>NW_023270451.1:69546199-69684197 GCF_011800145.1 Mirounga leonina | reverse complement strand
TAAATAAATAAATAAATAAATAAATAAATAAATAAATAAATAAATAAATGTAACGTGGTATCCTGGATGAGACCCTCAAACAGAAAAAGGACATTAGGTAAAAACTAAGGAAATCTGAATAAACTACAGATTATACCTAATAATAATGTATCAATGTTCACTAAGTGTAACAAATATACTAATATGTTAATAATAGGAGAAAATAATAGAAACATAACTAATATCTTAAAAACAGGAGAAATTCCCCTATTGGGGAATACATGGGAACGCTCTGTACTATCTGCTCAACAATTCTATAAATCTAAAATTGCTCTAAAAATGAAGTCTAATTAAAAAAAAAAAACAATTAGAGCACATATATTAGAAATGAAAAACTATCTGTTTGCAGATGATAATATTACATATGTAGGAAACACCAAAGAATTAATGAAAACAAATACTACAAAGAGAATTTGAAAGAATTTTGAAAATAAATAAATAAATATCAAGTTAAAATACAGAAAAAGCCTTCACACACTAAAGCAAAAAGCAGTTAGAAGACATACTGGGAGAAAAGATCCCTTAAAAAAAAGAAAAGAAAAGATCCCAATTACAACATCAACAGAACAAAATAAAATAATTGGCACAAACTTTAAAAAGAATGTGCAAACCCTAAGAGAAAAATTTTAAAACAACTCTGAAAGGCACATAAGCCGGCATACCATGTCCCTACATACACTCATCATCATTAAGATGTCAACTCTCTCTACATTAATTTATAAAAGTTAATTACACTCAAAAATAAGAACAAGTATTTTCTTGAAACTAGACATTAAAGGTGATATAATTCACATAGATAATAAAGTTTCCATTAAAAATTAAACCATTAGCTCAAAAACTCTGGAAAAAAAGCAAAAGAGCAATAACGGAGAACTAGACCTTACCAGATGTTAAACCATACTATGAAGTCTCTATAATTAAAACAGTGGGGGATTTACAAATGAATAGACATTTGGAAACAAAATAGAAAGCACTGAAATAGAAATTTATAAAATTTAATAAATGATCAAGGTAGCATCACAAATCAGTACGGGAAAACATGAAATTTATAATAAATCATGTTGCAACAACTGCGTAGCTATTTAGAAACAACATTAATTACATTTGTACCTCACACTGTTTACCATGTTAAATTCCAAGTGGATCAGAAAACTAAATATAAAAATATATAAGTATTAGACGAAAACATATAAAATGCTTTACAACTAGACAATGAGAATACACTCCCTAAATATATTTCAAAATCCAGAGAAAGAAAGGAAAACCTAACACCTTCAACTAAATAAAAACAGAACTTTCGAAAATGGAAATGAAATTTTCCGTTTGCAGACAGCATGATTTGTCTACATGGAAACCACCCCTCCCACCCCCCAAAAAACCTCCTAGAACTAGGGAGGAGTTCAGCAGTGCTGCAGGATACAGTATCAACACACAACAGTCAACCACATTACTATATACAATGAACAAGTGGATGCCAAAATTAAAAACACAAAACCATTTATAACTGGTTCAAAAGAAATAAAATATAACAAAACATGTACAGGAGATTTCTATCCTAAAAATTACAAAATGCTGGCAAAAAAAAAATCAAAGACAACCTAAATAAATGGAAAGACACATCATGTTCATAGATTGAAAGACTCAAAATAGTAGAGATGGCCTAAGGAAAAAAAAATAATAGAACTGTAAAATCATAAAAGTTACAATTCCATAAATAAAATTTGAACTGGAAATAGCAGTATGAACTAGAGGTATTTTTTCTTAAAAAAACAATAATAATTTCCTAGCTATGTCCCCTAAAAGGGTCTAAAAGAAATGACAATCCAGTAGCAATAGCATTCCTAGTCTCCAATTGTGAACAATAAACGTCATTCCTTCATCAAGGCATGACAGATAAAGGACATCTTGCTGTGCCAAAAAAAGCAAGAAAATAAAGACCATTGAGGTCACGTCAAAGGAACACAGGAGCAAACCTGAAGGGGTTCCCACTTGCCAAAGATGGAACAATCTGGCATCAAAAAGGACTACTGACATTCTTAAAAACACAATGAATATATAAAAAGCCTAAAGTTAAAAAATGCTTTTCTTGGGCGCCTGGGTGGCTCGGTTGGTTGGACGACTGCCTTCGGCTCAGGTCATGATCCTGGAGTCCCAGGATCGAGTCCTGCATCGGGCTCCTTGCTCAGCGAGGAGTCTGCTTCTCCCTCTGACCCTCCCCCCCCATGCTCTCTCTCTCTCTCATTCTCTCTCTCTCAAATAAATAAAAAATTAAAAAAAAATCTTTAAAAAAATGCTTTTCTTTGCTTTGCTTTTTAAAAATGAAAAAATTAGATACCTAGAGGTATATATCAACTCGTTGGTCATTAAAAGAAGTAAGCATTTATCTTGCTTTCCAAGAAAACTGTATTTCAGAGTAACCAAAAAGCTATAACGGATGACAGAGAATTCTATATAAAATATTCCAGCTAATAAATGTGAAAGGCACGACAGTATTTTAAAAATACCAATTTTGATACCTTTAATGAAATATCTTATTCTAACAATGGCTATCTTTGGATATTGAAACCATTAATGAAAGGTGGATGGGAAATTAAGGAATCAAGCCGGCACTCCCAGACTTTGTATCTCCTGAAGTGATACAATACAAAGTACATCGCACCACCTAGGGAGTAGTCTTAAAAAAAAAAAAAAAAAATCGATCCCAAATCTAAAGAAGTCTTTCCACCTGTACAAAGTATGACAGGAATCAGTCAAATGCCACTACAAAAAAGTAAATGGACATAGTCAGAATATGGTAGCCTCTTTAGGGCAATGACCTAGTTTATTCAAGAAATCAATGGATGAAAGAAAAATGGCAGGAGGATGGAAGAAAAGAAAATGAAAAACTATCTATTTTTGCAGATGATAAGATTACATATGTAGGAAACACCAAAGAACCGGTGGGAAGAAAATACTACAAAGTGAATTTGAAAGAATTTATTTTAAAGATTTTATTTATTTATTTATTTATTTATTTGAGAAAGAGAGAGAGACCATAAGCAGAGGATGCTGCAGAAGGAGAGGGAGAAGCAGTCTCCCCACTAAGCAGGAAGCCCCATGCAGGGCTCGATCCCAGGACCTTGGGATCATGACCTGAGCCGAAGGCAGACGCTTAACAGACCGAGCCACCAAGGTGCCCCTGGAAGACTATTCTTGACGAAAAGAATTTTAAAGAAACATAACAAATACAATGAGTTTTTAGATCCTTATTCAAACAAACTATAGAAAGACATTTTTAACAAACAGAAAATGGAATATGGACTAGGTATTAGGTATTAAGGAATTACTGATAAATCTGCTAGGTAAAATAATGGCATTGTGGTTATAGTCTCTGGCAGGGAAATTCAAAGATGGTCTTGGAGCGCCTGCGTGGCTGAGTCAGTTAAGTGTCCAACTCTTGATTTTGGCTCAGGTCATATTTCACAGTTGTGAAATCAAGCCCTTCTGTGGATTCCTCACTCACTGAGGAGTCAGCTTGAGATTCTCTCTCCCTCAAATAAATAAATAAAATCTTTGAAAAGAAAAAAAAAAGTACAGTCTCAAATAATCCCTATGTCCTAGTTAGTAATCCCTAGTAACTTCCTTTTACCCAACTGAATATGGTAAAGGTAACTGGATGTCATTTCTGGAACTAGGCTATATAAAACTACATAAAACTGTGACTTCTACCTGCTAGCATATTCTCTCCCTACTCTCTCCCTTGCTGGCTGTGATATTGTGATTTATGAGAAGTATACATTTGGTCATTCAGGATGAAAATATATTCCCAAATGTTATCCGGTCTTCTTTCAGGGCTCTTATTTCAGGGCTCCTAAAACTCTCAAGAAATTTCCAGTAATGAGAGCGAAAGTGTCTTTTGTTATATTAATGAAGGTGACTCTGGGACCACACCCAAAGGCTATGGCCGGTTGCCAGGAGGACCAACTACGTGATTATAGGGTTGAAACTTTCATTGCTACCACACCCCTACCTCTAAGAAGGGTACAGGGGCTGGAGGTTGAATCAGCCAATGGCCAATGACTTAATCCATCGTGACCATACAATGAAGCCTCCATAAAAACCCAAAAGGACTGAGTTCAGAGAGCTTCCAGGCTGGCAAACACCTGGAAATTGGGAAGAATGGCTCATCTGAATAGGACATAGGAGCTCCCTGCCTTTTCCCCATACTTTGCCAGATGTATCTCTTCATCTGGCTGTTGATTCACATCCTTTATCATATCCATTAATAAACTGGTAAACACAAGCGTTCCCCTGAGTTACATGAGCCACTCTAAAGCAAATTAATTGAACCTAGGAGGAAGTCACTGGGATCTCTATCTGCAGCTGGTTGGTAAAGAAGCACAGCCTGGAGCTTTTTTTTTTAAAGATTTTATTTATTTATTTGACAGAGAGAGAGACAGCGAGAGAGGGAACACAAGCAGGGGGAGTGGGAGAGGGAGAAGCAGGCCTCCCGCTGAGCAGGGAGCCCGATGCGGGGCTCCATCCCAGGACTAGATCATGACCCGAGCTGAAGGCAGACGCTTAACGACTGAGCCACCCAGGTGCCCCCCAGCCTGGAGCTTTTGACTGGCCTCTGAAGAAGGAGGTGGAGGGCAGTCTTGCAGGACTGAACCATTAACCTGGGGAATCTGATACTATATTCAGACAGACAGTGTGACAACTGAGTTAAATTTCTGGACACCCTGCTCATCTCTGAGAACTGTTTGGTGTTGAAGGGTAAGGAGTGGGGGAGACACAGACTCCCCCCTTTCCAAACATTGAAATTGGGAACACCAACTCTGACTGGCTTTGATGAAGCAGAACACCTGTTGGAGAGGCCTGTGTAGCAATGAACTGAGGGCAGCCCTGGCCAACAGCTTTCACAAAACTAAATCCTACCAACAAACACATGAGCTTGGAAGCAGATTCTTCTCCACGAAATACTACACATGAAACCCCAGCACTTACCAACACCTTGAATTGTAAGAAACCTGAAGCAGAGAATACATCTAAGCTATGCCTAAAATCTTGACCCTCATAAACTGTGAAATAATAAATGTGTATTGTTTGAAGCTGCTAATTTGTGGTAATTTGATACGGAGCAATCAATAACACAATGTAATCTTCTTGATGCAAACTGAAGTATTTAAGAATGAAATGACATAACATATTTATCTTAAAATACAGCAGAAGAAAAAGAGGTGGGTGCAAATAGATTTAAAAAAAAAAGTCTGGCAAAATGTTGATAGTTGTTGAAGGTGGGAACATTTGTATTCATTTTACTCTATTGCTGAGTATGCTTGGAAAATGTTCACTAAAAGGTTTTTTGAAAGAATGAATGAATGTGACAGCAAATACACAAAACTCTTGGGAGTTTAGCTGTGCCGAGAAGCAGATAAATGTGAGATGTAAAAGGCAAAAAAAAATTTTTTTAGAGAGAATGTGAGTGCGGAGGGTGGGGGTGCAGAGAGAAAATCCTAAGCAGGCTCCATGCCCAATGTGGGAGCCCAAGGCAGGGCTCAAGAGTTAGATGCTCAACCGACTAAGCCATTCAGATGCCCCTAAAAGGCAAAGATTTTTAAAGACTAATGCAAGTCGGTCTTATGGGCTCTAAATGGGGGGCAGGAGTAGGAACCAAGTGGCTGATAATGTAGGGAAGAAAAGGTAACTGAATGAACAAAATCAGAATAGGATCCAAAGTATAAGTGAAAGAACAAATCTAAAATGATCTCTCCCATTTTGAGACAAAAAGGAAATTGAAATGCAGATAAATTTCATAATGCCTAAGCATAACATGTATGTACATATATCACCTCAATTAACAAAAAATTTATATTAAGTCAATGAAATCTGAAGTTGTTTCACACTGTTAATATACTCTAGTCATGCAGAAAGTATGACTGGATTTATTAAGATGTGGATTCTAAACTCAGTGCCAATGTCTACTTCATAAAAGACCTTAAGCTATTATACTCTTACTTGCCTCGTTTTTGCATTTGTAAACTAATACCTACACTTTGAAGAGTTATTGTTGAGAATTACAGGATGTCAATGGCCCAGCAAATAGGCCATCTGCTTACCATCACCCAGAGCAAAACTCAAGTTAGCTTATTATTACCAAACACTTCAAAATGTTTGAGCCTGAAGCAATTATTTCTAAGGACTCAAAGCACTTTGGGAACACATACCTACTCACACACTCCACACAAATGAAGCATAGCAACCACTTGGGAAACAGAATGACAACAAAATAAACATTCTCACATAGAAGAATGGCAGAATAGGAAACTCGCTAGCCAAAAATCAAACTGGAAAGCTAGTAGTTTGGTGTCTCCAAAAACACAGAAAAATCTACTGAAACATTCACATAAAAATAGTCCTTGTTTGAATATCTCAGAATGCTTGTTTCATCAGTCTTTTCCAAAATTAAACAATTGGCCCTTCAGAATATATTTCAAAATTAAGAATTGCCCCTTCCACCTAAAGCAAAGACCATTAAAGTTAGACATGATCTAGAAAAAGTATGCTGTTTAATTATGCACATTCTTCAAACCTCAAAGTAACAATATATCCACAGAGGGAAAAGATTTAAGATATCAAACTGTTTCCAAGCACCCTCAAAGGCTTCATTTACATGAAAATAATTTTACAGAAACAATCACTATCATCTTCTGATTAAATCAAGTTCTCAAAATATCTTGCTGGGCAACAATTTAGCTCACTTTGAGTTACTGTAAGCGTGATGGGGGGCACTTACTTAAAAAACTATTTTGTAACATTAACTCTTTCCTATCCTGGGCCAAAAAGACCGTAAGCATCTAATACTCTCATTTTGTATGAAAATAAATAAAAGGATAGAGACATGACCAATACAAAATTCCTAATTAATTGGTGGCAGAACTGGAATGAGAGCCCAAGTCTTCTGTCCTTGTTTAGTGTTCCCTCTATACTATACTGCTTCGATTTCTTCGTGTTTTCCTTTGTACCAGATCTAACTTTTTCCTGGCTTAATGCAGTATCAAATTGTACTAATGGTGAGCAATCAAACCAATGTTAATTAATTCAAATCTGTTCATTTTATGAGACTTTTCCTCTTAACCCCTAAGAGGTATCGTTGACCAAGACACACTATTTTTCAAATTCTATCCTTCAGACATACTCCAGAGGTTCTACAAACATTAAAAATACGTATTTAACTACTACTAAAACTAAAAAATTCAAAAGCATTATAGACCAAATGTTACCACAATGGATACCACCTTCCATAAAATCTTATCTTGTTTTTGTGCCACTTTTGGAGTAAAATGTCTCCCAACATCTCTATACCTGTATGAACTTTCCAAAGTGTGTCACTGACTGTAATTGTATGCTGTTCTTTTAAAACTTCAGTTCTACCAAAAAAAGAAGAAAAAATTCAGTTTTACCTATATCTGTTCATTTAAAATTCAAAAATAAATTCACAACTTATAACATAATTAATAGTTCGACAAGGCTCAGGACTGTTTGGTTTTAACGCTCTCCTCAAAGATTAAGATACGTCATACGGCAAGTCACATTACAGATCACTGTAGTACAGAATTTAAATTTGAAGTGCTTTTCTGACTTTTTAAATTATTATATTCCATAGAATGTAAGCAGTTTAATGATCCAACTTTGAAAACAAGTTTATCACAGATAATCAACTTTCCTCATTCAACTTTTCAGACAATTCACACTTATGTATCCTATGCCCTTAGAGCTCTCAGCCTTTCCTTTATCAAATTCAGAATGTTCATCAGCTCATAAACCAACAGTTCAAGCTATTGTGCCAGCCAACATGCCACATTCTAACATGCCTCATATGCCAGCCAACATTCATTTCCCAAGCTCTGCCATCTTTATAGTTCAGTGCCCATTTTTATAATTTTTAAGACATTTATTGTGTTTCTCCTATTGTTTTATAAGAATGAATTGAAAATGAAAATACAAAAGCCTACTAGGAATATTAATTCCACTGAATAATAATGACCATCAGCAGCTGATCCAAAAGAATAAAACTTCAAATACTAAGTGGGCTTAATAGCTTAAACATAAATGAAACGCTGATAAAATAGTTAAAAAATCACAGCAAGTGCTAAAGCATAGGTGTGTCAATTACGGATTTATCCACTCCCACCTTTAAATTCACCCTTTTTGCCTACTCTCTGAAAATAAAGTGGGGCCCTTTAAGTATTTTTCCTTTGCCAGCAGGCATGATGTTAAGCTTGGTCAGCAGAGGAGGCAGGAGAGTCATCTCAGGAAGTAAGGGGTGTTTTTGTTTCCTCATTCAAGTATAATTGCCCAGAAGTCTCCCAAAGCATAGAGAACTTCTCCAGCTCTTAGATCCTCCACTACAAATGCTTCTCCCGCACCCTGCTCCTACAGCGTATGTCGGCTTCTCCAAAACCCAGCTCATGAGTGAGTTGAGTAATTTCTCCAGCACCAAGCTCCTACATCAGAAGGTATACGGCTTGTTGGGTATTTTTTGTCTTGACATTTAGCAGGCCTTTTCAAACTAATGACTTGAATCTTACTTCAGCTCAAATAAATTTTCTCCTTTTTAAAAATTTCTTCCTTCTCTATTTTTTCTGACACCTTTCTATACCTACTATTAGGCAGAAGGTGCAGGGCTGCTATATATTGTTGCACTGGTTGTACTTTGCACGAGAAAGTCCCACTGAGGAGCAAAAGCTGAAATCCAGCCTGTGTCCTATTTACCAAATACTGCATCCTGGCCAAAAACATCATCTGCGATTAAGCCATGTGACATGAAAATGAGAAAGTGGGCCTTCTGAATCAAGGGTACCTTTCACGTCTCAACTTTTCACTAGTATTTTCCTTATCTTTTTCTTTTTGTTCTAGATTTCAGATCTTTTTTTATATGTATTTATGTAACTATAGAAAAAAATAGATGTACATGTACATAAGCTACAGAAAAATTATCATTTTTGTGGGAGCTTCATAGTAAGTCTGGTATTTTGGACCCAGGCCCAAAAGAAGAGATTTTATGACCTGGAGCCATCAGGATTTTTAAAAGCTCACCAAATGTGCAAACGAGACAGAGCTCCACTGCTGTAAGTTAACAGTGCTCAAACATTTTCGCTCAAATACTCCCTAAAATAATAGTGAAAATCTATGCATATCCTCACCATTTCTAAATTGGCAAGCAAAATTTTTCATAGCTTATAATGAATGCATAAGTTGTAATTCTAATGTACCTAAATATTGTCATTTTTAATAAAACTGTTATATTTGTTTTCAAAAATACCAATGGAATAAAAATACCATCATCTATTTTTTAAAATGTATAGACTTTTCTTACATAGTCTAAAATTTGTATTATTCTGTTTTTCCTTAAACTTCCTCCACAGAATTTTAACTAATGTAATATTCTTTTATGCTTAGGGTCTTTATGACATCTGTGGAAAAAGAGGATGTAAATTAAAATTAAGCTTTTTTGGTTTTGAATATGAGATTCTAAGTAATTTTAAAAATTTCTCCTGGATACTATTATCAATATTGTAAGTACACTATTGACCAAAACAATATAAATATATTATAAAATTTGACAGATAATGATTAAATATTGAGTAAATGGTATAAGAAATGATTCTTAAAGATACGGGCAGGACTTTTTTTTCTTAACAATTACTTCATGTGTATATGGATAAGTATTACTGCTAGAATAAGATGGAATTGAGCATCAAGTCCATACCTATTTTCAAATTTATAGGTACATGCATTAAAAACCTTGCTCACATAGGGGTGCCTGGGTAGCTCAGTCAGTTAAGCATCTGCCTTTGGCTCAGGTCATGATCCCAGGGTCCTGGGATCGAGCCCTGCATCGGGCTCCCTGCTCACTGGGGAGTCTGGCTCATGCTCTCTCACTCGCAATCTCTTGCTCTCAAATAAATAAAATCTTAAAAAAAAAAAAAAAAACCCACCTTGCTCACATAATTAAATACATGAGAACAGAAGGAATTTCTGTTAGTACTGTTACTTAATTTTTTGACCACCTTCTAAATTTTATGCCAAAAATCACATAATGAGCTATCATTAAAAAAATCACTTTCTGTGATCTACCAACAGACAAACTGATTAGGTCCTCTTTTTATTTTGTTTAAAAGAAAGAACTGAGAACCACCTATTTTTCAAGAGGATTCTTCTTTTTTTAGCCATTCATTTTGTCAACTTCAATATCAACTCTTAGAACTATCCCTTTGTTTGGCAACCTGGAGATTTTTACACTCCATAGGAATAGGTAAGAGGCATGCCTCCTTTGCAATCATGAAGTAGGAGGTAGGAAGGCCAGAAGCATTCAAAGTGCAAGCAAGCATCACCTGGAGTTCCCATCTAAAAATGTAGACTATGACTGTAGGTCTACCATAGGGTCTGAGATTCTGCATTTCTAACAAGCACCTGGTAATGACAATGCTGCTGGTGAATGGACCACACTTTTGAGTAGCAAATGTCCTAAACCACAGGCAAGTTCTCTAGTTCAATTTTTAGGAGTAAATACACAAGAATAGTAAGAGTCAGGAAACTGAATCCCTTAGAACTATTTTAGCCTGTGTACCTCTTGGAAAGTCTACATGTACTCTCAGGGATTGCCACAATTTGAATACTACTATTCAAATTAGCTACTAAAAATTAAAATCGCTGGGTCTTAAGAGTGTTAAAATTCTTAAATTATAAACCGTAGACTTTATTCATATCACTTTTCCATTTAAAATCTTTTGATGGCTCCTAACTTTCCAAAAAATAAATTCCAACTCACTAACATGGGATATACAATCCTTTGTAACTTATGTTTATAATCAAACAAACAAGCCACACATACACACAACCTCTATTTTTTTCTTGTTTAAAAGTAATATTTATTTGCTAAAATGAAATAAAATTTAAAACTTTGGGTAACATTCAAAGAAAAAACATTAAAAAATAAAAAGCAACCCAATTACTACAATCCAGAGATAATCACTAAGACTGGCAAATGTCCTTGCAGTTTTCCCATATGCATAAGCATAAAACTTATTTGTGTGTGTGTATGTGTGCACATGTGTTTTTTTTGTTGTTGTTGTTGTTGTTGTTGTTTTGACAGAGAGAGACACAGAGAGAGAGGGAACACAAGCAGGGGGAGTGGGAGAGGGAGAAGCAGGCTCCCCGCAGAGCACGGAGCCCGATGCGGGACTTGATCCCAGGACCCTGGGATCATGACCTGAGCCGAAGGCAGTCGCTTAACCGACTGAGCCACCCAGGCTCCCCACATGTGTATTTTTAAAGGTAAATCGGATCAAACCATTAATCAGTAGGTTTTTTTGCCCTGTGGGTTTTTTTTTAATGTCATTATACCCGAAGCATTTTTTCTACAGCATTAAAAAATATTCTAAAACATATTTTACTGGCATCCTAAGAGCTCATAATAATTCAAAGACACCTCAAAAACCTGTTTTATTAAAGCCAGTACATCTCAGGGCAACACATCGCTATCAATATCATTAGATATTTGTTAGAGGATTAATTTGTAATCCATGCATATTTTAGATAAATATAAAAATAAGCACTGGCCTAAATGCCCTAGAAAGCAGGTTAGAGTACCATAAAAAATTCAACTATCTTAATATCCTTAAAAGAATGAAATAATATTCAAGAGTTTTGTTTTCATCACACTAAATTTTTTTGCATAGTCTCCTAAATGCACCTGTAATAAGTGTATGCTTCTGGGACGCCTGGATGGCTCAGTTGGTTAAGCATCTGCCTTCAGCTCAGGTCATGATCCCAGAGTCCTGGGATGGAGTTCTGCATTGCATCTTGCATCGGGCTCCCTGCTCAGCAGGGAACCTGCTTCTCCCTCTGCCTGCCACTCCCCCTGCTTGTGCTCTATCTCTCTCTGACAAATAAATAAAATCTTAAAAAAAAATAGGTGTATGCTTATATCTCTTAATACACAGAATCATAAGGGAAGTACAAATAAATAAAGGGGAGTTCATTGACAAATATAGATAAAATAAATGTTAATTGTGAAGAGGGGAAGATGGCAAATGAATTTGGAACACTATTAGCAAAGCTGCCTTCAGTAAATAAACTCTGTAATACTGTGACTATGAAATAAATCTGAACAAAAATTAAAAAGGCTTAATGCATTAAAAACTGGTGGCTTTGGACAGAAATATGGGCAAGAACACCAGTGCACACACATATAATGTCTAAGGAAGAAGTACCTGACCAATGACCCGGCCTGTATCAAGCACACTGTATAACACAACTGTTGGAGAGAAGTCTACCTCCAAGCACTTTCCTCGTTCTGATACACTACAGTAACCAAACAAATTCCAAATGTTAACTCAATTTCCCAAATACAAGTTCTTGAATACCACAAGAGTAAGGATAAATTGCTGCATTAAAGACATTTGAAGGATAACAAAATAAATTATGTCTGTACACAAAGGCAGGCATAACTCATTTACCTCTTCTAAGATGTTTCTCCTCAAGCCCTGGCCACAGTAACAGCTCCATCCCCGGAATTTCACTTCTGATTTCTGTAACAGTCACTGCTTTTATCACACATCTAAACTTAGCTTTTGTTACCTTCAATATGTATCTTTTAAACTACTGTATGTATAGGGGCGCCTGGGTGGCTCAATCAGGTCATGATCCCAGGGTCCTGGGATCCAGCCCCGCATGGGCTCCCTGCTCCACGGGAAGCCTGCTTCTCCCTCTCCCACTCCCCCTGCTTGTGTTCCCTCTCTCACTGTGTCTCTGTCAAATAAATAAATAAAATCTTAAAAAAACCCACAAAACTATTGTCTGTATAGACAGTTCACCACCAGAGACTCTCTCATATCTTTGAATAGGTCTGGCTATTACCCAAGAGTTAATAGGCACCCAATAATTTGTTTATGGTAAAGAGAGCCAAAAATGTGAAAAGTCATAATAGCAACTTGATACCACAATGTAGCAAAAAATATATTTAAAAAACCCGAAGTTTTTTCTTTAACTCATTACTTATAGAAGCATTTTCAGTGTAGAAAATGGAGATCGCGACAGATGTCAGAGCTTAAACCTTCAGACCGTCAGACCTAGATGTATGAATTTTCCAATCACCGGAAATTCCCTCTATGTTCTCTTTTAAAATCTATGCCTCCATTTGTTTAAAGGAAGATTTCATAAACAAGTTTCGTAAGTATCTCCCACTCAATATTTCACATGTAAGCAAACTATATAAATTTCAGGAAAAAAATACCAACCTTCAACTCACAGCCCTGCCACTAACTACTCAGCATGTAAGCATGTAGGTATGACAGGTAGGTATCTTAAGACACCAAGACATGGAGCCAATCGATAACATATTATGAACAATAATAAAGGAAGATAATCTATGGAAAAGAATAGAAAGCCCAGGGGGCGCCTGGGTGGCTCAGTTGGTTAAGTGACTGCCTTCGGCTCAGGTCATGATCCTGGAGTCCCGGGATCGAGTCCCGCATCGGGCTCCCTGCTCGGCAGGGAGTCTGCTTCTCCCTCTGACCCTCCTCCCTCTCATGCTCTCTGTCTCTCATTCTCTCTGTCTCAAATAAATAAATAAAATTAAAAAAAAAAAAAAGAATAGAAAGCCCAGAATAAACCCACAATTATATGGTCAATTAATCTTCAACATAGAGGCAAGAAATGCAATGGAAAAAGGACAGTCCCTTCAACAAATGGTGTTGGGAAAACCAGACAGCTACATGCAAAAGAATGAAACAGGACCACTTTCTTACACCACACACAAAAATAAACTCAAAATGGATTAAAGACCTAAATGTGAAACCTGAAAACATAAAAATCCTAGAAGAGAGCACAGGCAGTAATTTCTCTGACATCGGCTGTAGCAACATTTTTCCAAGTATGTCTATTCTGCAGCAAGGGAAACAAAAGCAAAAATGAACTTTGGGACTACATCAAAATAAAAAGCTTCTGCACAGCAAAGAAAACAATCAACAAAACTAAAAGACAACTGACTGAATGTGAGAAGATATTTGCAAATGATATATCTCACAAAGGGTTAGCATCCAAAATATATAAAGAACTTACACAACTCAACACCCAATAAGTAATCTGATTAAATTGGGCAGAAGACATGAACACACATTTCTCTAAAGATATCCAGATGGTCAACAGACACATGAAAGATGCTCAATATCACTCATCATCAGGGAAATGCAAATAAAAATCACAATGAGGTAAGACTTCACACCTGTTAGAATGGCTAAAATCAAAAACACAAGAAACAAGTGCTGGTGAAGATATGGAGAAAAAGGAATCCCTGTGCAATGTTGGTGGAAATGCAAACTGGTGTAGCCATTGTGGAAAACAGTAGGGAGGTTCCTCAAAAAATTAAAAGTAGAAATATCCTACAATCCAGTAATCACAGTACTGGGTATTCACCCAAAGAATATGAAAACACTAATTCAAAGGGATACTTGCACCCCTATGTTTATTGTAGCGTTATTTACAATAGCCAAATTATAGAGGCAGCCCAAGTGCCCATCAATAGATGAATGGATAAAGAAGATGTGATACATGTATGCAATGGAATACTATTCAGCCATAAAAAAGAATGAAATCTTGCCATTTGCAACAACATGGATGGATCTAGAGAGTATAATGCTAAGTGAAGTCAGTCAAAGACAAATACCATATGATTTCACCCAAAAATGGAATTTAAGAAACAAAACTAATGAACAAAGGGGGGAAAAAAGAGACAAACCAAAAAAACAGACTCTTAACTGTACAGAACAAACTGATGGTTACTAGAGGGGAGGTTGGCGGAGGAATGGGTGAAACAGGTGAAGGGGATTAAGAGTACAGTTCTCTTGAGCGCTGAGTAATACATGGAATTGTTTAATCATTATACTGTATACCTGAAACTAATATAACACTGTATGTTAATTACACTGGAATCAAATTTTTAAAAATAAAACAAAAAAAAAATAAGGGAAGATAAAGGACTAGCTAAACTGTAACAGAAAGTCCTCAGAGCAATAAACTTGGAAGTCAAGCAATTTGCTAATTCCAGATGGTCATTTTCCTTACAGGGATTCAATTCATATGCATTAATCAGTTCAATAACTACTTCAATAACAGGAAAAAAAGAATCAACCAACAGCTGGTAGTTCCTCAAACAGTTAAACATAGTTACCATATAACCCAGAAATTCCATTCTAAGGCATTTACCCAAGAGAAATAAAAACATACTACACAAAAACTTATAAACAAAGGTTTATGGCATTATTCATAATAGCTAAAAAGTGAACACAATCCAAATGTCCATCTACTAATGATTTTAGGGTAAACAAAATGTGGTATATAAATAGAATAGAATATTATCAACCATAAAAAGAATGTAGTACTGATACATGCTACAAAATGGATGAGCCTTGAAAACAGTATGCTAAGTGAAAGAAGCCAATCACAAAAGACTATATATGATTTCGTTCATATGAAACGCCTAGAATAGGCAAATCTATAGAGACAGAAATTAGATTAGTGCCTAGAAATGGCAGAGTAAGCAAATAATGGCTAAAGGGTATAGTTTTCTTTTTGAGACTATAGAAATGTTCTAAAGTTGAATGCAGTAATGGTCATTAACTATCTGTGAACATAGTAAAAACCATTAAATTATATACTTTATTTTTTTTAAAAGATTTTATTTGTCAAAGAGAGAGAGAACAAGCAGCGGAAGCAGCAGGCAGAGGGAGAAGCAGGCTCCCCACTGAGCAAGGAGCCTAATGCAGCACTCAATCCCAGGAGCCTGGGATCATGACCTGAGCTACGCTTAACCGACTAAGCCACCCAGGCGTCCCTAAATTATACACTTTAAATAGTCAAACTGTATGGTACCTGAACTACCAACCCAAAAACACACTGTTATATAAAACAAGTCAACTAACAAATACTTATATTCAAGGAATTTAAGGAAATGACCCCATCCTAAAACTAATCAAAATATTGGTAATATACTCTAAAGAAAGCTATTAAAAACTATTAGGTTGGGCACCTGGGTGGCTCATTTGGTTAAGCGTCTGCCTTTGGCGCAGGTCATGATCTCAGGGTCCTGGGATCGAGCCCCAAGTGGGGCTCCATGCTCAGCAGGGAACCTGCTTCTCCCTCTCCCTCCTGCTCCCCCTGCTTCTGCTCTCTCTCAAATAAATAAATAAAATCTTTATAAATAAATAAATACATACATACATACTATTAGACAAATCAAATTCTGTAATAAACTCAGCTTTAAAGTTCTCAAGGTCTCATTAGAAATACTGACTATAGGGGCGCCTGGGTGGCTCAGTCGTTAAGCGTCTGCCTTCGGCTCAGGTCATGATCTCAGGGTCCTGGGATCGAGCCCCGCATCGGGCTCCCTGCTCCGCGGGAAGCCTGATTCTCCCTCTCCCACTCCCCCTGCTTGTGCTCCCTCTCTCACTGCCTCTCTCTGTCAAATAAATAAATAAAATCTTAAAAAAAAAAAAAGAAAGAAAGAAAGAAAGAAATACTGACTATAAGAGTTATAAATAACAGGGCGCCGGGGTGGCTCAGTAGGTTAAATGTTTGCCTTCGGCTCAGGTCATGATCCCAGGGTCCTGAGATGGAGTCTTGCATTGGGCTCCTTGCTCAACAGGGAACCTGTTTCTCTCTCTGCCTGCTACTCCCCCTGCTTGTGCTCTCACCCTCTCTCCTGCTTGCTCGCTCTCTGACAAATAAATAAATTTTAAAAATCTTTAAAAAAGAAATCATAGAAATAAAGGTATAGTTATAAACTGTATAAAGTGATATTTGAGAAAGGTACACATTTGTATAAAAGCATTTAATTACTGGGACAGAAGAAGGAGTGCCAGACTTACTGGGGGGGAACGGAGGTAAGACAGGTGACATTTTAGCTGACAGTGGCAGAGTAAGTAGGAGTTAGGTTTTATGGCTCTTCTAATCACACTACTTAAATCAAAAGGGAAAAGGGGAGAAAGGGGATAGTGAGAGGAAAGGGGAAGGGGACGTTACCCAAGGATGCCTGAAATAAGTTAGCATTTCTATTCATACAAAACAACACGCCTTAACAACAAATATATAGGTGATGACAATAAATAACAGTCATATTAAAGTAACACAAGGATATTTTAAAGGATTAAATACTAACAATATTTACAAACCAAAAAATTTACATTAGACCTAGTATCTTCTCTCTAAACAATGTCTTCACATAAATACAACAGTCCCATGAACTTTTTAAAAAGATTTTATTTATTTATTTGACACAGAGAGAGCACGCGCAAGCAGGTGGAGCAGCAGAGGCAGAGGGAGAAACAGACTCTCCACTGAGCAGGGAGCCCAAAGCAGGGCTTGATCCCAGGACCCAGGATCATGACCTGAGCTAAAGGCAGACCCTTAACTGACTGAGCCACCCAAGCACCACCCCCCATGAAAGTTTTAATAAAAAGGTAGATAATATGGGCGCCTGGGTGGCTCAGTTGGTTAAGAGACTGCCTTCGGCTCAGGTCATGATCCTGGAGTCCCGGGATTAAGTCCCACATCAGGCTCCCTGCTTAGCAGGGAGTCTGCTTCTCCCTCTGATCCTCCTCCCTCTCATGCTGTCTCTCATTCTCTCTCTCTTGCAAATAAATAAAATCTTAAATAAATAAATAAATAAATAAAAAGGTAGATCATATAAAAAGCACATTACAGAAAGGGAAATTACTATACACTTATGACAAAGATTAAATTCTCAATTTCTGGACTTCATAAACAATTAAGTCTGAAAAGAGACTTCCAAATCAGCAACAAAACCAAGAATAATATCTCATTTTAACTCTTAGTCAATAAATATTTAAATAATTGCTAACAAATATTATTATTTACATTTCATAATTTTTCCCATCAGGGATTAGGAATAAGCAGTTAAGATGTCAAAAGGCAGGGGGCGCCTGGGTGGCTCAGCTGGTTAAGCGACTGCCTTCAGCTCAGGTCATGATCCTGGAGTCCCGGGATCGAGTCCCGCATCGGGCTTCCTGCTCGGCAGGGAGTCTGCTTCTCCCTCTGATCCTCCCCCATCTCATGCTCTCTCTCTGTCTCATTCTCTCTCTCAAATAAATAAATAAAATCTTTAAAAAAAAAAAAAAAAAGATGTCAAAAGGCAAAATGAAGGAAAATACTCAGCCAAAAAATCTTGAGCTCAAAGGTTAGATTAATATATTAATATAATCATGAGAAATTCATAAGCCTACCAGATACAACAATCTAATCCATAAGAACTACACACAATAATTTCTGCTTCTGGATGTGACATAATAGCCCATAGCAGGTCAACACATTCCCTCTTAAAACTAGAAAAGCTGTATAAAATAGAAAAAAACAAAAGTTCTTAAGGTATCAGACACTTTCTGAGGCAGCTAGGACTTGAGATCCCAAAGAAGTCATTAAAGGGAGCCCCACATTCTACACAGGACATTCCAGCTATTTCTTTAATGGCACAGGGAAAGGGGCTGGGAAAGGACAGTCACTAAAAGGCAAAAAAGTCAGCAGAACTTTTGGCGATTTTCATGTGGCCAGGACAAAACTTGGTAGCTGGGTCTTGCCATGATACCCAGGACTTAAGGGGTGAAGATCCCACAGTGAAGGGAGGCACACAAGAACAAACATGACACTGTGTACTGATGTTCCCCTTAAGGCATCTGTCAAGTCTTAAACTACACAGAGCAGAGGCTAAAAAGTCTGCAGAGAGGAGCTTTCAGGACTCCCATGCTGCTGGAGAGACAAAGCAGGAGGCCGGGAAACAGCCGGTCTCTCAGCCGGGTTCCCTGTAGGGCTGGCAAAAAGAGGGGGCAAACCCCAGGCTCACAAAACCGAAAACCCAGCTTCAAGTCAGTGCAGTCCTGACTGAAGGTCTATTCCATCTGCCTGCCAGAAGATAGGTGAAACTTCTTGAGAGAAAGAGATCATTAGGGACCGAACTGTTAATTTGTACTTGTATCTAAAATTCTGCATATAATGTCTGGCATTTAACCAAAAATTACCCCCGAGGATGGTGGTGGTAGTAAGAGTAGTAGTAGTCATAACAATTATCATTATATAACATATAACTATATATAATTATATACAATAATTATTATATTACCAGACACACCAAGATACTTAACGAAAAAGGAAAAAAGGCAACAGAAATAGATCTACAGGTGATCCAGATATTAGTTTTCAGACACAGACTTTAAAGTTACTTGACTGATATGGTCAAGAAAATGAATGACAGGGGCGCCTGGGTGGCTCAGTCGTTAAGCGTCTGCCTTCAGCTCAGGTCATGATCCCAGGGTCCTGGGATCGAGTCCCACATCGGGCTCCCTGTTCAGCGAGAAGCCTGCTTCTCCCTCTCCCACTTCCCCCGGCTTGTGTTCCCTCTCTCACTGTGTCTCTCTGTGTCAAATAAATAAATAAAATCTTAAGAAAAAAAAAAAATTAATGACAGAGGCACCTGTGTGGCTCAGTGGGTTAAGCGACCAACTCTTGATTTTAGCTCAGGTCGTGGTCTCAGGGTTGTGTGATGGGAGGACCGCCTCGGGATGGGGTCTGCTTGGGATTCTCTCCCTCTGCCCGCACCCACCCCTGCTTGCGTGCATGCTCTCTCTAAAAATAAATAATCTTAAATAAAAAAAGAAAAAGAAAAAGAAAATGAGTGACAATATGGATATTTTCACCAAAAAAATTAGAATCTATTTTAAAAGAGAGAATCAAATAAAATTTCTAGCACTAAAAAATGCTATCGCTGAAATCAAGAAAAAAAAATAGGTGGGGTTAAAAGCAAATTGGGACATGGCTGAATAGAGAATTGGTAAACTGGAACACAAATAAGTAAAACCTATCCAGGATGGAATAAGGAGAGAAAAAAAATGATAGAAAAGACAGGGAAAAGCATAAAGGACATGGGGGTATGACAAAAGGTATAATATTGATTAAATTGGAGTCACGGAAGGAAAAAAAGAATGGGTCAGAAACAATGTTTGAAGAATATCAAAATTTTTTTCAGAACTGATGAGAGAGTCATGCTACAGATTCATGAGGGGTCAAAAACCATAGAATAAATACAAAGAAAGCCATTCTTAGGTGATAATATCTACATCTCGAAAACGAAAATCTAGAAATCCCTCATATTTCCAAAGATGATTTTTGAAAAACTGAAATACAGCAGTGAGGTCACCACAAACAGCTGATATGTATCTTATCTACACGTAAAACATCACAAAGTCCCTGTATCGGGCTCCAAATCATTTATTCAAAACCTACTATATTTACTTAGAAGTTAATGCAAATGATAGAGCCATCTGCCTATCTGGAAATAAAATAACAGAATATAAACCTCCTGAATTCGATCAAAGATAAAAACTATTTCTACATAAAAGGAAACTGATGATGCTCAGAGAAGAATCATAACTTGTGAAGAGTCACACAAAGATCCAATTCTAGGAGTCAGCTCTGCAGACTGAATCAGTAGGCCTCCATCTACCTCATATTCCTTTCCTCTATCCTGGGTATCTTTATTTTTCTAAAGTTCTAAGATTATCAGACTGAAAATATCAGAACTTTCAGTGGCCAGTAAAGTTCCTAAGCCATGCCAGTGTCTAATTTCAGTTTAGGGAAAGAGGAGGAAAGGAGATAAGGAAGAGCAGGACAGTCCCCAGTCTCCAGGGAGTGGAATACCTCCAAACTAGTGATTCAAATTCATGGGTTTGCAGGAGTCTATGGGATTGTAACAAATTCTCAAATTCATGTGCACAATGATTTTGTCTATAGACCAAATAAATAATAAACCTCACAAGTGTGTTCTATTTTTCAAATGTATGTGAGTAATAAAATAAAAATTCATTTAAAAACCAAAATAAAGGGAGAGGGAGGAAGGAAAAGGAATTACTAGGAGCAGTGTCACTTTTGAATTATATAAGCATTGTTCAGACATCTCTAAGGACCTATCTCACCAAAACTCCATTTTTAATCCCAAATTGCTAAGGATAATGCCAAAATAAACCCAGGGTAGATAGAAAGTTTCCTACAGATGGATACTTTATTTTTTTTTTAAAGATTTTATTTATTTATTTGACAGAGAGAGAAACAGCGAGAGAGGGAACACAAGCAGGGGGAGTGGAGAGGGAGAAGCAGGCCTCCCGCCGAGCAGGGAGCCCGATGCGGGGCTTGATTCCAGGACCCTGGGATCATGACCTGAGCCGAAGGCAGACGCTTAACGACTGAGCCACCCAGGCGCCCCCAGATGGATACTTTAAATACAACAATTGAACATCAAGGAACTCATCATAAATAAGTTCAAAATTTGTTTCGCTAAGGCAAACAGTCTCACTCAAAATGGCCAAAGAACAACAAAAACAAACAACAACAAAACAAAGCCAGAAAGCCTAAATGTCCAGTAATAGGAGACCAATTAAATAAAATGCCATAAAATTATTACCTAGATTATAATGCACCATTAACGAATGATATAGAGGAATATTTAACAACATGAGGAAATATTTATTATATAATGAGGAAAAAGAATACATAACAGCAAACAGAGGACAAAATCAAAATGAAAAATATAGTTACAACAAAACATCTGGAATGATGTATATCAAAGGGTGATTGGTTATCTTTGGATGGTGGTATTAAAGATAATTTATATTTTGTTCCGGTCTATATTTTGCAAATATTCCACAATAAACTTAGAAGGCTTTTTTGCAAGCAGAAAAAATATGTATTCATTTTTAAATGTTAAATTTTAAAATAGTTGAAATAGGTTCATCTCTAATCCTAGTTGTCAGATCATACCACTTTAACTTGAACTATGTATGTACACAAGGTACAATTTTAATGGTTTGATTTTAAGTAATAAAGAAGACTAACAGAAAAAAAAGGTAAACACTTAAAATGTATCAAATTTTACAATCTAAAATATTTAAGTCTTTCAGTTACATGTAAACTAGAATCATTCCATATTAGTGAAATTACCTAATGTGTACAAAACTTTCAAAGGTCCTCCCAGTTTTCATACTAATACATTAAAACCTTAATGTCAAGACAAAAAAGTCTAAATATTGCTCTTTCTCTAAACTTACAGCACTTCTTATTTGTACTCACAATTAGGCACATACTATAGACACGCAAAATATTGAAGCAGCTTTGGTAACAGAAGTCAGAAGGCCCAAGATGAGAATACTATCTCCTACTCTTCCAACTCCTGGACCTGGGCAAATCAATTTCTCTCTCTGAACTTCAGTAAGACAGAGTAACATTTACTATAAAGTGTTTGTGAAGACTAAATCAAAAAACACATGCTAAGTGCTAAGCGTAGTGCCCAAAGAACAGAAGGTACTTAATAAATGGTAGTTGTTACTAGAAGCACATGCAATAGCTTTTGAGTCACTGAACTTGTCAAGCCGTTTAAAAACTATATGACAAGTTACTTAACCTGTACAGACCTCAGTTTCCTCATCTGCAAAAAACAAAAAACAAACGAAAAAACCTCATCTCGCTGGTTTGTTCTAAGGATTAAGTAAAACTATATAGAAAAATCATTTTGCATGTAATAGGTGCTCAGTAAAGTGTAGTCAGTATCACTATTAGCTACATCAAGAAGCATTTAAGTATAGAGAATATAAAATATTTTTACATATAAACTCCCATGTAATTTTAACAATTAATCATCATTTAAATATATTTCCCTGGGATGCCTAGGTGGCTCAGGTCATGATCCCAGGGTCCTAGGATAGAGTCCCCCATCGGGCTCCTTGCTCAGCAGGAAGTCTGCTTCTCCCTCTGCCTGCCGCTCCCCCTGCTTGTGCTCTCTCTCTGACAAATAAACAAATAAAATCTTTTTAAAAAAATGTATTTCTCGGGGCGCCTGGGTCAGCTCAGGTCCAGGGATGGAGCTCCGCATCAGGCTCCCTGCTCAGCAGGAAGCCTACTTCTCCCTCTCCCATTCCCCCTGCTTGTGTTCCCTCTTTCGCTGTGTCTCTGTCAAATAAATAAATAAAATAAAATAAAAAAAGTATTTCTCTTAATTCCCAAATTGAGTATAAATTTCAGAAAAATGTAAAATATGGCAAACTTTTTAAGCACACTGCAAAACAAAAGGCCACTTTATTAGCTTCAAAATAAAAATGTGCTATCGATAACTAGATCTGCTTTAATATTTTTAAGGTCCAAATAAATCTAAAAGGATGAGCAGGAAAAAATGTTTTTTTTCTGCCTTTGGGAGAAGGAAAAAAAATTCTCGTCCTTAGGAAGATAGATATCTGAATTGTTCCATTTTTTTCAGGACTTCACATGTTTTTACACAGCTAAAATTTAAGTGCCTTTAATATGAGAACTCTTTCCAGTCTCGAATTCCTGAATCTACCTTTGTGCAGAAGCAGAACAGCACTTTTAAGACTATGGAATGTGAAGCGAGACTGCCTAGGTTCAAATCCTGACTTCATCTAGCTGTGTAACCTGAGGCAAGTTTTAATCTCTCCATGCCCAGTTCCTCATTTGGAAAACAGAAATTCTTCAAACAATTGTGAGGATTAAATGAGTTAATACACTTAAAGTGTTCATAAAAGGGCTACCATATGGAAGGCACATTATAAGTGTTTCCCATTGTTATTATTGCTTTCTTATTCACCCCTAAAAATGCCTAGATCTGTGACTCTTGAAATCAATAAATACTTGCTACCCAGGAGACAATTCCAACAAATGGCTTTACTTAAAATTAGTACTTAGGAAGTACCTAACATGACTGTCACAGCAGTAAAGATACAGCAACTGCCATTAAAAAGGATTTTAGGGCAAAAGCAAGGAAAGTCAATTCCCTTTCTTACACTTCTTATTATATAAAGCTGTAACATCCTTACTTGCTAATAGAAGTTCAGTACCAAAAGAGTTTTACAATTAGGCATGGCACACACTAATCCAGCACACACAAAATTCTCAAACTCAAACTCCATAATACTCAATTATATTCCTTCAAAGAAAAAAGTTCCAATTACTCTTCTATTTTAATATCTTAGTACTTTAAAATAAAAACTATTCTGCATAAAACAGCAGAATACCATAAGGATTAAATAAAACATTGTAAATAAAAGTGTTTGAGAGTTAAATATTCATTAAATACTAACTTATGAACATATACGAGAGAATTACAATAGAGTTCTCCAAACTCAAACAACTGCCTGCCAACCAAAACTAGTACTCTGGGGCGCCTGGGTGGCTCAGTTGGTTAAGCGACTGCCTTCGGCTCAGGTCATGATCCCGGAGTCCCGGGATCGAGTCCCGCATCGGGCTCCCTGTTCGGCAGGGAGCCTGCTTCTCCCTCTGACCCTTCCCCCATCTCATGTGCTCTCTGTCTCTCTCATTCTCTCTGTCTCAAATAAATAAATAAAATCTTTAAAAAAAAAAAAAAATGTTTAAAAAAAAAAAACAAAACTAGTACTCTGTCCACTTCAAATCTTGGGTCAGATAATAAGACGTAAGTCAGAGTAAAGTTACCATCCCACTAAATCATTTCCTGCTTGAAACGCACTCTTCCCTTTTTATTCATAACTGAGATGGGACTTCTAATATCCAAGTCCTGCCCTTAGACCAAAGTTTAAGGAGTGAAATCCTGAAAGTAGCCCAACTTAAGACCAGCAAAACTTCTGTTATTAGAAAACTTCTTTGAAGTTATTAGATCAAAGGATGCCACCCCAATTCCCTACTGTCTGTGATCCTAACCTGGGTATAGAAAAATGCTAATTGTCTCCAGATTCAAGAACTTTTTAGCCTCAAAAATCAGAAGTACCTGGGCCACATTTCAACTAAAGCTGAGGGCTAGAATGTTCACCTGGCTCACTCTCAAATGAAAAGTTGTAGTCCAACATCAGTCAGGAACACAGCCATGCAGTAGCCATCAATAGGCCACACAGGCCAGATGTGACCACAAGTCACTTGGCACCCTTCACTGAAGCAAACCCTACTGAAGGCCTGACTGCCAACCCTTGACCTGGTGAATAGGACAATGGGCTAGCAGTCAAGAGAGCTATAGATTCTTCTAGTCACAGACCCATTTTGAGATTCTTGACTGATTTAACTGAAGAAATCAAATTTGAGAAAAGGTAAAGAATTTCTGAAATACAGATGAAAAATTCTGAGTATGCTTCACAGATCTAGTTACTTCATCTGTTCAGTAACATAAAAAGATATATTATTTGCAACTTGTTTTGTTCATAAAATCATTCCTGGCCTTGTGAAATGATGGGGGGTGGGGAACAACTAGCACTTTTCTTCAGGGTCTGCATAGATCTTTAAACTTCACTAAGCCAGTTTCTCTATCTCTGTGTAAAACTGGAGTTACATGTTCTTCCCTCAAAGATAAACTAAAGATAAATAAACACTGTATGAAAGTACTTTCAGCATTTCAGAAGGAATTTGTTACAAAAAAAACCACATATGGTAGTAATGCAATGGAACTTGTTTTAACACCAAATCGGGGATTCAGACCAAACCAGTGTTGGAAGTCAAATCCATTAAAGTCAGACTTTTCTGTCTATATCTGAGTGCCTGGGTTGGGAAATTGGTCTGTATTTACATAAATCCATGTTCTGAGCCATAATATAATGGAACTCTTCTGTAATGTCCCAGCCCACTCGCTATCTTTTTCCGAACTACCGGCCGGAAAAGACAACCCTCTGCAAATTCTACGAATCCTCCCACTGGCAAGGGTTCTGATGGGTCCCACAACTTCTCAGCCTTGCGTGACTTCTACCAGTCCTCTGGAGCTAATCACTTCTAATGACCCCAGTCAAGAACAATCACTCCTCCGCTCAGCTTTACACTTTGTCTCGGTCGATCCCTCCCCCAATCTCGACAGCTCCGACGACCTTAGACATCTTCACCAGTTTGCCAGACGTCGGGACCTCAAAAGCTCGGGTTCCTGCCCCACCTCCCTGAGCCAGCCGCCCCCCCCCAAGCTCTTTTCAGCCCCCAAATCCCGGGCACAGCATCACGGGGCTCCCGGTTGTCCGACGCGCTCCGGACCCGCGGCACACCTCACCCCTTCCCCCCGGGCCCCGCTCTCCGGACCCTAACCCCTCCCTGAGACGGGGGGTAGGGAGAGCAAAGCTGTCCGCCGCTGGACTGAGACTCGGGAGGCCAGGCGTCCCCCTACCAGGCCCCGCCTGGGCCTCTCGGCTCGACTGCCCTCCACAGCCCCCCTGGCCCAGCCGTGCTTATGCCGAAGAGTAGGGCAGCACGAGCCCAGGGCCCAGCACTTACTCGGGAAGATAAGTGGAGGAGAAGGAGCTCCACTTGTGTAGCGCATAGGGGAGAAGCCGGCACTCGGGCGCCGCAGCGACAGCCCCGCCAGCCGCCATCTTGTCAGCACCGAAGCGGCCGCCACCGACCGCCGGCCGCGCCGGGAGGAGGGGAGGGGCGTGGCCTGCTCTTAAAGGGGCCGCGGCCCGCTGGGCCGTGCGCGCTCCCCTTGTGGGGTCTTGCTGGTTTTGTGCGCCGCTGAGGCGCGCGCGGATACTGAGTTCTCTTCTAGAGCGTCCGTCGCCTAACGCTCCTTAATAGACCGACCGAAACTGGGACTGGACTGTGAGCACCTGAGGGCTGTCCTGGGAGGCTCGGAGGGGAGTGGCGCAAAGGACTTTTCTTACAAGCTGAGGTAAGCCAAGAATGTTATGAAAAGAAATAAACTGTAGTTAGGAGCCAGGAAGGGAAATTGAGAAGACGGACTTGGGAGAAGGGACGTCTTTGCGACTTTGGAAACCGCTGCCCTCCCCGAAAGGGCGCTGGCGTGGAGGAGCTACCGTCCTTTCCCTTTGCCGCGGTCCTGGTTTTAAATGTCTTGCCCCGCGTTCCCGAGTCACATGGAGACAGGAAAAGGAAATGCTCCTGTGTCCTCTCACCCTGTTCTGTTTGCAGTTTGTGAGATGCCCTTCCTTGTAAACATTTATTGCGAGTCCTCTCACACCAGTCCGTGCACTAGGCTTGCTCAGTCATGATATTCACCCACAGACCAGAAAAAAACCTTAAGGGGTTGGGGAACCCGCGTGTCCTCGTTTTTTCCAGTTGTTAAATCTGTCCGCTTTTAGCTCGGGCAGAAATTTCGCCCAAAGGTTCAGACAGAACAGAGTTGTAAGAAAAAGACCAGAGAGGGAGTAACAGCCCTCGTGCTCTGAATGCCATATGGGCATCACACCAGCTTCTTATCAAAAAAGGAACATTTGCTCCAAATATCTGGCAGCCTTAGATAATGCTCCCATCAGGTACCCGTCTGTCAGGGTTATGCATGCTTAGTTCTTGGTTTAGCCGCTGCGATTACCCAAGTATTCCTCACTTACTAGAAAAGGTTCTACCCGGAAAAGCCGTGACAGTGTCTTCATCTCCTGCCCCATGGAAAAACTCATGCAAAGAGTTTCTCAGTGGATGACCAAGTGAGTTGAAACACCTCAGTAGTAGTCTCTTCCCGGTATAATCATTAACTGTCCTGACCTCTTACCATAGAGGAAAACTTAGTAGTGGCCTTCGCTAGCATATCAGATCAAGAATGCCAAAAAGGGGGCGCCTGGCTGGCTCAGTCAGTAGAGCATTCTACTCTTGATCTTGGGGTTGCGAGTTCGAGCCCCACATTGGGTATAGAGATTACTTTAAAAAAAAAAAAAAAACCTTGAAAAAAAGAATGCCCCAAAGAAGGCCACAATATGTTAACTTCTAAAATCAGATGCACTTTGGGTGTTGCAGCATGTTGGAAAAATATTTATTCCTTGAGGGAATGCTATATGACCCCAGTGACTTGAGTTGGGAGTCTAGAGACAGGGGGAGAGGCCAGAGAAGGTTAGTCCCAAAGATGCTTAGTGGTTAACTTTGGGGAAAAGAGATACTTTTAAGGGGAAAGGATTAAGACGGTGACTCAGTTCAATTAATTAGGGGCCCCAAATTTGCTAACTATACCTCTTACCCTAATGTAAGTAGAGTCTTTGTTCTTTTCCAGACATAGAGTTATGGTTTCTGAGTGACCCTTTTATTTTTTTTTAAGATTTTATTTATTTATTTATTTGAGAGGGTGGGGATGAGGGGCAGAGGGAGAGGGAGAAAGAGAATCTCAAGCAGACTCCATGCCAAGTGCATAGCCAGTCACGGGGCTCAATCTCATGACCCGGAGATCATGACCTGAGCCAAAATCAAGAGTTGAATGCTCAATCAACTGAGCCAGCCAGGCACCCCCTGAATGATCCTCTTAAAAAACAGATATAAATCAGTTCTTCCTGAGATGACTTTCAGTGACTTTCTATTCCATTTAAGTAATATGGAGCTCCTTTAGCAGAGGCCTTTCATATCCTGCCTTGATTACCTCTTCAGCCTTCTCTCTTCTTTCCCCCTTACAAGTTTTACTCCTCCCAAGCTAAACTAACACACTAAATTGGCTCCTATAAGTTCTGTGCTCTCTCTGGCCTCCAAGCTAAGCTAGTCTAAGCCAAGCCAGGAGTATTCTCTACCATTCTTCACCTGGCTAACTCCTGCTCATTTTTCAGATCATTTCATTCTGGAAAATCATTCCTCAATCACCTATTTTGAGGTTAGGTGCCATTTTCTATATTTCCCTTGGCACCCTTAGTTTCCCTCCTTATCTTAGCAAATATCACAATATATTTTAATTTCCTCTTTTTTTCCTATTCTCTCTCCCTAAACTACAACTCCATGCAGGTAGGAGTTATGCATATCTTTTCACAGTTGTATGCTCAGTCCTATGAGAATGTCTAGTACATAGTAGGTGCTCAATGAATATTTATTGAAGAATGAATAAATTGCACTAAAAGGGAACTCGGGTTGCAAAGGAAAGAGAATGCCAGAACTTCTCAGACAGCAAACATGTATCCCTATTAAAAAAAAAAAAAAAAAAGATTTATTAAGAGGCTGTGATACACCAGGCTTTGTCTAGGTGCTAGGAAGACAGGGATAAACAAATAAGCCAGACGAGGGCCCTGCTTTCATGGAGCTTATATTCTGATAGGGTAACATATAATAAATAGGTCAATTAGATCATTTTAGTCTGTGCATTTAGAGTACTAAGAAAAGACTACACTGGAGTAATATTTAGATTGGATGGTAAAAGAAACTTCTCTAAGAAGGTAATAGTTAAGCTAATAACCTATACAGTAAGAAAATGCCAGGCATACAAAGGCTGAATAAAAAACATTCTAGGCAGAGAGAATAAATAAGTGCAATGGGGCCTGAGACCGGAAAGGGGTTGGTGTGTTCAAAGAATAGAAAGTGTGGCTGGAGCCTAGTGATGGGGGAGAGTGGAGTTGGGAAAGTAGGGCCCTAACAGCTGTGGTAAGGAACCATGACGTGGAACTATGAAGAAGAGACCTGTGCAGGGGCTCAAGTCAAGGAGCAGCGTGATCCATTTTAATGAGTTGGAGGGAAGGAAGAGTTGAAGTGAGAAGACTTGACAGGAGATTATTATAGTAGCCATGCAAGAAATGATGGTGGCTCGGATTAGCAGAGGAGATGGAGAATAGAGGTTGAATTAGGACATATTTTAGAAGTAAAGCCAACTAGACTTGCTAGTGAGGGAGGGAAGGCAGGCAGACAAGGAAGGAATCAAGGATAATTCTTGGGTTTGGGATTTGCATCACTGGGTCGATAGTGATGCTTTTATTGGGAGGGGAAGATTTAGGGTTAGAACAGTTTCAAGGAATCAAGAATTCTGAATTCAGACATTCAAATGACCAAGAGACACATGAAAAGATGCTCAGCACCACTAATCATCAGGGAAATGCAAATCAAAACCACAATGAGCTATCCCCGAACACCAGTCAGTATGACTAGTATCAAAAAGACAAGAAATAGCATGTGTTCGCAAGGATGTGTAGAAAAGGAAACCCTTGTGCATGGTTGGTGGGAATGTAAATTGGTACAACCACTGTAGGAAACAGTATGGATGTTCCTCAGAAAATTAAAAATAGAAATATCATATAATCCAGTAATTCCACTACTGGGTATATGTCCAAGGAAAATGAAAACACTAATTTGAAGAGATACATGAGGTGCCTGGCTGGCTCAGTCGGTAGAGCATGTGACTCTAGAGCTCAGGGTCATGAGTTCAACCCCACGTTGGGTGTAGAGCTTACTTAAAAAAAAAAATGAAAAGATATATGCACCCCTGTGTTTATTGCAGCATTATTTACATAGCCAAGAAATGGAAGCAGCCCAAGTGTCCACTGATACATGAAGGAAAGAAGATGTGGAATATACATATATAAAAGAGTGAAATCTTGCCATTTGCAACAACATGGATGGACCTAGAGGGTATTATGCTAAGTGAAATAAGTCAGAGAAAGACAAATACCGTATGATTTCACTTATATGTGAAATCTAAAAAACAAAACAAATGAACAAACAAGCTAACAACAGAAAAACCCAAACACTTTTTTTTTTTTTTAAAGATTTTATTTATTTGACAGAGAGAGACACAGTGAGAGAGGGAACACAAGCAGGGGGAGTGGGAGAGGGAGAAGCAGGCTTCCCGCTGAGCAGGGAGCCCGATGCGGGGCTCCATCCCAGGACCCTGGGATCATGACCTGAGCCGAAGGCAGATGCTTAACGACTGAGCCACCCAGGTACCCCCCCAAACACTTTTAAATAAACAAACTGGTGACCAGAGGGGAGGTTGGTGAGGGGATGGGTGAAATGGGTGAAGAGGGTTCTTTTCTTACAAAAAAAAAAAAAAAGAATTCTGACATCAGTGTACTGTATAGGGGATGCCTAGTAGACATCAAAGTAGAATTGCCAAGGATGTAATATGGAGAATCTATATTGGTCAGAGTCTTACATCTAGTCACCTTATAGGCATTTGGCCTTCTTTTTATCTAACCATCTAGTGGTTGCTTATTTTGTCTCAGGCACTGATTGCTGAGTCAACAAATTTTTCTCTGAATAGCAGAGTCACTAGCTCCAGGTATAGCAGCTCTAGATAGAAGAAACCATTGGTGTCAGCCTTTTGAAGATGATATAGGGGTACAAGAATAGCCTATGGAAAGAAGCATGGAGTATGTGTTGAAAATCTTAGTTTTGTTCCTAGGTCTGGTACTTTTCTAGCGAGACCTTGGGAAAGTCACATAACTTCTCTGAGTCTTGTTTTCCACCCTATAGAGTGAATTGAATCAAATCTATCCTGTCTACTACACAAGGGGGTTTTGAAGATCAGGTGAAGGAAGAGAACAATTATCGAGTGCCTAGCTTATTTACTATGAATGACGTAAGTTCTCACTTAATTCTCAGAGAAACTCTGAGATATAAATATTATTATTCCCCTTTCACAAATGAGAAAAATAAGACTCAGAAATGTTAAATACTTGTTGTCTTTGGTTTGCTTCTTCACATGTGTGGGACAGAAGAGAGTGAGATGGGGGTATTCCTTCCCCTGACTTCCCTGCCTGTGAGGTCACTCAGGACTGACTGGCCCTTTTGACCAAAGGTCACAAGTCCTCTTCCCAAGTGGTGTCTCTACACAGCTCTCTGGTTCTGGGTTCCAGTAACCACTCCCACTGCTTGCCTTCTGTGGTTTCCTAGTGCGTTCTCACACTTTTATAAATAGTCCCTTTATTAAACCTCTTACATTGCCCAACTTGAGAATGCCATCTGTTTCCAGCTGGGACCTTCACTGGTAGAATAACTTATCCGAGGAGGTGTAGCTAGTCAGTGACAGAGCCGGAATCTCTTTGGTTCAAAAGCTGGCCCTGTTTGATCACATCCCATTCTTCTCAAGTAGGAAGAGACATAGTCAACTGTAAAGTACTATTCAGATATAAGATGTTGTCGAATAAAAAAGACCACCAATGGGCGCCTGGGTGGCTCAGTCGTTAAACGTCTGCCTTCAGCTCAGGCCATGATCCCAGGGTCCTGGATTGAGCTCCGAACAGGGCTCCCTGCTCAGCGGGAAGCCTGCTTCTCCCTCTCCCACTCTCCCTGCTTGTGTTCCCTCTCTCACTGTCTCTCTCCCTCTGTCAAATAAATAAATAAAATCTTAAAAAAAAAAGACCACCACGAGTTAGAAAGTAAAACAAATTTGGCTGATTTATTTCCAGGCAAAGGAACACACTAGGCTAAGAAGGAAAAGAAGGTGTTTTTCATTGTAAGGAAGGGGTTTCGTGATTGTTATGTTCACTAAAGATTAAATATACCCTCTAAATGAGCTGGAATAAATCAACAGCTCTGTACATGACTGGTTAAAACAAGCCCCATACTTCAGTGGTCAGGAAAAAAATAAATCTTCAGATAGGTTCTGTAAGGGTCTTACTTTAGCTGACCCGAGGTTGGGCAAAGTTCATGGTTTCTTTAACCATTTTAGGTGTTGAGTAAAGTAGAGGCACAATACAGTATACAGTGTGCCTCTCCTAGGCAAGCTCTGTTGTAAATGGAAGAATTTCCTTTTACAATATTATGCCACGGATGAAGAAACTAATACCCAAATATGTTAGATGTCCATGTCCAAGGTCATTTACACAATTGGCCTTTTGCAGATCGGAATCCATAAGCTGAGTACCTGATTCTCAGTTAACTATTTTCCTCATGTATTTAATGGGAACTTTTTAGGACCATGCCTACATTATTCTTCTTTATATCATCCGTAACTAGCACATAGTAGATACTCAAATATTTCCGGAACTGTATCTCTTAGTTCCTCCTGAATTTTTTCCCACTACTTGTCTTAGGCAATTAAGCCTGCTATAACAAAAATACCGTAAACTTTGTGGCTTAAATGACAAACACTTATTTTTCACAGTTCTGGAGGCTGGGAAGTCCAAAATCAAGGTGCTAGTAGATTCAGTATCTGATGAGAGACCTCTTCCTGATTTGCAGACATCTACCTTCTTGCTTCTGCCCCTGACCCCCCAAAATGCATGTCTTTCTTACATGCAAAATACATTCATTTTATCCCAACAGCCCCAAAATCTTAGCTCATTCCAGCATAAAATCCAAAGTCTTATCCAAATATCATCTCAATCAGATATGGATGAGACTCTTCCTGAGGCAGAACTCCTCTCCAGCTATGAACCAGTGAAACCAAGTAAGTTAAGTGCTTGCACAATACAGTGGTAGGACAGGCATAAGATAGACATTCCCATTCCAAAAGGAAGAAATGAGAAAGAGAGGAAGGAGGGATGAGTCTCATGAAAGCAAGGTAAACTCCATGAAATCCCAAAGCCTGAGAATAATCCCCTTTGGCTCTTTGCTCTGCCTTTAGTACTGCCTTTTTGACCCCCTGGGATGGTGGCCCTGCCAGAGGGAAGGCCTGTCCCAGAGCTGTGGGTGGAAGCCATCTGGCCTGTTGTAATAGAGGTGATAGCTTCCTCTTTTGAAACCCTGATGGCCCCCCGATCTCTGAATTGTTTTCAGGGTCATTCTTTCCCTGTCTTGAAGAATAGCTTATATTCCAACAAACAGCTCTATGGTCCTGGTCCTGTAAAATCCAAGACATCCAACAGCCTTTCTTCATTCCATCTATGTCCATCCCCTTCAGTTCACACTGGAGTATCCTTGCTGAGGTAGCTGATTAGGTCCGTGGTTCATATCCACACCAGTCTCTTATCAAATGGTCAGCCACCCATACATTTAGTGTTTTCTTCAAACATGCTTTCTCATTTTTTGTAATGTGGAGAGGCTTAGAATTTTCCAAATCTTTAAGTTCTGGTTCCTTTTTGCATAACAGTTCCATCATCAGTTCATATCTCTCTTGTCTCATTTTGCTACAAGCAGTCAGGAGGAACCAAGTCACTTCTTCAACACTTTGTTTAGAAATCTCAGCTAGGTACCAATTTCATCACTTGCAAGTTCTACCTTCACAGAACACAAGAACAAAAACACAAATCAGCCAAATTCTTTGCCACTATATGACAAAGATCACCTTTCCTCTGGTCTCCAATAACATGTTCCTCATTTCTGTCTGAGAGCAGAATGGCCTTTACTGTCCATATCTCTAGCAACATTCCATTCATGTATTCTCTTAAAAAATGGAAGGCATTCTCTCCAGTTTTGTTCCTTCTGAGCTCTCTCCAGAACCGCCTTTGGTAGTCCCTTCACAGCAATATTGAGTTCTTCCAGCATGTCCCCCCAAACATGCCCACTTCTGTGTACTGATTTTTGTCTTAGTTAGCTTGGGCTACTGTAACAACAATATAATAGACTACGTGGATTAAATAGCTATTAACCTTAAAAATAAAAGTATTTTCCCAGCAAAAAATCGATTTATTCAGAAATAGCAGAGAATTTCAATTCAGGATGTGCAAGCTACAGCAAAACCATAGGCAAGTCCAACAACAGGCAAAGGAGAGGGATGTTATTTAGTTGAAGAAGAAATAAGTTGGGAGGGATTGTTTTGAATGAAAGTCCATTGGAAAAAAGAAAGAGTTGGGGTTGATGACTTCTCATTAGCTGAGTTGAAGAGGAAGTCAGTGTCTTGTAGGAGATACAATGTACTTCTTTTCCCTGTTGGGGCCTGTAATTGATGATTCTTTCCTGGTGATGATTCTTCTGTTGGAGCCTATAATTGACACTTCTGTTGGGAAGAGTATAACTGACAATTCTTCCTGTAACTGACATTGAGTGGTTTGTCTGTCCTCTTTAGTGAGGTTTTCCTTTATTAATTTTCACACAATAAACATTTATTTCTCACACTTAGAGTCTGGAAGTCCAAACTCAAGGCACCAGTAGATTTGGTGTCTACAGCCTTATTCCTGTTTGCAGATGGTGGCCTTCTTGCTGTATGGATGAGAGAAGATTTCTGGTCTCATCCCTTTTATAAGGGCACTAGTCCCATCAGGAGGCTCCACCTTCATGATTTCATCAAAATATAATCACCTTCTAAAACCATCACATCGGGGAGTAGGGGCTTCAGCATATGAATTTGAAGAAAACACAAACATTCAGTCCCTAGCACTAATGTATGATTATATATTTTTTTAAATTAAAGGAGTTTGCTTAGGGATCATCTGAAGACTGGGAAGAATTAAAGGCACGGGGGCTATCCATCCATTTTTGGTTAGTAAACGAAGAAAATCATCAGGGGGATTAGAATTTGCCCCAAAATAATTCCCACTGAGCATTTCTTGCATACCAGGAATATGCATGCATTACCTCAGTGAATGAGCAGCCCTGCCAGTAAACTCAGAGATTCTTGGAGGTCAAGATTCGCCAAACCCACACGTGCCCTATTATACAAGTCTCAAATGTACACATTCAGGATTCAGAAGGCCAAGGGAAATATGTGATGTATTCCTAAGACTAATGGTTCCGCCTCCATCTTGCTTCTGTTCTCTCATGGTTGCCGTATTAACTCATTCCAACTTTGCTATTGTTGTTTGGAATCATTTCTTTGGGCACAACACTGCCAAAAGGAGCGGGTGAAAAGCAAATACCAGCACTTTGTAAATAAGGGGATATCCCCTTTATTTTTTAGGACAAAGGAACTTGAGCCAGCCCCAGTGGGGCCTCTGCACAGGTCCCAGGTGAACACTGAGATTAGCTTCAGGTGTGACGCTCAGGTCCATCTGCTCCCAGGAGATGGCAGCAGCAGCCGCCACAGCCTCCGCTGGCTGGTCACAGCAGAATTCCTCCTTTTGCCTGTTGGCATCCAACCCTAGAAATTCCTGGTATTAGAGACCGCTTTATCCCTCCCTTGGTTCGCTGAGCTTGGTTGGAGCTGAGACACAGGGAGTGCAGGAACTGGCCACTGGTTCGTCATCTCCTAAGTGCCTAGTTGTTTTTTTTTTTGTAAACATTTTGGTCTGAACTGTGACCTTGGAGCATGTACGAAGGAGGACCAGGAAGTCTCCGGCCAGGGAAAAGAGCTTCAAAAAGAAATAAATACAGTTGACCCTTGAAGCTGGGTTAGGGGCACCAACCTCCCTCCCCACCCTCGTGCCGTCAAAAATCCACGTGTAACTTTTGACTCCCTAAAAGCTTCACTACATATATCCCACTGTTGACTGGAAGCCTTACTGATAACATAAACAATTAACCCGCGTTTTGTATGTGTATTGTATGCTGTATTCTTAGACTAAAGTAAGCTAGAAAAAGAAAACATCGTTAAAATCACAAGGAAGAGAAAATACATGTACAGTACTCTAGTGTATTTCTTTAAAAAAAAAAAAAAGTCCACATATTAGTGGACCCATGCAGTTCAAACCCGTGTTATTCCAGGGTCAACGGTAGTAACTTAAACACTTAACATCCACCTAGGCATAAATGCAGAGGACCCCAGCTCACAGTTTGGTACAACACCAAGAATATAGATTCTCCACCCAGCCTCCCAGATACCAGCCAGCTGACCTTGTCCCGGATTCTGTCAGAGCTGCAGTTTCCTCATCCACTTAGTGTAGACTCAGTGTGTCTAATTCTTAAATTATGAGTTACTGTACTTTCGTTTTCTGGATTAAGTAAGGCTGGGCCTTTATGAGTTACTGTACTTTCATTTTCTGGATTAAGTAAGGCTGGGCCTTCACTCTTTCAGAATTTTAAAAATCCCAGACACAACAAGTGCTACAGGATCCAAGTTGATCCCAAGTGAGCACATATCCTGGTTCAGTGAGCACTGCCAGCTGCCGAGGAGGTGGGCAGGACTCCCAGGAAATGTCTGAACACCGCACAGCTGTGGAGGAACTGTCACCTGCTGGGGGTTGCTTTGCAAATTACCACATCTAAATGAGGCAGACAAAATAATATTCCAAAAAGCAATTACCACTGACTCCTACTGTATTTGGAAACCAGAAGTCCTTTTGGGAAAAGTGAAACTGGCTCACAAAAAATTATCCCACCCCTCGGGGTAGAAATGTTTGAGGTTTAGGGGATTCTTTTTTTTTTTTTTTAAGATTTTATTTATTTATTTGACAGAGAGAGACAGCGAGAGAGGGAACACAAGCAGGGGGCGTGGGAGAGGGAGAAGCAGGCTCCCCATGGAGCAGAGAGCCCGATGCGGGGCTCGATCCCAAGACCCTGAGATCATGACCTGAGCTGAAGGCAGACGCTTAACGACTGAGCCACCCAGGCACCCCGAGGTTTAGGGAATTCTTAAGTCAGGACCTGTCAGTGCTTCTGTCCCACTGTCACGGTCAGGGGCTCAACCTGGTTTTTGTGAAGGAGAAAATGGAACGAGCTCCTCTCCTTTCCTCCCTGCTTCATCCAGCTTGCTCTCAGCTTCATTGCCTGAATGGCTTCAACGTTCATCCATTCATTCAGTAAATACTTACTGGACACCTACTATGTGCCTGGTACTGGGAACATACCTAGCTATTAAGGAGTTCGCAGTCAACTAGTCAGATATTAAGTGGGTTAAATATACAAAGTAGCCAGAAAGCGTTAGCATGTAAATATAAAATATAAAGTAACGATAGTGGCCATAGTGGTAGTTAGCAGAACATTGGCTCTATAAGGCCACAGGCCAAATATCTTTTCTAATTCAAGCTATACCCAGAATATAGTAGAATCATCTAGAGTAGGCCTACAGGTATCAGCCCCTGTGGGTCTGTCAAGGCAACCATTCTTTCCTGTTTCACATGAAAATCATCATAGGAGACTCCCTTCCTGGGCTAGGAAACTTAAGCTCCAGAAAGCTACTTTAAATGGAAATATGTATGTGTTACCTGACATGAAAGGATCGCTGACTGGGGACAGCTTCTCCCTTTATGTTTTCTGCGTTAGAATATCAGCACAGGGGATGGTCAGGTTAAATAAGTTTCAGTGTCAACTGAAACAGAGGGAATTGCAGGATGACAGAAGTAGGAGAGCATAGTGACCGAGAATTCTAGATGGCTCTGCACTAGAAAAGAGAACCAGATCCAGCATGCAGAGCAGGTCAGAGAGTAAGGCAACAGGGATGTCGTGGGACAAGGGACTCAGCTGAGCTATTTAGTACAACAAACAAACAGAGAAGAAGCAAACCAGTTCTCCTGGTTCCCCAACAGCTCAGATCAATCTGAGGAGGTCAACTGAAGTTTGTCTTCAAAGAGACACCAGATGGTCTCATAATGTTGGAATTGGGCCAAAACATGTCTCAAATGCAAATTTTTATAAAGACCTTTCTTATATTGATAATTTTATTTTCTTCCTGTATATTTCCATACAAGCTCAAAATTATCTCCTTCCCGCCCCCTCCCTTCCCTACAAACAATTTCTGGCAATGTCAGTTACTAAACATATAGCACAAAGAGTGAGAAACTCTGGCTTTAGGTCTAATTTTATGCAATTTAATGTTCAGGTCATTGCTCTCAGAGCCCCCAAAATAACCGTCATTATACTGGGTTTCTCTGGTGAGCACATTCAGAGAGATGCCTCTAAGCAGTGGCTCTCATTCTTGGCTGCATGTTGGAATCCCATGAGAAACTTGTAAAAATCCCCACATCACATCCCAAAACAGTTACAGATTAGGGGTGGGACCTAAGCATTGATATATTAATTTTAAGTTTCTCAAAAGGTTTCTTTTTTTTTCTTTCTTTCCCTTAAAATCATGGATGCTGCCTTATTTACCAAAGGTCCTGGCCTGGGACTGGTTCCACCAGCCAGGCTTTTAGTTCCTCCAAAGATTTCTTTGTGCCACCAAGGTTGGGAACTTTCCCCCCTTATGTCTTAGCAGGAAGCTGTTGGTACCTGACAGCTAAGCTCTCCTTCTGCGTTTGGAATTTCTCCTGAGAAGTAAGCATCAAGAAACCAGATGCTGCAATGGCAGCTAGCTTGGAAATCCACTTAGTTGTAAGATTTCCATTTCAACTCTCCCACCTTGTCCACCAGGTGTACAATTAAAATGACTTGGATACTTAAAGTTGTGAACAACAGTTAATCGGTATTTTAAAGAGAATTGGTAACAGGTGATGCTGGTGTAAATGCCACACTCTAGAGACCCTACATTCATCCTAAAAGCAAATAAAAATGCTTCTTTAAATCCCCCACACTGTGGGGGTGCCTGGGTGGCTCAGTTGGTTGAGTGTCCAACTCTTGGTTTTGGCTCAGGTCATGATCTCAGGGTTGTGGGATCGAGGCCCACGTTGGGCTCCGTGCTCAGTGCTGGGGTGGGGTTTCTGATTGGGATTTTCTCTCTTTTTCTCTCTCTCTCCTTCTGCCCCTCCCTTATGCTCTCTTTCTCAAATAAATAAATAAATTTTCTTTAAAAAGAGAAATCCCCCACACTAAGTCTTTTTCCTCTCCTCCTTCTTTACCCATTTTTCTCTTCCTCTCATTCCTCTCTTCCTATCTGTCTCCTTCAGCTGCTCTCCCACAGTATCAGTCTTTCCATCCTGCTCCTCTTACCCCTTGTTGCTCTCTTATTCCCCTCTGCATCTGACTTGACTTCTTTCACTCAGTCATCTCCCTCTAACCCACAACACATACCTCTCCTCTCTTTCATCTTTTCCACTTGCTTCTCCTTAATGGACTATACCATAGAACAAAAACATTGTCAAATATTTATAATTACTAAATAAGGTATTTGTTGTTAACTTTAAAAGCAGATAAGTTCTGGGGCGCCTGGCTGGCTCAGCTGGTAGAGCTTGCGACTCTTGATCTCGAGGTCATGAGTTCAAGCCCCATGTTGGGCCGTTGGGCGTAGAGATTACTTTAAATAAATAAATAAAAATAAAAGCAATTAAGTTCTGAAAATGCTATATTTGTCTCTCCAAGGAGAAAAAAAAACTTGTTCATAGTTAGCATTCTTTAAATACTAACTATAATAATTATTTTTCTTATAACTTCCTTTATTGGCCTTAGGTTACTTTTTTCATGTAGTTCAGTGACCCTCAATACAAAAATGGTTCTTTGTTCTTCAGTAACACCGACAACAGTAGCTGACATCACTATAAAAAGAGAAACAAGCTAAAAACGGTAGAGTGTATGCACCCTGAATTGCATATTCAGTTGCAAAATCATCATTATCATTATTATTGTAATTGCAGAGAGGAGGCATTTAAATAATTGTTCAAAGTATCTTCTTGAGGAAATAAGGAAATCAGGGCCAGCTGTCACAAACCAACCTACAATAATAATCCCGTATGTGCATCTTCAGTATGCATAGCAACACTACAGTAACAAATTTGCGCATTCATCTAATGTCCTTAAACAACCTAAAAAATAACAAACCTTGATCAAATCCATTGTCTCACTTGGTAGTTGACCTGTGTTTTTTTTTTTTTAAGATTTTATTTTATTTATTTGACAGAGAGAGACACAGTGAGAGAGGGAACACAAACAGGGGGAGTGGGAGAGGGAGAAGCAGGCTTCCCGCTGAACAGGGAGCCCGACGCGGGGCTCGATTCCAGGACCCTGGGACCATGACCTGAGCTGAAGGCAGACGCTTAACAACTGAGCCACCCAGGCACCCCAGTTGAGCAGTGTCCCTGAACAATCTTCGAATCATAAGCCACCAAACACAAATTGCACCATTAATTCAATGACAAACTGGGGTGGGTGGGCCAGCATCCACCTGCTATGTTATGGCCACAAATCTAGGTACGCAAGTAGAATGGACATGGGGTAGATAGGTCAGCAGACAACTAAAACATATAGGAGAAATATCCACAAAAATAGACATGTTATGTTGACTGGAAAGTTGTAAACAAACGAGAACTGTGAGAAAAGGGGCAAGGTCTTGCTTTTAGTTTAGTGAAATCAGCCAAAAGTATTTGAGATTTTCTCTTCCCAAGATACAACTGTGAAATGACTAATAGGAATTAAGTGAGCTTGCACCAAGAACTGGATGTGCCACTTCACTGGGAACAGAAAATGTTCCCCTGATAGAGGCTGTCCTCTCAGATGAGTACCTTGGGTGTTTTAAAGAGGAGCTGCCAGATGCAGAGATGGTGCATTTACAAAGAACAAGAATTATCCATGCATCTTTGCAGATTTCCCCAATATCTTGGTACTTTTGGGTCAGGTTTATGTCTTCAATTCCATGTCCCTGAAGAAACTCAGGAGAAAGGGAAGAAGGAAAAAGGAGAAAAAAAAAAAAACTTCCTGTCACATTGTTTTTTCCTTGCTGGTCTACTGTTGCGTTCTACTAGGAGTCTTGCAGAAGACTTGGCCTGAGCAATTTAAGAAAGGTGAGTGACCAATACTTAAGAAAGTTAGCAACTGCTCTGATCCAGCCTTCCCAGGTTCTAAAAATCATACAACTAGTTGTAGTGGATCAATATTACTTGAATACTTGCATCACCAGCTAAAATCAAGTTTCCCACACACAGCCTTATCCTGTTTCAATAATTAAAATATTTTTTCTACAAAAGTATCAGAAGGGATACTGATTGACATTTTGAAAGATGTTTCAAGGCACAATCTGTGTATTTTTTTTCACTGTAAAAGTAAGACACCACACCAACATAAAAATAAATTCAAACTTCAAAAAAGTTAACTATTATTATTATTACTTCTGTTAACTATTTGTGTATTCTTTCCACATAAGCATATATATATATACTTACATATATATACACACACACACACCATTTTTACACAGAGCAGACCATATAATATACAGTGCCCTGTTATGAGATAATAGAAAATATATATATATTGGGGGTGCCTGGGTGGCTCAGTCGGTTAAGCGTCCAACTCTTGATTTCAGCTCAGGTCGTGGTCTCAGGGTTTTGAGATTGAGCCCCGAGTCAGGCTCTGCGCTGGGCATGGAGCCTGCTTAAGACTCTCTCCCTCTCCCCTGCTGCTCCCCCCTCTCTACAAAAAGAAAAAAGAAAAGAAAAAATATAAACATAATTGTTTCCCTGAGTTCTGTGAGCTGTTTTAGGAAATAATCGAATCCAAAGGGTGGGAGGTCATAGGAACCTCTGATTTGTAGCCAAGTCAGACAGAAGTTGTAGATAACTTAGGGAGCCACTACTTGAGATTGGCTACAGTTGCCACTTTAATGCACCAGGGTTTGATTTGAATTCCACGATGTCATATAGTACAAGTTAAAAAATTAGGTTTTACTATGAAAAGAGGAAACTTACAAAGTCAAAGTCATTAAGAGAAGGAAGGATTCTCTTATTGTCCCTGGCTGACCTGCTGGCCCCACAGAATGGTTTGTATTCCAGGGAAGGGAACTCTGCCTCTCTTTTGATCTCTTTTTTATATAGAGCCAGTAAGTGTGAGAGTAAGCCTTATCAGTGAAAGGAATAATCACACTGTCTTGGCATCAGGCAGCCTGGACTTTCGTGCCAGCTATTTACCAGAGTTGTCTGGGAAACAGACGAGCTGCCCAACATCTAGACTTTTGGGCCCCTGGGATATTACACAAGTGAAGCCAGTGGTCCCATGCTCTGCTTGGGGACAGTTCCTCAGGCTGAGAGAAGCCCCTTTCTTCAGCCTCCAACCCCCCCATACCTGCTTTGAGCTAGCTCATTGTCCAAGCAATGCAGAATGAGCACCCAGATTCATTTAGAAGAAGCCTACTCTTTGTATCACATTAAATTAGTTAAGGAGTCAGGAAATGGAGATGAGGTTAACTTTTTTTACTCCCAACTCTTTATTTTTAAAATTTTCAAACCCACAAAGGTCAAAAGAATGATACAATGAATGCCCTTATATTCTTCACCTAGACTCATCAATTGTTAACATTTTGTCATCTCTGCTGTATCTCTTTCTATAAATACACATTTTTATGCATTGAAGTATTTGAAAGTAAATTGAATACTTTATGATGGGTCGCTAAAATAATTCAGCATACATCTCCTAAGAATAAAGGCATCCTCCTACATAACTGCAATGCCATTTTCAGACCAGGAAAATTAATGATTTGATATCTTTAATTCCACATTTAAATTTCTCTAGTCCTAAGTGTCTTTTATGGCCATCTTTTTTTTTAAATTATTGGATATAAGATATTAACAAGGTTCATACATTGCATTTGATTTTGTCTCTAGTCCAGGGCCCCAAGGTGAACATTCAGCTTTTCATTGTCATGACGGGGGGTGCTACTCACATCTAGCGGACAGAGACGATGGATGCCTGCTAAGTATCCTACAATACACAGACAACCCCCCACAACAAAGAATTAGCTGACCCAAAATGTCAATTAGTGTTGAGATTGAAAAACGTTGTTCTAGTCTATCTAGAACAGTCTCCTCACTTTTTTGTTGTCGTTTTTCATGACACGGACTTGTAATGCCCAAGCTGGTTGTGATACAGAACGTTCCACACTACAGGATTTTCTGATTTTTTTCATGATTAGTTTCCATTTGAACATATTTGGCAAGAATAGTACATAGATCATTGTAACGATTAGCTATTACTGCATACCAACCCACCCCCACACTCAGGGGCATTCTACCATTGACTAGGTAGTTCTGCTGATCTGGGCTGGGCTCAGCTGATTTTGGCTGGACTCATTAATGGATCTGTAGTCATTTGGCAAGTTGACTGGGGGCTGGCTGGTCTAGGATCCCAGGTCAGTTGGGGTGATTGGGCTCAGCTCCATTCATCTCTCACGCTTAGCAGGCTAGTCCCGTCCTATTCTCATGGAAGAGGTAGGGTCCGAAAGAAAGTGGAAGTATGTAACATCTATCAAGGCCTAGGCTTAGAACTGGCACTCTGTCACTTTAACTGCATTATATTAGCCGACAAAGATAACAAAGCCAGCCTGTATTCAAGTGGTAGAGAAATAAACTCTACCTCTTGATGGGAGTTGCTGCAAAGTCACATTGCAAGGGGTGTGGATAGGGAGGGAAAGAATCTGGGCCTATTGCAATCAGTCTATCAGAGTGACATCATGTGCCTCGTACAGCATCATATCAGAAGGAATATGATGTCAGGTTGTCCCACTATTAGTGATGTTAAGTTGTGATACTTGATGAAGTATCTACCGTTTGGATATGCAGGGTGATGCTTCGGTACACTGCCATTGTTTTAGTTTCTTAGGGTGGTTGTAACAAAGTACCCACAAATCTGGTGGCTAAAACAACAGAAATGTAATGTCTCATAGTTCTGAAGGTGAGAAGTATTAAAACTGTGTCAGCAGATCTCCCTCTGAAACTTTTAGGAGAGAATTCTTCCTTGCCTCTTCTAGCTTCTGGTAGCCCCAGACATTCCTTGGCTTGCAACTGCCACACTTCAATTCAGCTTCCATATTCACATGGCATCCTCCCTGTGTCTCTGTGTCTTCACGTGACCATCTTCTTGGAAGGACACCAGTCATACTGGATTAGAGTCCCATCCTATTCCAGGATAACCTCATCTTAACAAATTACATCTGCAATGATCCTATTTCCAAATAAGATCACGTTCTAGGGTACTGGGGGTAGGACTTCAGCATACCTTTCTTGGGAAACACAACTCAACCCATAACACCCATCAACCCTTCACCCAAAGGTTTTATCCATCCACGTATAGTCTTTGATTGAATGAGTTTATTACATTGGGGATTGCATAACCGTGTTTTTCTTAAACCTCATCATTTCTTCAACATTTATTAGCTGGCATTCTTCTGTAAAGAAGAAGGTTTTGTTTTCCTATTTCCTCCCCCATCTCTTCTCTCCTCCCCCCCCGCCTTTTAGTCACTTTGAATGTGTGGCTTTTTCTTTGTATACAACCATCATTTTTATACAACCATACAAACAAAATTTTGGTGATCAGATTGTCTCAAATTTGACTAGCGAAAGTCCCTAAAGTCAACTCTTAATGAAAAAAGTACAATAAGTATTTAAGCATTTATTGAATTTAAAATTCTTCTCATTAATATGTAATGTGACTACTCCCACTAATCTATCCCATAGGACCTACTTCTGCTGTCCCCATAAGTCAGGGCTTATATTTTCTCCCTGGGGAGGCTATTTGATTGTTCCGCATGGGAAAAGTCTCATCATCGTTCCTAAAGTACAGCCATAAAAAAAAAAAAATTTTTAAAACACCCTGTCATTTATCAAGTATACTGTTTTACATATGTTATTTGAAATGTCATAATAAGTCTGTGTCTAAGTAATGTTACTATATATTACAAATGAGAAATCAGAGGTTTAAAGTGAGATACTGGAAAGAGTATGGATTTTGTAAACTGGTGGTTTGAATCCTGGCTTTTTCACCTATCAGGTATGTGATCGAGGGTCTCTGTAGGCATAGGTTTGTTTAGCTATTCTATAGCGACAAGGATACTTGCCTCACAGCTCTGAGCCTGGCCGCTTACCTGACCTAGAGTGGGTGTCGATTAGTTCTCTCTTTCCATATCCTGATAACTTCTAGGTCATGTTGGATAAATGACAGTGCCACAGAGCCCACTAGCAATTAATTAGGAGTCGATCAATTTCATTAATTCAGAGTATGCTCCCTAGGAATTAGAGATAGCTCAACCTAAGTGCTAGCTAAAATTCACTTTTAAATATCTTTGGGGGAAAACGTTTCCTAATCCATTTCTTAAACAATATTGTAGGAAGGAGCTCATATCTATTCAACTTAAGAGAACAACTTTTGGGGAGATCTTCTGCATTTTACATGCATATTAGGAAGCTCGTTTACAAATCAATATTTACAATAGACTCAACTTGTTCATCTGAAAACAGTGTATTCATTCATCCCACAAATAGTATTGAGCAACTACTATGTCCCATGCAATGTTCTAGGCACTTGGGATACATCAAAGAATAAAACAAATATTTCTGGGGCTCCTGGGTGGCTCAGTCACTTAAGCATCCAACTCTTGATTTTAGCTCAGGTCAGGAGATCGAGCCCAGGTTTCATCTCAGGTCATGATCTCAGGGTCCCCTGGGCATGAAGCCTGCTTAAGATTTCCTCTCTCTCGGGGCGCCTGGGTGGCTTAGTCATTGGGTGTCTGCCTTCAGCTCAGGTCATGATCCCAGGGTCCTGGGATGGAGCCCCGCCTCTGGCTCCGTGCTCAGCAGGAAGCCTGCTTCTCCCTCTCCTGCTTCTCCCTCTCCCACTCCCCCCTGCTTGTGTTCCCTCTCTCACTGTGTCTCTCTCTGTCCAATAAATAAATAAAATCTTTAAAAAAAAAAAAGATTTCCTTTCTCTCTCTCTCTCTGCACCCCCCACCACTCAAGCATTCTCTCTCTTTCTCTCTAGAAAAACAAAAAACAAAGGCCACACAATCAGTAATGGCAATGCTATAATGATAAAAAAACAAGCAACAATAAAACCCAGATACATTTATTCTCCTAAGCGTTGAACTTACAGACCGACAAGTATAAGTTCAGATACTGAAAGGCAACTTTCAGAAATTCCTGAGAGAGTAACAGGAAACCCCAATATCCCTGCCTCCCTTTTAGCTGGGGGAGATAGGTGAAAAACAAATAAATCTGCAAATTTTATTTTATTTTATTTTTTTAAAGATTTTATTTATTTGACAGAGAGACAGCAAGAGAGGGAACACAAGCAGGGGGAGCGGGAGAGGGAGAAGCAGGCTTCCCGCCGAGCAGGGAGCCCGATGCGGGGCTCGATCCCAGGACCCTGGGATCATGACCTGAGCTGAAGGCAGACGCCCAACGACTGAGCCACTAAATCTGCAAATTTTATACAGCATTAGAAGTAGCTAAGTGCTTATGAGAAAAAGAAACAAAGTAGAGGTATACAGGAGGGGACTGCAATTTGGAATAGGCTTGTCATCATTTAAAAGGTGATATTTTTGAGCAAAGACTTAAAGGAGGGGAGCAAAGCGGTCAGGTGGCCATCTGGGAGAACAGCAAATACAAAGGCCCTTGGGCAGGAGCGCGCTTGGCCTGCTGGAGGCAGAGTGAGGAGGCCAGTGTAGCTGGAGTGCGTGAAGGAGGGGAAGTGTTTTATTTATCTAACAAACACTTAGCTAATCCTTGCTAGTAGCAGTATTTTAAGCACTTAAAAATATTAACTAATCCTCCCAACAACTATGTGAAGTGGATACTGTTGTTCTCTTTTTCCAGATGATAAAACCGAAGCACAAGAAGGTTAACAAACCACCCCCAAATGTAACTGTCAAGTGACAGAGCTGGGGCTGTCTCTAGAGGCTCTAGGGGCTTTGTGGCACCAGAGGATGCCATACTGCCTCCTAGCAGTAAGAGATGAGGTCCGGTAGTGGGGGACCAGTTCCCATAGGTCATCAGAGGCCATTGATGAGGATTTGGGTTTTTGTTCTGAACGATAGGGGTTTTGAACAGAAGAGTGATATGTGTTTGCTTCTGTTGTTCCAGAAATTTCCAAATCATTTACATGCTTTAAGTATTTAAAGTATCTGGCATTTCATATGCTTGTGCAAATTCAAAAGAATTTCAACTTCTGGGAAGAAACAAAACTTGATACGTGTAATCCAGAGATGATATCCCATCAAATACCATTTGTATAAAGAGGAATGTCTTCTGTTCTAAAGTCTTACAAGAACTTCTTTATTGTAAGGACCTAGCAACACTTATTTGGCTGTGCTTTCTTGGGGGCACCAAGGCAAAGTTTTGACCAAAAAACTTTATTTTCCTACTTCGAAGGGAGAAAAAAATGTATAGAGGCAAATGGACTATTTAAGATATGTCCTGTCTCCTGCCAAAAATGATGGGTTAGTGGTGCTGCTTTCTTGGGGCTTAATATGTCAGCACCCTGTAGGGGGCCACCCACCTTCACTGGGGCTCCATGACTTCAAGTGTTGGAGTGATCCAGAGGCAGCTGCCCTTGAGAGGAATTAAAGGACTGAGGCGTGAGCCACTCATCTTTGCTCCACGAGCACTTAGGACCAGTACCGACAGAGTCAGTCTGGAGAAGAGAAACCTGGGAAGGTTACAGTCATCCAGGAATGATATTAATGATCATAATTGCCAGTTTATTTAGCATTTACTGTGTGCCTAGCATTGTGCCAAATGCTTCAGAAGCATGAACTATATAGTATCATCATCCCCATGTTATGGATAAAGAAACTAAGGCTTTAAGAGATGAAGTTAAATTGCCCAATATCAGGGTGCCTGGGTGGCTCAGTCGGTTAAGCATCTGCTTTTAGCTTAGGTCATGGTCCCAACATCCTGGGATCAAGCCCCCTGTCAGGCTCCCTGCTCAGTGGGGAGTCTGCTTCTCCCTCCCTCTTCCTCTGCCCCTCCCCCACCCGCTCTTGCTCTTTCTCTCAAATAAATGAACAAAATTTTTAAAAAATTGCCCAAGATCATACACAGCTGCAATGTAAGCACAGCTCTGCCTATCTCCAAACCCATGTTCCTCCTCCTTTATTCTATGCTGTCTGGGAATAGAATTCTCTATGGAAATTCCTTCTGTAACTCTCAAAACAGTCTTTCTGGAAGTAGTTCCAGTTCCAAGTTTCCAACTGCCTTTTGGACATCCCTGCAAGTTTCAGCCATATCCTTCCTTCTAATGTTGAGTATACCAGACACATCTTAATGCGCCTCATCAGATTTTCTTGTCATTATTTCCTTGCTTACTCTATCTCTGCTGCTGCTGCAGCTGACCTGCTCTCCTTGGGCCCAGGTAGGCCCGCAACCTAAGGCTGGACTTACCTGCCACTTTCCCGGCCTCATCCCCACTTTGACTGCCACCGAGTGACCAGGCTCACCAGCTTCACACCGTGAATTTCTGGCTTCTCTCTCTACCCCCAACCAGGATTAAAGGCCATACTAGAGAGCATGTGGCTTGCCTGAGAGACTAACAATGGGACCATATTACATAACCTAAAAGTGTGAGGAAAGTAACTCCTGGTGTGGTGAATCTTGATCAGTGGTTAAATGGGAGGGGACCACAAAGATGGATTCCTCTTCCTTTCTCCCTCCCAAGCACTCACCTGAGCATGGTTTCACCATATAGCATCTGGAGGTATTCCGCACGGACATGCAGGCATGCCTACTGTCTGCAGATTGTTCGGGCACCATCTTGCATCGCTTCCCATCTTTCTCTGTCTCCCTTCCCTTTTTCTCTCACTCTTACTGCCCTGGGATTGTAGCTCCTAAATAAAACATGAGCATTAATTCTGGGTTTGAGTTCTATTTTCTATAAAACATAGGCTAAGATTTTCAGGCTCCATTTCTCTAAATGGAACCACCACTTCCTAAATTCTCTTGGCTCAAAGCCAAGAGGCCAAGAGTGTATTCTAGAAGATAATCATAGCTGATAATAAATTTCAGTATTATCACTATAACTGATAGAATTCGTGTATTACCTCCAAAAAGGTGCAGTTTATCTGGATGTAAATAAAAATATTTAAAAGAATCCTTGGCAATAAAAAGACTCCAAACGAATAGCTCAAAACTAGCCTTAATCCTAAACTTGACAACAGAAATTCCTCTGGAAAAAAAAAAAAAAAGAAATTCCTCTGGATTTTGATAACTGCCGGAAAGCATCAGAATATCTGCCACATCTGTAACCCCCTCGGCGTTTCTAATAGACAGGAAACCAAATTATTTATCAACTTATTCTGCCGTTCCAAACAAAACCATTTGTTCCAGGAGCAGATACCTAACCTAGGGCGATAAGCCTATGCCCATGTGGTAGCTTGCCAAGAAAGCTCTGCCCAACAGTCTGTACTTGGTGGTGAGCCGCCAACCCAGTCAGGTCCTTTGGGGGAGTTGAATATGAAATACAGAGAGGGAATCAGCAGTTAGCAATGGGCAGAAGCAAAAGATACACAGAGGAAAGGAAGAAAACTGAAGTCACGTGGCCTCAGAAACCATGATGCACTAGAAGCTGTGAGATAGAGAAAAGAATAGAAAGTACTTAGTAGCAAGGGCAACAGAAGCAGAGAGTCCCAGTCATAAATAATTAGAGTGCAGGGCAACAGATATTTACTACAGAAGAGGCCAAGAGATAGCCCAGCTGCTGTGGTCGTATTGTGTGCTGAATCACCTTTCAGTTCCTACTGGTCATTACTTAAACTTAGATGGAAGCAACCTGAGTCTGTCTTTTCTGGAAATTAAATTGTTACCTCTCCATATCTATATCCGGCAAGATCATGGCAGGAAACTGAAGGTACGCTCAGCTGGGGTTCTGAAAATAATTTGATGAAGACACTACTTGCAAGGATGTAGGGCTTGGGGCATTTAAGAGGAATATTGAGGCACCTAAGGACTGCAAGAGTGGAAACTCAGGGCTCAAGAGACAAGGGAGGCAAATAATGTTATAGGAGTCCAGAAGGAGGTTATAGCTGTGAAGGGGCATGGCTGCTGTCAGACCATGGTGCTAAAGCAGGGAGGAAAGGAGAAGAAATACTACAACCCCTCAACCCCTTCCCCCCCGCCGATACTTGCTGATGCCTCCCACTGGCCAAACCCAACATTAAGCCAGTGCACTGTGGAGTCCAGATCATATCATCATGGTAACAGCCTCATGGGGCACAGAGCAGGGCAGAGAAGGATGGGGGCTGTCATGGGCTGACTATGGCCCCTTCGAAAAATACATTCACATGCTGATCCCCAGACCCTGAGAATATTATATTATATGGCACAAGATGTTATTCAATTTAGGATCCTGAGAGGAGGAGCTTATCCTGAGTTACTTGGGTGGGCCCTAGATACAATCACGTATAACCTAATAAAAGAGAAGTAGTGGAAGTTTTGAGAAAGAAGAGGAGGTAGCAATGTGACCACAGGATCAGAAATTGGCGTGACGTGGCCACAAGCCAAGGAAAGCCTGGAGTCGTCAGAAGCTGGCAATGTTGAAGGACAGACTCTGCCCTGGAGCCTAGGGAGGGACCAGAGGCTTGCCAAAACCTTGATTTTTGTCTCTTAGCCTCCAGAACTGTGAGAAAAGAAAATTCTGTTGTTTTAAGCCACCCAGTCTGTGGTAATTTGTTATGGCAGTCACAGGGACTAATAGAGGGGCTAAATGGAGAATAACCAGCACAAAAATCTATTCATCTCAAGTACTATGTCGATGGCAATGATATCCCTGATCACCTTGGCTGGAAATTATTTTGCCTCCCTTTCTCTATTCCCTTTGATATTTCTTTTTGGACCACTCATATGATTTAAATTAAATGTTACCAAGTTTATTATTACTCTTGCATACAAATAGATTTTCATCCTAACCAGATTATGACATTCTTTAGAACAAAAACCTCGTCGTGTACATGTTTCTATCCTGTGAAAATCCTAGCACAGTACTTTTGAACAGAGTAGATGTTCTGTAATTGGTAAATGAGAAAGAAAGCCTCCATTTGTCCATCTGTAAATGGAAAATAAAAATTTCCACTGGCTTGCCTTTCAGACATAATAATGGCAGTGTTTCCCAGAAACAATTTTTCACCTGAAACTGAATGATATATCTGAAACACCCATTCCTGCTGGAGCAATTCTTCAGAAAAAAAAAAAAATTGCATCTAGTTTTAGCATGCCCTCCATTCTATGTGGAGCTGAAACTTAAGGAGTTTCACCCTAATTTGGAAAAGACAGAGGATAATTAAGAAAATATAAGAGCTCGGTATTGGTGTTTTCTCAGAAATTTTGGTTCATCCAGTAGATACTTATCAAAGGATTATTATGTTAAAGTACAATCCCTAAATGCTGGGAAAACAGACACACACACACACACACACGAAGAATGAGGCATGATCCCAAGTGAGTAATTGTCACACAATTTGATGAATGGTTTTTATAAGAAAATGCTATGGAACCAGAGAGAAGGGAGTGATTAACTCTACTGATGGGAGTTTCACCAAAAAAAGTCACATTCAAGCTGGTCTTTTAGGACTTCATCGGGCAGAGGCAATGTCAGGAGCATTCAGGGACCAAGAGAAAAATAACTTTGCCTGAGCTGTTGCCAAGCAAACCACACCCTCAGCTCGGCCCCATTGTATTCACAAAGACCTATTTATTCATTATCCCCATAGCTACTTTTTTAGAAAGGAAGAGAATGCTGAGTACTTCCCTATTTTGCATCTAGGTACTTCATATGACAAAGAAAGGAGATTATCCGGAGGGAAAGCAGAGGTTGACTTGTGACAAGTCCAATAATGACCAGTCCAAATAGCCACCCCATGAACGTCATGAACTCTCTTACGTTTCCGTAGCTTCTACTTCATCTCTGAAAACCGAGGCAGGCTATCCTCGAGTGTGTGGTATCAGCACGTGAATAGCTCAGAAGAAAGCAGGCAAGGAATGAGAGCATCCCCTGGTCTCATTGCCCAACACGAGGAGGCACTTCTTTGCATGGGAAATATGGCTGAAGCCCTTTTCCTTCCCCTAGGGTGGTGACCTTCACATCACTTCTTGAGGAGTAGCTGAATCTGGGGCACCGCCCGACTTCCCTCCCAGGCCAGCCCTGCTAGGCCTCTGAGACCAGAGCTGGCTGCTTCCACTCAGGGAAAGCAGCCAAGAGACAGGGAAAAGACCAGCCTAAACCCACCAAGGGACAGAGGATTTCCCGTCCTCACCCTGTAGCTCCCACTGGAAAGTAGGGAAGCTGGGAAATCAGATTCCAGCCTCAAAGGATACATCACTTGTCTTTGTTTTCTCAAGAAGCCTCTACCTTCCAGACCTTGCCAGGACGCTGGTAGCATTTTCATGAAGCAGTAATAACAAGGACAGAGCGTTCCAGCCTGCTGGAGCCTACTGACCGGTCACTCTTTCCACTGCCTTTTGTTTTCATGCATCATTCCCTCACTTGCTTCTCAGATTCCTCATGGCTTTGAAAAAGCCACAAATGCACCTCACAGTGACACCACTCAGTGGGCTGGCAGACGTTGCTGACACGCACCCTGCCCTAAGCAATGGCATGTATGCACCCTGGCAACTGACACCCAGCCGTTCGCCTAGTAAGAGGCAGGACAACTTCTACAAAGCAACCCCCACCCCCACCATAAGCCTAGCCAGCAAAGGAGGGACTTTAGATTAAGTACTATCCTGTGGACTGGTAAATCACATACCCCGACATGATTCAAAATGTAAAGTATTTTGGAGAGCAGAACTTCTCTACCCTCTCCTCAAGGATCTAAATGTAGCATAGCAACACAGGTGTTACCAACAAAGCACTAAAGTGGTCTCACTGTGCCAGTTCACGTATCAGTATATTACACTGTGCATACAGACACACGTACATGGAGCAGAGGGTCTCGGTGATATTTATGTTTCAGTGTCACCTGTGGCCTGTTCAAACTACACTGCAGAGCTACCCTGCCAGAATCTGAAAATAAGGCCCAGATATGTGTATTTTTATTTATTTATTTTTTTAAAATATTTTATTTATTTATTTGACAGAGAGAGACACAGTGAGAGAGGGAACACAAGCAGGGGGAGTGGGAGAAGGAGAAGTAGGCTTCCCGCCGAGCAGGGAGCCTGATGCGGGGCTTGATCCCAGGACCCCGGGATCATGACCTGAGCCAAAGGCAGACACTTAACGACTGAGCCACCCAGGCGTCCCAATATGTGTATTTTTAAAAAGCTTGACAAGGTCGGTTAAAATATGGGAAAGAGAAATTCTCACATATCCCTGATGAGAGTAAAAATTAGTTCAGCCACTGTGGAGAGTAACCTTGAGAGCAATCTAGTGAAGTTGAGAATCTACATATTCTATTCTCTAGTAATTTCCATTCTAGATATATTCCCTAGTAGAATTCTCGCACGTGAACCCAAGGAGGCATATGCAAAGACATTAAATCCATCATGATTTGAAATAGGAAAAAACTAGACAAAACAGATATTCATTCACAGTAGATCCTGAAGTATGCATACAACAGGACTATATTGCAGTACTATATATTTTGCTATATTGCTATATTATAAAGAATAGACTGGCTCTACAAGTTTCACATGGATAAATTTCAGAAACATGATGTTGGAAAAAAAGTTTCAGAAAAATAGTATGCTATTTAGATACATGTTTAAACACCCCAAATATATATGTTGTGTAGTAAAAATATAAAAACATTGGGGAAGGATTCCCACAACCTTCCAGAGATTGGTTACATCTGGAAAGAGATGGGATGGAAGGGTCTTCTTCTGTAACTTTTTTTTTTATTATTTTTTAAAAAAATCTTAAGCAAGGGGAGCCTGGGTGGCTCAGTCAGTTAAGCATCTGACTTTGGCTCAGGTCATGATCTCAGGGTCCTGGGATTGAGCCCAAGTCAGGCTCCCCGCTCATCAGGAGTCTGTTTCTCCCTCTCCCTCTGCCTGCTCATGTCACACATGCATGCGTGTGCTCTCTCTTTCTCTATCTCAAGTAAATAAATAAAATCTTTTTTAAAAAAAATCTTAAGCAAATATGGCAAGCTGTTATAATTTATTAAATCTGGATAGTGAATGTAAATCCCACTGGTGACTCGGGTCATCCATAGCAGAAGGATATTTTGAGATTTTTAGGGTTCTCAAATACTGAAAATAAAAGTGTTTATGGGAATGAGCCATCCCCGTAAATACAGATGAAACTACTGAGTTCTCTTAGTAATGTATACACCTTTAGATGTTTCTCATTAATGGAGGAGTTGTTGCATAGATTCCTACACAGTCTCTTACTCAGGTAAGTGACCTCCTGGATTTGTGAACATCTTTGACAGTCAAAAGTGCAACAGCATGAAACTGGGCATTGTACACATGTGGATATCTTTATTATTAATCTTACCTAGAGATTCTCAAACTTGGCTGAAAATCAGAATCATCTGATAAAATTTTTTTTAAGATTTTATTTATTTATTTACTCATTTATTGTAGAGAGTGAGAGAGCAAGTGAGCAAGCACAGGGAGGAGCAAGGGGAGAAAGACAAGCAGACTCCACGCTGAGCATGGTGCCCAATGTGGGGCTCAATCCCATGACCCTGAAATCATGACCTGAGCTGAAATCAAGAATTGGATACTTAACTGACTGAGCCACCCAGGTGCCTCCACCTGATAAAAATTTTAATGCAGTTTTCCGTACCCCAGCCTCTGATATTATGATGCAGTAGTTCTGAGGTGAGACCCTGGAATCTATGTTTTTAGTAGGGTTGTCAAGAGATTCTTATGATCACCCAGGTTTGAGAAACAATGATAACTAATCATAGTCACCTTCTATTAATGTTTTTAAAGAAGTTGGAGTGGGAGAGAGATGAGATTTTAAAAAAGCAAGAAAATTAAAGGAGGAAGGGGAGAAAGGAGGGAGGAAGAGAGGGACTGAGTAAGCCTCCAGATCTTTCCTACTCTACTTTTTCCAGATCTCTCCAGCCTTGAATTATTTCTCCATCCCTTGAACTTTGCTAGAGCTCTAATTATCTGTAATGTTCATTTGGCAGTTCTGTACTTCCCTTTACATTGCTGTAATAGGCTATTATTTACTTAATAGGATTATGTCTTACTTCTTGAATTAGGCTATAAATTCTTCAGGACAGAGACCATATCTTGTTTATCTTTGTATTTTCTATGCAAGTGCCTTGAACAGAATAAGCAATAAAGCATCATGATTAAGAATATAAGATAAAATGAGTTTTGAAATGTGGCAAGATACAAGATCAATATACAAAAATCAATTGTGTTTCTATGCACTAGCAATAAACAACCTGACAATGAAATGCAATGCAATCCCTATCCAAATTCCAGCTTTTTTTTTTCTTTGGCAGACCTTGACAAGCTGATCCTACAATTCATATGGAAATGCAACCCAGAATAGCCAAACATTCTTGAAGAGGAAGAACAAAGTTAAAAGATGCTCATTTCCTTTTTTTTCATTTCTTTTTTTATATTAAGATTTTATTTATTGGGGCGCCTGGGTGGCTTAGTTGGTTAAGCGACTGCCTTCAGCTCAGGTCATGATCCTGGAGTCCCGGATTGAGTCCCACATCGGGCTCCTTGCTCAGCAGGGAGTTTGTTTCTCCCTCTGATTCTCCCTTCTCCCCCCATGCTCTCTCTCTCTCATTCTCTCTCTCAAAATATTTTATTTATTTGAGAGAGAGATAGCGAGAAAGAGCATGAGCAGAGAGAAGGACAGTGAGAGAGGGAGAAACAGACTCCCTGCTGAGCAGGGAGCCCAATGAGGGGTTCAAGCCCAGAACCATGACCTGAGCCAAAGTCAGATGTTTAACTGACTGAGCCACCCAGGTGCCCCCAAAGATGCTCATTTCCTAATTTCAAAACTTACAACAAAACTGTAATAATCAAGCCATAAGGCATAAAGATACACATAGAGATCAATGAAATAGACTTGAGTGTCCAGAAATAAACCCTTATGTTTATGGTCAATTGATTTTTTTGATAAGGGTGCCAAAACAATGGAAAGAAAAATTTTTTCAATAAATGGTGCTGAATCAACTGGATATCCACATGCAAAAGAATGAAATCGGATTATACCTTACACCATACAAATAAATTACCTCAAAATGGATCTTAGACCTAAATCTAAGAGTTAAAACTGTAACACTCATAGAGGAAAACATAGAAGTAAATCTTTATGACCTTAGATTTGGCAATGGTTTCTGAGCTATGTCACCAAAAGCAGAAGTAACAAAAGAAAACAATAGATAAATTAGACTTTAAAATGAAAAACTTTAGTGCTTCACAGAGCATCATCAAGAAAGTAAAAAGACAACCCACAGAATGGGAGGAAACCTTTGAAAATCATATATTTAACAAGTAACTTGTGTCCAGAATGTATAAAAAACTACTACTAGTCAGTAATAAAATGACACCCAGTTAAAACATGGACAAGGAATTTGAATAAATATTCCTCCAAAAAATATCTACAAATAACATAATAAAATTAAATTAAATTTAAAAAATATCTACAAATTGCCAATATGTATAAGAAATGATATTCAACATCATTAATCATTAAGGGAATATACAATCAAAACCACAGTGAGATACCTCTTCACACCAACATGGATGACTTTCATAAAAACAGACAATAACAAGTGTTGGTGAGGATATAGAGAAATTGGTTATGTATTGCTTACATATTGCCAGTAGACATGTAAAATAATGCAGCCACTTTGGAAAACAGTTTGGCAGTTTCTGCACCAGGTTATTCAGCAGTTTCACTCCTAAGCATAAACTCAAGAGAAATGAAAACATAGCTCCACACAAGAAGTTATACGTGAATGTTTATAGCAGCCTTATTTGTAAATGGCTAAAAAATGTAGACAACCTATGTCCATAAACCAGTGAAGGGATACACAAAATGTGGCATGCCCCTTCAATGGACTATTTTCAGCTGTAAAAAAGAACAAGACACTTGTTCTTGGGCGCTAATCCAATATGACTGGTGGCCTTATAAGAAGAGGAAATTTGGATGCACAGAGAGACACCAGGGCTGTGCATGCACAGAGAAAAGACATAACAAGAGGGCAGCCATGTGCAAGCCAAGGAGAGAGGACTCAGGAGAAGCCAGACCTGCTGACACTTTGATCTTGGACTTCTAGCCTCCAACATTATGAGAAAATAAATCTGTTGTTTAACCCACTTAGTCTGTGGTATTCTCTTATGGCAGCCATGGCAAACTAGTGGTCCTTTGAGTATGTAACAATGACGTGGTATATAAGAAAGGCCTATGCTTTGAATTATTACATTTTGCAGGGTGGCATCTTCTGATCACTTGTGTCATCAACTATTAGAAATACAAGAACTTTCCCATTTGCATCGACATGGATAGAGCTAGAGAGTATTATGCTAAGTGAAATAAGTCAGAGAAAGACAAATACCATTTGATTTCACTCATATGTGGAATTTAAGAAACAAAGCAAATGAGCAAGGGAAAAAAAAAAGAGAGAGAGAGGCAAACCAAGAAACAGACTCTTCTTTTTTTTTTAAAGATTTTATTTATTTATTTGAGAGAGAGAGTGAGAGAGAGAAAGAGCACAAGAGGGGGGAGCGGGAGAGGGAGAAGCAGACTCCCCGCTGAGCAGGGAGCCCGGTGCGGAACTCGATCCCGGGACTCCAGGATCATGACCTGAGCCGAAGGCAGTCGCCTAACCAACTGAGCCACCCAGGCGCCCAAGAAACAGACTCTTAACTGTAGAGAACAAACTGATGGTTACCAGAAGGGAGGTAGGTTTTGGGGGTGGGGGTGGGTTAAATAGGTGATGGGGATTAAGGAATGTGCTTGTGATGAGCACTAGGTGTTGTATGGAAACTAATAGTACACTGTATGTTAACTAACTGGAATTTAAATAAAAACTTAAAAATGTGAGAACTTTCCAGAAGATCAAGTACTGTACAGTAGTTATGCACAGGCCCTGGAGAGCCCTGGCGTTTGAGGATGCTCTGTTCATCAACCCAAAAAAACGTAAATGCTTAGAGACGAAAAAAAATCTCTCTAGACCCTTGGGATTTTCATAAATTGTTAGAGATTGATCCAGATGTGCTAAAAACCAGGGAAAATGTCATTTAAAATGATGTTTAATTACTGAGAACTTTTAATAACATGGGAAATGATTATAATATTCAGTAAAAAATTCAGCATGCAAATTTAACATGTAGAGCTAGAATCATATCTGTGTAATGATATGCAAAAGAGAATGACTGAATAGAAATACAGTAAAGTTAACATTGGTTTTTTGTTATGGAGAGATTATGGGTTATTTTTGGGTTTTTTTTCTTTATACCTCTGTATTTCTGAATTTTCCATAGTGAGCAAGTATTAGTTTTATAATCACAAACTAAGCTTATATTTTAAAGATTAAAAACGAGGGCAGAGGGCATATAGCTCAATGCTAGGATCGAGTTATCTCCAGGAACATAGTTCCTTGACTCAGAGGTCAGATCTGAGTGCTGTTGTAACCCTGATGCCCTCCTATCCTCTTGGGATTTGGCCATAGGATGTTGCCCCATGCCTAGAAATTCTGACTAAGATCCTGTAGTGTCCTGTCTAGAACAGGTCTCTGAACACTGATCCTACCTTCAGACCTCCAATCCCTGACTCTGAACTTAGGCTTCTCTTTCTGGAATCATGTGCCCACCCTCCTTCTCTACCAATGACTCTACCCAACCTCTCCTTCCCTTTCTCACACCTTTCTCCCAAACTTTGTATTCTGAGGCTGCCCACAGTGACACGCTGACAGCTGTGTCCTTTGTGAGCAAAGTGGCTGAAAAGTAACAAGCACAAAATGAGAGGAGGGGGTCCAGAGGAAAGAATTATTGGGGGGCGGGAGGCAGGGGATGCTTCAGAGGTTTCATCCCTGTGGAGGTTTGACACTCTTGGTCTCTGTCTACTCCTTGTCTTACCCTCCTCCTTAGGGGAGGAGCTTAATCTGGTGAAGTATAGGGCATGCTCATTTAGCTACTCTTTTCTTCCTTTTAGGTATCTGCTTGCCCTCAGTGAGGAGGTCACCTTGCTCTGCTCCTCTGAGGGCAGGGTCCCTTCCCCTTCCTACCATCATCTCCTCCCTGAGAAGGCCTGTCCTGATCAAACGTTCCTTGTGACTAGGTGAATAAGTCTACCTCATTCTGAAACTCACTTAGTATTTAGTATCCCATTATTTCTCACAAGAAACAGCATTTATCAGCAGTTGAGGTGATATTTTGGTCTCCATCTGCTCACGCTTTTGTCTCATTTCTCATCTTGACCAGAACCCAGGATGGGGATTGGGGAAAAGAATGCTATTAATGAGAACTTCTCAGAAACCTGAAAAGGAAATAATACTGGTTAAGAGCCAACTGTGTGCTCAGCATAAAGAGAGGAGTTTTACCTACATTAGTTTATTTAATTCTCATAACCACCCCCAGTAGTTTACATTATTTTCCCTTTTCACATAAAAAGGAAACTGAGGCTCAGAAAGGTTAAGAAACTTGCCCAAGACCTCACAGCTAATGAGTGGCAGTTGTCTCTCTGACTTCAAAGCCCAAGCACTTTCCACGGCATAAGACATCGTCTTTGGGTGCTACCAAGACACTCTGCAGGGACTAAAGGAGCACTCTCATCTTCATTAATATTTCATCCTAACCTACCGAGCTAGCAATTAAGGAACATGCAGGGGAGGCAAAGATGATACAAACAAAGGACAAGAAACAAGGTGGTCACAAAACTCTAGATTGAAAAACATCAAGAAATTCGTTTTTTTCCAAAATTTCTTGGAGACTTTTGGACTTGTGCCCCAACTTGTGCTCTGGCTTCCCCAGTTGTAAAGTAATTCAATAATACCTGGTCTTCCTTAAGTCAGACCACATGTCATGCTTCTCTGAGACTGACCTCAGCACAGTTGTCCCTTTGCCTGTACTTGCTGTTAAAAAAAAAAACCCAAATGTATGTCACATTGCTTTGGATAGAGTAAAAATAATCATAATGAACAATGAATCTGTGAATAGTATATGAAAACAGAGGTAGTAAACTGCAGAAAATGACATTTGAATGCCAGCCAGAGGGGCTGACCCTTTAAACAGACAAGCTAAAGATGTTTTGATCTGACCCTGAAGGATAGTCAGCTGGCGGGCTGAACCACAGTCACTAAGAGGGCCAACAACTCCCCGGATGCCAGAGAACCAAGCAGCATTTCCAGGAGCTAAAACTCCACCACTAGTTTCTTCTCATCTTCCCAACAAATGCTCAGAAAGTGCAAGGGCACCCCACAGGCCACTAAGCACATTCTCAGTCATCCTCCAGGGAAATTTGATGCTGAAAAATGGACCTTTTCCAAAATAGCGGTTCGAGCCAGATGAGGAATTACAGAGAAGACAGCCTTCCATGGAAAATACCCTGCCTCCAAATCCCCTATGTCTTCATTAGGGAACTGAAAACACAGGCGCACCAGCTGGTCTCAACTGCTTTGAAGCACCGAGGTACAGTGGAAAGAGCCATGCTATAAAGCTGGCTAGCAACAAGAGACTAGCCTTCTAGTCCCCAACTCTGCCAAGTTTTAGCTAGGTGACCTTGGCAAAGGTACTTAACTTCTCTGGGCCTCACTTTCCTCATTTGCTAAATGAGGTTTGACTAGATGATGATGTCTTCTGGTTCTGAAATCCTATTTTTCATCTTTGGATTAGCATCTTACATCTAAAGAAAATTAAAGCAGGTTCTTGGGTGTTGTGTTTCTCAAAGATCCTGTTATTCCAGTGATCATGCTTCTCACCTTTTCTGTATTCTTCACTGGCTTCCCTTCTTCCATAAGAATAAACCTAAATTCTTCAGCATGGCATTCAAGTCCCTTTTTGATCAGTCCTTGCCTATCCATCCACCCTCCCCTCACTCCCACCAATCATTCATGTATTTTATACTGTGGCAGTACTGGACTATTTATAGTCCCCCATAATACTCTTACTGCAATATCAAATTTCTATTGAGCATGTACTCTGCTAGACACTCACCTTGGTAAGCCTTTGTACATACTGTTCATTTTGCTTGGACTGCCTTGTATTAATTAAGGTAGAGCTTGCTGCTGTAACAAACAATCTATATAATAACAGTAGATTAACACAATAGAAGATTATTTCTTAGTCATGTAACAGTTCAGTGTGCCAAGCAGCCTTCCACCCAGGGTCCTTCTACTTTGTATCTCTGCCATCCTCTAAGCTTGAGAGTCCTTTACTTCATACAGCTGGGAAAGAGAAGGAAGAAAACGCACACTTATTTCTTACCCTAATCCAGAAATGGAACAGATCACTTCTGCTCACATCCCATTAATGAGAACTGGCTACCTAGCCCCACTTAGATGTATAGGGGATTGGCAATTGGTTGGGCCACTTGACAGAAAAATTTCATACTGTGAAGAAGAACACAAGTCTTTGATAGTCAACCAGCCATCTCATCCCCTTCCTTGACTTGTCTACTTAGCAAAGGCTTATTCACCCTTCAAACCTCAGTCCAAGTGCTACATCCTTTGTGATGTCTTCCTTGACTTAGGGAGGTAGACGTAGGTCCTCCTTTTCCAATGCCTCACCACACTTTTCATATTTCTCCATTATGACATAACTGTCATAGATAACTGTGTGGTTTGCATGCCAATCTACTCAACTGGAGTGTGACTCTTAAGGGCAGGAATCTTGTCTTTTCATTTTTGTATTTGGAAATCTTAGCATAGTGCCTGGTAAATAGCAGTTTTACAATGATGTTTAATGAATTAATGAATATTATCAGTGAATGGATGAATGAATGAACGACTACCCTTAAGAAAAATGTGTTTGTTTTTTTTTAAATTATTTTAAGTAGGTTCCATGTCCAAAGTGGGGCTCAAACTCATGACCCTGAGATTAAGAATCTCATGCTCGGCAGCTCTTTTTGCCCTCAGGTCCTGTCCCTGTGCTTCAATAAAACCACCTTTTTGCACCGAAAAAAAAAAAAAAAAAAGAATTGCACGCTCTACCCACTGAGCCAGCCAGGCACCCCAAGCAGCTGGTTTTTACAGAGGAACAAAGACTTCAGTTAAAAACGAAACAAAACAAAGCAAAACAAAGTAACTATTGGTGACTCAGGTTTATCCAAACACTAAAAAGGAAACAAAGTTCCCATACAAATATTACAATTAAATTAATATTTGCATTATTATTTATTTAGAATCTGTTTCTCACAGAGCTTACAATAAACAAACAAACAAACATACTACGGGGCACCTAGCTGGCTCAGTCAATGGAGTGTGCAACTCCTGACCTCAGGGTCATGAGTTCAAGCCCCACCTTGGGTATAGAGCTTACTTAAAATAAATACATACATACATGCATACATACACTCTGTTTCTCACATAAGTTCCATGAGGGAAGAGACCTTATATGTTTGTTCTTTGCTCTGACTCCAGCATCTAGCACACTATCTGGAACAAAGTAGGTACTCAATGAATATTTCAGAATGAATGAATAGATAAAGAAATGAATAAATACATGAATGATGACTGAAACCTTAATCCCATGAGCCATATAATAAATGCATGGCTTGGATTGTAAGAAGAAACTGTAGATGGGCGGTGAAGACTTAACACCACAATTAGAAAAACAGAGCACGGCGCATATCAGGACCTTACCTTCATTAGCTTGTCCAGTCCATGTCATCATCCTCTTTACATAAGAAGATGAACAAACATCATGGGAGGAAGCTAAAATCTCAATGGGAATAATAGCCTGTGAGTAAATGAGGACAGATGGATGTTTCCAAAATGGTTGCACTATGAAATAGCCTTTGTAAATTGGTTAATGAGAGAACTAGGAAGCAAGCTGCAGTTACAGAGTTCTGACAGCTGAAAAATACATTGATTGAGAAAAGGCAAAAACATGTTTTTCATAGTTTTTGAAGGTGTGTGAGATAGTTCTTTAAATGTTTATAACACATTTATTTTCTTCTCATAGGTGCCATGTGACAAAGTTTGCTTTAGATATTACATATGGTTTCTGGTGCATTACTTGCCAGACTTTGTCATGGGAACCATCTGACAGGAAGAACAAAATACAGGTGCATGGGCAACTTCCAAATCAGAGCCTCTGCACAGGTTTGGTCCAGGTATCTCGAAACTTTGGAAAGTCCTAAATACAAACAAGTAAGTTCACAGTATGGACTGATTTGTGGTGGTAGTGAGGTTGATGCTGATGTTGATGGATGGACTTTTTCCAGAAACTGACCAAGACGTTAATGGTAGGTCTAGGCATTAAGTGACCTGAAAATAGGGCGGTACATTTATTTTGCATATCTTTGAGGAAACACAAGAACAGAACAATCAGCCTGTATCGAGGAGCTATCTTTCTCCCCTTGTGGCAGAAACTGTTATGAGCTGGGCACACAGCTGGACTTCTTAGCCTCTCTTGAAGTTGGGCAGAACACTGTGACTAATTTTTGGCCAACAGAAAGCAATGGAAATAATGGGTGCCATTTCCAGGTCTGGGCCATAAAAAGCCTCCTGTGCAGTGACGGCAGGTTCTTCTCCCACCCACTGGCTGAATGGAAAGAATTCTGAGAACCTAAGGAAGAAACAGCCATAAGCTAGAAGAAGCCTATATCCCTGAATTACTGCATAAGAGACTGACCACCACATTAAACACATTTCTACCCCTACCATTTCATATTGAACTGTGATAAGAACCATATATTTTATTTGATTTTATTTTATTTTTTTAAAGATTTTATTTTATTATTTATTTGACAGAGAGAGACACAGCGAGAGAGGGAACACAAGCAGGGGGAGAGGGAGAGGGAGAAGCAGGCTCCCCGCAGAGCAGGGAGCCCGATGCGGGACTCAATCCCAGGACCCTGGGATCATGACCTGAGCCGAAGGCAGTCACTCAACTGACTGAGCCACCCAGGCGCCCCTTATTTTATTTTTTTAAAGATTTTATCTATTTATTTGAGACAGAGAGAATGAGAGACAGAGAGCACGAGAGGGAGGAGGGTCAGAGGGAGAAGCAGACTCCCTGCCAAGCAGGGAGCCCGATACGGGACTCGATCCCAGGACTCCAGGATCATGACCTGAGCCAAAGGCAGTCGCTTAACCAACTGAGCCACCCAGGCGCCCAAGAACCATATATTTTAATTGGGTCAAGCCATTGAGATTTTGAAGTCATTTGTAATAGTCTATATTGATTAATACAACCCTATTTCCCAACTTTTCTCCTGGTTGCAAGTAGTGAGAGAGACTAGGGTAAATTTCTGGAGTGTCGGAGGAATGAGGTAAAAGAAGGTATCAGAGGCTATGCTCAACATCAGAGAATACTGCATTTAAGGGGATTCCGGAGGTAATTTTAAAGCCTTAGAAATCCCTACAGAGCTGAAGCCAGGCATGGTAGCCTCTGCTTATCTAACCAGTCTCCTCTGGAAACTTTCATACTCTTGGGAGAACACTAAATAACCATCTCCAAACCAGTTCATATGAACCCCAAACACAGACTATTCAATTTAAAGTGCTTAGGGTGTAGTCAGATAATACCACATTTAGACCTGTCTTGCTTCTGCTTTTGTGTGTTGCTGAACATAGTGATTAAGGAGAAGAAAAATAAGTTGGTAAGTAACTTTGTTACTTGGGTGGGAGGATGGATTAGCCTAGTGATGGGTATTAAAGAGGGCACGTTCTGCATGGAGCACTGGGTGTTATACACAAACAATGAATCATGGAGCACTACATCAAAAACTAATGATGTAATGTATGGTGATTAACATAACAATAAAAATTTTTAAAAAAGATTCTCTCTCTCTCCTTGCCCCTCTGTCCTCTCCCCACTCCCTCTCTTAAAAAAAAAAGACTTGGCATGAGGTTTTTTTTTTTTTTTTTTTTTTTAATTTAATTGACAGAGAGAGAGAGACAGCGAGAGAGGGAACACAAGCAGGAGGAGGGTCAGAGGGAGAAGAAGCAGGCTTCCTGCCGAGCAGGGAGCCTGATGCGGGGCTTGATCCCAGGACCCTGGGATCATGACCTGAGCCGAAGGCAGTCACTTAACCACTGAGCCACCCAGGCGCCCCTTGGCATGAGTTCTTAAGGGATGGTTTATATGACCACGTAGAGCTATGTTATGTGAGTGCTTCCCAATCTCTGTTCTCAATGATCAGATTCATTTTTTCCCCTAAGAGCCACATGCTTTGAAAGATTTTTATCTACTGAATAAATCACACTTATAAAGAAATCATATTAAGTATTTACTAGTACCATATTAAGTATTATATAATAATGAGTGCTTTACACCTATTATCTAAAATCCTCAAGGAGTCTGAAAAATATAAATTATTACTCCCATTTTACAAATAAGTAAACTGAGGTTCAGAGATCTTAAGGACATAGCCTAAGTCTTATTGCGAGAAATTAAATTCTGGCCTCACCTCTACACCCACATTCTTTCCAGTACAGTCTGTCTACCCTATAGACAACACATGCAAGCAACCAGAACTTCTTAGTATGAAGATACATTCTTCACCGTGAGTTAGTATGGCATAACTTCCCCAGCTCCCCCCAACCCCAAAAGGAAAGAAGCTTTCCATTATTTAGTTAACCTATTCAAGCTTTACTGAGTAAACATACAATGTCTTTCAGGCTTTTCTGAAGTACTGGACATAGTTCAAGTAATTCCATTACTATCCTTGTAGAACTGTGAGATCCTACAGAACCCAGACGGGAAACTGGAACTGGCAGTTCAAACAAATGGAAATTGGACAGAAGGAGTTCAGAACACAGATCCAGGCACAGACCTCCTTCTCTGGAATTCTCTTTCTCTAGGATTCTCCCACTCCTTCGATTCTATCAAGTATTCAGTGATGTACCACATTCTGATGTGAGGTAGGAAATCCTTCAGATCCCACTAAATTTGGTGGGTATAGGGGGGGTCATTGAAGGCTACCAGCCTAGGATAATGAGTGGTAAAAGAAGGGAAGGAAAAAGAATGAGCAAGGAGGGAGAGGGACAAGGAGAGAGGCAGAAGAAGAAGGAAGGAAACCAAGAAAAGAGGTGGGTATATATAAAGAGGAAAAAAAAAGAGAAAAGTTGAAAAGGATGGGTGATCCTTTACACTGTTTGATCTTGTAAACTGCTGGTGTGATCTTCGTCACCAAGTGTAGTAACCCCCAATGGAGGCTATCAGCACGTGTTGCTAGTTTTGCTGGGAGAGCTACTGTTGAAGAACTCTTTCCTCAAAGAGACCTTCACCACCTCCCTTACCCAACTGGTAAATCTGAAGCCAGAAACTTAAAAAATTACAGAATAAATGGAGAAAAAGGATATTGTTAATTTCAGTTGTAAAAGGAAAATTGTTAGTCCAGTACCCTAAGGTTAAATTCTGTCCTGCGATGCAGAAAATTCACAAAGTTTAATCTTTGTGCTGGCCGAAAAACAAAATAACAACAAACACAAAAGACAAATGAGCAATAATAACCAAGTTACCCCTATGGGTACCCAGAAATGCACAGCAACCCTGGAGCAGAGTGTAACTGACTTGAGTATTTAATTGCCATAAAGTAAAAGTGTTGATTTTAAAATTAAAAATAACTCGTTTTCCTTAGAAACCCAAATTCTTAGTTTCAATCATGAAATCCTTTAATATAGTTGTTTATATTCTCAGTGGATCAGTTATTTAGTTTATAGTAGCTAAAAGACAAGAGGTAAACATCATACAAAGAGAACAGATGCATACTTTTCCCTTACTTTGAACGGTACTCAAGAAACATCTAAAGATCCGTCTGTTTTGCATCCAAAGAAAAATGCTCTTCCTTAATTTTTTATTCTAGAGTCTAAAGTGGTTTTTGGGGGTTGGGGAGGAGTGGCAGGTGGAGGAGGAGTTATTTTAAAGTGCCATAAAAGATTCTTCTGGGAGGAAAAAAAAAGATTCTTCTGTATCTGAATTCCCAGTGTTTAGATTCTCTTTAGTAAGTGTTAGCAAAAAGATCTATTTGTCAATGGTTAAATTCTGGCTAATGAACAATTTCAGAGTAACTTCTTCTGGACCCAGAGAAAACACAGTCTCTGTTAGACTTCATATTCCAGAAATTTCTGCTCTGACCACCCTCAGAGATAAACTTGAACTCCTGTGTCTACTCCATAAAGAGGATAAAGCCTCAGTCTTAATCCTCTTATCCTTTATACAGGATAAAGGCTGTCTCCAAGGTGCCAGGCAACAACTCAGAACCCCTTTATCTGAACCTTCAAAGTAGGGATAATCATTTTAAAACAGTGTAAGTGGTCAAGTCCCCATTTTTAAAAACCCACTTTTTAGTAAGGTGTCATCACTTTACCTTAGTGATCAATATCAGGCTTAACAATAGTGGGACAACCAGACATTACGTACAACCTAATAGTGATGTAGAAGGAAGTACACAGCATTACCTATGACGAATTCTTACCAAAATGTTTAACCTGATTCTTACCAAGCCTTTAGATTCAACTTTGAGCTTACAAAAAAAAAAAAAAACAAAAAACAGAGAACAGAAGAACAAGTTTAACAACACCATGAGAAAACAATCAGACAAATCCAGAAGGTGGGACAGTCTGTAGAATAATTAGTCCAGAGTCGTTAAGAATTCAATGTCTTGAAAATAAAATGTATGTGGGTGTATTGCAAGGAGCCAGCTCTAGAATTCAGAACTGTAAGAAACATAATAACCAGATGAAATATGTGGATCCTGTTTGAATTAATCATCTTTAAAAGACATTTCAGGGAGGGAGAAATAGGGAGTTGTTCTTAAAGGGCATAAAGTTTGTTTATGATAATGAAAAAGTTCTGGAAATAGTTGTGGTGGTTGCGCAACATTGTGAATGTACTTAATGCCACTGAATTGTGCACTTAAAAATGGTAAATTTTATATTATGTATGTTTTCCCACACAATTTTTAAAAAAGACATTTTGGGGACAAGCAGGGAATATTTGGATATGGATGAGTATTCATTGCTATTGAAAAATTATCTGAATCTTAGTGTGGTTATAGAACTGAATTTACCTAACAAAGTTGTATTTATTATTTAAAGATGAATGTTGAAGTATTTAGGGGTGAAATATATATATTTCTACAGCTTGCTTTAAATTACTTCAGGAAAAAAAAAAAAAGGAAAATGAAGAATATATGACACAATTTTAACAACTGTTTGATCTAGGTTATAGATAATGGATGTTCATTATACTATTCTGATTCCTTTTCTGTATGTACTAGAATTTTGCAAAAGAGAAGGAAATCATGAACAAATCACTTCTCTATACAACAAAACGAACTCTGATTGCAGTTCTGAATTAGAAATGTGAGCTACCCAGAGGTGATGCTCTCTGGAAGCCCACACTTTCTAGAGGTAAGAAGATGGGTGGGTCAGGATGAGTGTTGGTGGTCATAATCATGTAAGTTTAACAGAGAAGCCACATATAAGAAAGCGGCCAAAAAGAAAGTTTGAAGGGGTGAAGAGAAAGTTTCAACCCCAACCAGAGTGTAAGAAGTCTGCATAGAGAATCATTGCTCTCAGCCGTAACTGCTCCCCAGCTACTCCCCATATCCTCCCTGGGGTGTTTGGGCTGCTTAATCGCACTGAAAGGCAGACTGGTGCATTTCTGGGAGCTACAGAAAGGGAAAGGACTGTTTTCATCAAAGGCACCCTGTAGATCATTTCCTTTTTATAAATCGATGCACCAGAAAACATGTCACTAGGTTGTGTCTCTTCTAGATCATTATGAAGTTCATCGCCATCCTTATTCTTCTTTGTGAATAGAAATTTAGTGTTCCTTAACTAGAAATGCACTGAGAAGAGAAGGGAAGAAGGCTTTGGAAAAAAAAAAAAAAACATGCAAAGCACTAATAAAGTAAGGCTCTAGGAATGTAAATGGATGGCTTCCTCTGCACGGAATATCTGATAACATCTGCAAAACACTTCATTTATACCAACAATTGTAACCTTGCTATAAAACACAAATTGCTTTAATAATTCTGCAATTTCCTTCCGGGTTAAAATTTTAATCGGAAATCTTGACATGAGCAGCTTCCTCTAATGGGTCTTTGGTTTGCAAGGATTGGTAAGGCATTGTTATTCACCGAGGCATTCTGCTCAGGTTTGCTTTGACCCTGTCTTCTCCACTACCGGCCTGTCTTCTCCACTACCGGCCTGTCTTCTCCACTACCGGCATCTCTCTATATCTCTGTTAGAAATCTTCCCACTAAAGACCATCTCGAAGAGGACCATCCATCCACCTTTTCTCATCCTCTCCTTCCTATTCTGCAAAAGGTGACAGTACTCTCTGATTGTAGGCATAGGGCCACATTTACAGTGAGTAGAGTCACTAGACCTCTCCCTCCCTATCCCCCTCCCCTCCCTGCCTTTCTCCTCCTCTCCCCACCCTCTTCCCTTCCCTCTCTTTTCTTCTGTTTCCTTCTTTTAGGGGGCTTCAGTGTTAGGAGGGCATTTCCCTTTCATGCACTAAAGTTCAGCCATCTGCTTCTTTTGGATTCTCCCAGATGCTTTGATTGCTCTCTTATCATCACACCCAGCATAGGGAGATAAAATTTCAAGATTCAAATTTGGGCTTAGGGCAAGGAAAAAATGCACCTTAAATCTTCTATCTTGGCTCTGAGATCTAGGCTGGTTTACTAGAGAGCTCTGCATTAGCATTTTAGGCACAACCTGATTAATGAAATGCTATATTAAAATTGATTCTATACCCTAAGGGATAAGGGTGGTACCTGGGCTAAACCTGGGTTTAGATGTCCATAGATCCCTTGGCTTAATATTGTTCTCTCTCTCTCTCTCTTTCTGCATATATATACATACACACACACACACATATATATAAAACAGTTTTATTGAGCTTTACATCACATATCATACAATTCACCCACTTAAAGTATACAGCTCAGTATTTTTTTAGTATATTCAGAGTTGTGCAAACAAAACCACAGCCAATTTTAGAATATTTTATCACCCCAAAAAAGAATCCTTGTACCCATTAGCCATCAGCCCCATTTCCTCCTAACTTCTCCCATCAAACCTCAGCAATTAGACAATCACTACTCTATTTTCTGCCTCTATAGATTTGCTTTTCTGGACCTTTCATATAAATGGAATCAGTCTTTTGTGACTGGCTTCTTTTAAGTGTGTAATGTTTTTCAAGGTTTTTCCCTGTTGTAGTTCTTTACTCCTTTTTGTTGCTAAATAATATCCATTGTATGGATATACCATATTTTATTCAACCGTGCATTAGCTGATAGACATTTGGGCTGTTTCTAATTATTTTTTTAAAGTTTGTTTGTTTGTTTGTTTATTCATTCATTCATTCATTCATTCATTCATTCATTCATTCATTCATTCAAGTAATCTCTACACTCAACATGGGGCTCCAACTCATGATCCCAGGATTAGGAGTTGCATGCTCTTCATCCCGAGCCAGTCAGGCGTCCCGGGATTGTTTCTATTTTTGACTACCATGAATAATATCACTATGACCATTCATGTACCATTTTATGGAGACCTATATTTTCATTCCTTTTTGTTGTATATCTAGGAGTAAAACTGCTGGTTTATATGGTAACTCTATGTTTAATCTTTTGAGGAACTTGCAGACAGATTTCCAAAGTGGTACACCATTTTACATTCCCACTAGCAATGCATGAAGATTCCAACTTCTCCACATCTTGCCAACCTTTGTTATTATCTGTCTTTTTGATTATAGCCCTTCTAAGGGGTTTCACATAGTATCTCATTTTGGTTTTGACGTGCATTTCCCTTATGGCTAATGATGCTGAGTGTCTTCTCATGGGTTTATTGGCCTTTTGTACATCTTCCTCAAAGGAATGTCTATAAAAATTCTTTGTCTAATGGGAAAGTGTTTCCCATAAAAACAAAAATTAGAAAATGGAGACTAAACTAAAGGAATTATAGGTACTTAATATAGACAATATTTTTTCTACCAACATTATTTTAAAAATGGAATACATTATTTTAAGATGATATACAGACAGTACAAAAGAATGGACTAGTTAATCTAGATAATTGTGCTCGCTTCAGCTGCACATATACTAGATAATCTAGATAATTATCATTTTAGGATGATATGTATTATATATTTGGGGGAGAGAAATGGGCTAGGTACTCTTCCCAAACACTGTAATTATGGGCAAGAGAAGCACATCATTGGGCACATTTGGATCATTTGATATATTTGCCACATAGTACAATATTAAAATAAAAATAAGAATGAAATTAATATGCCAATAAAATCCAAGTAGAATTGGTTAGATGCTGAGGTTCCAGGTAGACTACAAACCTGAAGAATGTACTTCTGGGATATAGAAGTATAATGGTGTTAGAAACACAAAGTGGCATCAGTAATAAATATATTGAGTCTACAGAAAAAGTTCTCCCCACCTTGTTTCTATGAATACATTTTCTATGTTAATGCAGGAAATAAAAAAATAAAACAAGTTTTGTGCATCCCCCAAAAATTCTTTGTCCATTTTTAAATTGGGTTAAAATTTTAAATTAACTTGTAAGTATTATTTATATATTGTAGAGGTAAGTTTCTTATCAGATATAGGATTTGCAAATAAGTTCTCCCATTCTATAAGTTGTCTTTTCACTTTCTTAGTGATGTCCTTTAAAACATGCAAGTTTAAATTTTGATAAATTTTAATAGCTTTACCTCATATTAGGTCAGTGGTCCATCTTGAGTTAATTTTTGTTAACTCATTGTTTTTCATGTGGATATCCAGTTGACCTAAGCATCATTTGTTGAAAAGACAATTCTTGTCCCACTGAATTGCCTTGGCACCCTTGTCAAAAATCAATTGACCGTAAATGTGAGGGTTTATTTCTGAACTCTTTATTCCCCTCCACTGATCTATACGTATATCCTTATGCAGTACTACACTATGTTAATTACTGTCCTCCAATTTTGTTCTTTTTTCAAGCCCCCCCCCCCCCCAGCTATTTTGGTTTGCATTTCCATATGAATTTTAGGATCAGCTTGTCAATTTCTGGGGGAAAAAATACAGCTAGGATATTGATAGGAGTTGGGTTGAATCTGTAAATCAATTTTGGTGGTACTGCTGTGTTAACAATATTAGGTCTTCTGATCCATGAATGGGGGATTTCTTACCATTTCCTTAGGTCTTCTTTAATTTCTTTCAAGAACACTTTCTTGTTTTCATTGTAAAAGTTTTACACTCCTTTTATTAAATTTATTTCTAAGTATTTTATTCTCTTTGATGCTATTGTAAATGAAATTGTTTTCTTGATTTTAGGGGGAGATTGCTCATAGCTAGTGAATAGAAATAAAATTGATTTTTATATATTGATCATGTACCCTGCAACCTTGCTGAGCTTTTTTATTAGTCATAATAGTTTTTCAGTGGAGTCTTTGGGACTTTTTATATACAAGATCATGTCATCTACAAGTAGATACTTTTTCTTCTTCCTTTCCAGTCTGGATGCCTTTTATTTCAATTTCTTGCTTAAATAACCTGGGTAGAACCTCTAGTACGATGTTAAATAAAAGTGGCAAGAGCACTTTTCTCTTGTTCTTGATCTTAAGGGGAAAGCATTTAGTCTTTCACTGTTAAGTATGTTAGCTATGGGTTTCTTTTTTTTTTTTTTTTAAAGATTTTATTTATTTATTTATTTATTTGAGAGAGAGAGAATGAGAGACAGAGAGCACGAGAGGGAAGAGGGCAGAGGGAGAAGAAGACCCCCTGCCGAGCAGGGAGCCCGATGTGGGACTCGATCCCGGGACTCCAGGATCATGACCTGAGCCGAAGGCAGTCGCTTAACCAACTGAGCCACCCAGGCGCCCCTAGCTATGGGTTTCTTATAGATACCCTTTATCAGGCTAAGAAAGTTCCCTTCTATTCCAATTTTGTTGATTTTTTATCATTAATGGATGCTCATTTTGTCAGATGCTTTTTTCCTGTATTTATTGAAATGATCATGTGGTTTTTGTTTTTTATTCTATTGATATGGTATATTACATTAACTGACTTTAGGGTGTAAAACCAACTTTACATTTCTGGGATAATTCCCATCTGATCATTGTGCAAAGTCTTTTTTCTTCAATTTTTTTTTTTAAGATTTTATTTATTTATTTGAGAGAGAGAGAATGAGAGGCAGAGAGCATGAGAGGGAGGAGGGTCAGAGGGAGAAGCAGACTCCCCGCTGAGCAGGGAGCCCAATGCGGGACTCGATCCCGGGACTCCAGGATCATGACCTGAGCCGAAGGCAGTCGCTTAACCAACTGAGCCACCCAGGCACCCATTTTTTCTTCAATTTTTAAAAAATTGTAGTAAAATACACATAACATAAAATTTACTACCTTAAACATTTTTTGGTATACACTTCAGTGGTATTAAATATATTCATAATGTTGTACAACAACCACCACCATCCAGCTCCATAACTCTACTCATCTTGCAAAACTGAAACTCTCTATCCATTAAGCAATACCTCCTTATTTTTTCTTTCCCCCATCCCAGGCAACCACCATTCTACCTTCTGTCTCTATGATTTTGACTACTTTAGGAACCTCATATAAGTGAAATCAGTATTTGCCTTTTTGTGACTGGTTTATTTCACTTAGCATAATATCCTCAAGGTTTATCCATGTTGTACCATATTGCAGAATTTCCTTTCTTTTTAAGGCCAAATATTCAATTGTATGTGTATACCACATTTGGCTTATCCATTCATCCATTGATGAACACTAGAGTTGCTTTCATGTTTAGCTACTGTGAATAATGCCACTATGAACATGGTTCTGCAAATATCTCTTTGAGACTCTGCTTTCAGTTCTTTTGGGTCTATATCCAGAAGAGCAATTGCTGGATCATATGGTAGTTCTATTGTTATTTTTTTTTAGGAACTGCCATACTGTTTTCCATAGGATCTGCACCATTTTATACTCCCACCGACAGTGCAGAAAGGTTCCAGTTTCTCTACATCCTCACCAACACTAGTTTTCTATTTTTTTCTGAGAATAGCCATCCTAATGGGTATGACATGGTATCCCATTATAGTTTTGATTTGCATTTCCCTAATGACTAGAGATGTTGAACATCTTTTCATGTGCTTATTGGTCATCCATGTATCTTCTTTGGAGAAATATCTATTCAAGTCTTTTGCCCATTTCTGAATTGTTTTTGTTTTTGTTTTTGTTTTGTTTTGTTTTGGGGGGGTTTGGTTTGGTTTGGGTTTTTTGTTATCGAGTTTCAGGAATTCTCTGTATATTCTGGATATTAATCCCTTATCAGATACATGTTTGCAAATATTTTCTCCCATTCTGTATACTGTCTTGTTACTCTGTTGAATATGCCATCTCACTGTCTTCTGCCTTCCATCGTTTCAGGAAAGTAGTCAGCTGTTATTCTTATTTGGGTTCTGTATGTGATGAATTGTTTTTTCTCTGCTGATTTCAAGATTTTCTCTTTCTTTCTCTTTCAGCATTTTTACTATGCTGTATCTGGATGTGGATCTCTGTGTTTATTCTACTTAGGGTTAGTTGAGTTTCTTGGATATGCAGATTGCTGTTTTTCATCAGATTTCAGAATTTTCAGCCATTATTTCTTCAAATATTTTTTCCGCTCTGCTTTCTCTCTCCTCTCTGCCTGGTAGTCCCATTATGCATATGTTGATATGCTTAATGGTATCCCACATTTCTCTGAAATTCTGTTTCTATTTCTTTATTTTTCTTTCTCTTTATTCTTGTATGCATGTATGTATCTATCTTCAAATTTGCTGATTCTTTCTTCTGCCAGTTCAAATGTACTACTGAGCCCCTCTAGTGAATTTTTCTTTTCTAGTCTTGTGCTTTTCAAGTTTAGAAAATCCATTAGGTTCTTTTTTTAAAAAATGATTTATATTTCTTTATTGATTATCTTATGAGACATTGTCATAATACCTTCTTTTGCTTTCTTAAGCATGGTTTCCTTTAGTTCTTTGAACACACTTATAATAGCTGCTGTGAAGTCTTTGCTAAGTTGGATATCTGGGTCGTCTCACAGGGAGTTTCTATTGATTGTTTTTTATCTCCTGTGTATGGGTCACATCACACTTTCCTGTTTCATTGCATGTCTCATTTTTTTTTTTTTAATATGACAGAGAGAGACACAGCGAGAGAGGGAACACAAGCAGGGGGAGTGGAGGAGGGAGAAGCAGGCTTCTTGCGGAGCAGGGAGCCCGATGCGGGGCTCGATCCCAGGACACTGGGATCATGACCTAAGCCGAAGGCAGACGCTTAACCATCTGAGCCACCCAGGTGCCCCTGCATGTCTCATATTTTTGTTGTTGTTGTTGCTGTTGAAAACTGGACATTTTATTTTATTTTATTTTATTTTAAGTAAGCACTAGGCCCAAAGTGGGGCTCATGACCATGAGATCAAGAGTTTCGTGCTCTACTGACTGAGCCAGCCAAGTGCCCTGAAAAATGGACATTGTATTTTATTTTATTTTTAAAGATTTACTTATTTATTTTAGAGAGAGGGAGAACACAAGCGTGCATGAGCAGGGGGAGGGGTAGAAGAAGAGGGAGAGAGAGAAAGCATCCTCTAGCAGACTCCCCGCTGAGCGCTGAGCCCAATGCAGGGCTTGATCCCATGACTCTGAAACCACGAACTGAGCCAAAACCAAGAGCTGGCTGCTCAACTGACTGAGCCACCCAGGCGCCCCCAAAAATGGACATTTTAGATAATATATTGTAACAACTCTGGATACCGATCCCTTCAACTTTGTTTATTTTTGAGCTTATGAGCTTATCATTATAGTTTGCTTTTTTATTTCTTTAGTGACTGAGCTAGATTATTTTAGTGAAGTCTATTTCCCTGCAATGCAGAAACTCTGCTGTTGCTCCTTAGAAAATACATACTTGGACATATATATGCATTGTCATCCTGGGATGACAGAGATTTTAACACAACTCTCTTTGACTGTCTTTATCCCTGATCTCTCTGTTGTCTGTCTCTGTTGGTATGATCCCTAGCTGTTAGGCTCCTTTAGTTGCTAGCTAATCACTCTATTGTTTTCAATAAGCCCTGAGGCATAAATTGCTCCACAGTCTGATCCAACTAAATTGAAGCCCCTCTGCAGAGGTAGTTTTTGAGGCCAGTCTTTGAGACTTGTTCTGACCCCAGGAGAGCTCTTCTTAGCGATCTTTTCCCCTGTTTCTCTAGCTAGCTGGCCTATGGTCTAGCTTTTGTTGCTCTCAGAGCTACTGGCTCCCCCTTCATTGCTTCTTACTGAATCTCCATTGATTTCCAGAACTTGTTTCAGCTTGAGGTTCCCCACACTCGGCTCCAAACAAAGTCATTTCATTTGTGAAGAGCTTCAGAGCCCAATGCTTATTACCTACATCTTCCCCTGAGAAAAATCTCAGAGACTCTGTCTTGAACTGGGGGCAGGAACAGTGACCTGCTTCTCTTGGAGTGATACCCCTGTTTACAAGCAAGGTAGGGGCAGTAGCCTCTGGTCTTCTTGCCTCTCATCTCCCTCTGTAGAACAACAAGTTTAACATTATTTTTTTAAAGATTTTGTTTTTAAGTAATCTCTACACCCAATGTGGGGTCTGAATTCATGACCCTGAGATCAAGAGTCACATGCCCTACTGACTAAACCAGCTAGGCACCCCTAGGACAACAACTTTAAATGGTTGTTTTAATAAAGATTAATTTTTGCCAGTTATGGTTGTTTTGTTCAGGAGTGGGTCTGTGGATCTCCTCATACCATCATTCTAGAAATTGTCCCTTAATAGGATCTTAATAGCAGTAAACCTTTTCTCGACTGCCAGCATCTTTCTGAACTTCTGTTCAGGATTTGAGTTCTGACGAAAAGCAAGTAGAATATTAGAAGACTAAACTGGAGGTGAATTTGGAGATAAAGTTACTGATAGATAACCCCTGAAACAATGAAAACTTTATAGAGAGGCTCTATAAAGAGAACCATCACCCTTGTGCATTCTAAGTATAGAATACCAGCAGATACTGATCAAAATGAACCACTACACCAGGTATCAGGAAACAAAGATTCTAATTCTTAGCTCTCTTCCAGCTTTTCTGGGTGATCCTAAGTAAGCTAGTCAACCTCCTCTGAGCTGCAGTTTCCACAAATAATATATTATGTTAAAGGATTTAGCTTACTGCTGATCCCCCAAACAGGACATATTGTTTAGATCTGTTAATGGTGAAGCAACTTTCACTCAATCTTTCCTACTCCTTCTCCCTCCTGCTGTCTCTCGTGATTGACATCAAGCATCTGGGAAGTATCTGTCTGGGCTTTGAGAGTTATCACTGCCTTGGATCTGTGAACTCTCCACTGAGCTTTGGCCTATAAGCACCATGTTCTAAACACCTTGAACTTGTTGTATGAGGAAGAAGAGTCACAAAGGCTTATCCCTGCCCTCATTGAATGTTTTGATTTATAAAAGAAAAGGAAGTAGGACACTTGGAATTTCTAGCTCTGATAGCCTGGTTATAGTCTCCCATTCCAAGCCAGAATTATATCTCATCCTCCACAGGCACTAGTGTTTCTGGTTATTTAAATTGAAGTTGATTCATAGACAACTTGTCTCACAATTATGCCCAGCTATCTTTGGAACAAAGTTTGCCTACAGTAGAATCTTTACAAAGGCCTATGGCCCTGACTTAATTTTTACTGACTTCTTAATAAGCAGTGCCACAAACTATTTGAATACCTTGGAGATCAAGATTGATAAGTCTCCTCAGTCATTAAGATGTTTAAAATCAGTCTCCCTCCTTGGGGCGCCTGGGTGGCTCAGTCGTTGAGCGTCTGCCTTCGGCTCAGGTCATGATCCCAGGGTCCTGGGATCGAGCCCCACGTCAGGCTCCCTGCTCCATGGGGAGCCTGCTTCTCCCTCTCCCACTCCCCCTGCTTGTGTTCCCTCTCTCTCTGTGTCTCTCTCTGTCAAATAAATAAATAAAATCTTTTAAAAAAAAATCAGTCTCCCTCCAGAGATTATGTTTAACAAGGTTACCCACAGGATGGGGACTCTGGCCAAAAAACCCCAGGTCTGAATTGAGAGCGACTGACCAAACCAAGATCAACCTAGTTGTCTTACTTGTAACAGCACAACCATCATCCTGCCTGGTAGGCAGAGTTTTTGCAGTACATGAAGTTGTTTTAAAAATGTAGGGCCTGGAGTGCCTGGGTGGCTCAGTCTGTCAAGTGTCCGGCTCTTGGTTTCAGCTCAGGTCATGATCTCATGGGTCATGAGATTGAGCCCTTTGTCAGGCTCCTTGCTCAGTGGGGAGTCTGCTTGAAGATTCTCTCCTTTGCCCCTCCCCCAACTCATGCATGTGAGCTCTCTCCCTCTCCTCTAATAAATAAATAAATTTTTAAAAATGGGGGCCCAATAGAGAGTTATGGCTTAACGGTTTTGAAAAGAGATAGTCATAATGGTTACCCAAGATTATGAATGTATTTAATGCCACTGAACTGTACATTTAGAAATGGTCAAAATGATAAATTTCATGATATATGTATTTTACCACCACACACACACACACACACACACACACAAAAGCCACCTGGAGCCCCAGTGTTGCTGGCTCTCTGTCCAGAATGTTCCTCTAATTATTTAGTAATAACATTGAATCTGAGGCTTTGCCAGCACCTGAATTTCCTGAAGAGCTCCAAAGGTTGCTTAAGTATTACTGCCATCAGCGTGGCAAATGGAAAAAAAAATTTAACTTCCCATATCTTGTGCCTATGTCTCCAGAAACTTGGAAATAATATGAAGCTACTTAGAATCCAGGGATGCAGAAGGGCTTAGGATGGGTGTATGTACATTTGGCATTAGCCTGAGTAGGCATCCACTTCCCTGTGCCCTCATTAAGTGGTACCTGAAATAACTAGCAGGATCATTAAGTGGCTTACCCTAATCCTTCTAAATTGTTAGACTTAATCTAGAATTATGACGATACAACTCCAATTAACTGTCAATAGTTTTTGAACATCCTTTTCTATTGATATGTCTTTTTCCTGTTTATCTGTTAGCCTGCCACAGCCTTGTGACCCAAGGCTTGGAATGGATCAGACCTCCTACTTACTCCCTCCTGCGCACACCATGTCTCCATGGTAACAGCTTGTCAGGCCCTGCTTGGTGCAGGTTCTGAAGACCTCTCATCTGCAGCCTCAGTCCTGCACAGAGTCAGTCTTAATAAGCCAGGCTTCTAAGTAGGAGCTTGTGTTAGGAGCCCCATGTCTCTAGCTGGCAGGGTTTGAAACTGTCCTTAAGCCTCCTTTGGGGTACACCTGAGGTGGCCCCAGTGCCACTGAGTTGCCCTGACCTTCCTCCATTGCTATTCAGGCCAGTGGTAGGGTATCTGTCTGGGATTCCTGCTTCAACCTGAACTCATCATCTCCTTCCAGCAAGTTTTCCTCCTATCATCTTCCTCCAACCATAAAGCTGAGAGCCATTCTGAATATTTCAGGCCCTACCTGTGGCTGATCACCAAGGTCAGTTGGCGCAACTGCTTTGTATCTCTCAGACTCATCTTTCTCTGCATCACTATTGCTTTTGCTATGGTTCAGGCCCACGTCGTTTCCTTCTTCAATTACTGCAAGATCCTCCAACCTGGTCCTCCAACTTCCATGTTTGCTTTCCTTGCATCTAATCTCTACATTACAACCAGTGAGAAAGCTTACTAAAAAAGCAGACCTGACATGTCCTTCCCCCACAGAGTCAGCATTTCCCAGCATTACCCTCAGGGTGGATTTCAGACCCACTTGCATGAAACACAAGATTACACCTTTGTAAGTGGACCCCTGCTCATCTCTCCAGGATCATCTCTTGCCCTCTCCTCCTGCATTTTCTTACTTCAGCCACACCAAAACACTTTACTTCTCCAATGAGCCACCTGTCCTCTCTTGATTTTGTGACTTCTCTGCTGCCTCCTCTACCAGGAGCGTCCTTCCTCCTTCCTTCTGTATAAGCCTTTCACACATTCTTGGGGAAGTTTTCCCAACTCTTGAATCTTAAGTGCCTCTTCTAAGTTCTCCTTGAGCTCCTGTATTTACTCCCTTTCTGCCTTTCTACTGAACTCTCAACTCCCCAAGGGGAGTGTGCCAACCTCTATCTCAGTGCCTAGCATATTCACTCAAAAGTGAAAGAATGAAGAATAAGCCTCTGGCATGAAAATATCACCACGTGCTGATTATAAGTACATCCTTTCCCAGAGTCTTCTGTTATTGGGCACCATTCATCCACCAGACAGGATCAGCTAGAAATTTGATACACCGCCAACACATTGCAATTTGGACTGCTGGTCACTGTCCTTGGAGACACTTCTACAAATGGGTCAGTTGCCCCAGCTCAGCTCTGGCTAGTCCTGGTTGCCTCCTTTTTGTTGGTCACAGGGAGGTCCTTGCTGGCCTCGTGGCTGAACCCATGTGGCTTCCATCAGTAGCTGGAGAGCCATTCCTAAGAGCTGAGATAGTGAGTCAGTCCTTCTTTCATTGCCCAGGGAAGATTCCTTTCTCACTGGTTATGCAATGTCAACCAGGCTGTGTTTTCCTTAGTGGAATCCAAGATATGGAATCATGGTAAGAGGAGAAAATAGCAGATATTCTCAGGAATAGATACAATTTGTTATGTTTCTCAGGAGAATTTGGGAAGGGGCCAGGGCAGGATGAGGAAATTGGTAAAGCACCTGTGTTCATAGATAAAGAAATAAAGCAAAGGAAGAGCTGAATGTATATGGATACTTTCCCCCCAGAAAGTTCAGTGGATTATCTGAGAAAGAAGCCAGGAAAAGGGAGACTTCTCACCAGAGGTGGGTGCCTACCTATGTGGATACCTGATGTTAAAGAACATTCAGCCCTCAGCCCTGTTCCATTCACTTATTCCTAAATCAACACATCTCATCTTCCAAAAGTCAGAAACCAAACAACTTTTTGCTATGGACCTGGAAAAGATGAAAGAAAGAATGGATTTTGCCTCAAACTGAGTTCCCTTGCTACCAGTAAAGGCTTACAGAGACAGGGAGGAGTAAGGACTCTAAGAAGAGAAGGTAGCAAAGCAAAGGCATAATCTCATTTTCTCCCCTGCAGTAAGAAAGCAAAAGATCCATTAGATGAGAAAATGTATGTGAAAGCACTTAGCACAGTGCTTGGCAAATAGATTAGATTCAATAATATTGACTTTTTTTGTTTTATCTATGCTCAGTGTAGGGACCCATAAGACAGTTTAGTGTGTAGGAAGACTAACAGGGGTGCCAGTGGGAGTAGGGAAGTGTTCTCTACCTGGATGATAGTGAAAATTTTGCCATTAGAGTTTCTTTCCTTTGACTCTATTTAAAAGCAAATATCAAGTAGAGATAAAACATTATCTGGCAGGCTATATATAGGTAGATAAAGATATACACACACACACACACGTATACACATACACACACATATACACATTACATATTTTCTTATAGTCAGTGGTAGAAAGAACATAAACATCATAGATGGGGGATAAGTACAAATTTTCTACTTCTCAAAGCTAGACAAAAACCTGTCAGTCTGAATTGGAATACTATTACTCTTATAACTTCTACTATGTAGAGAAATAATTTTAATGTGTATAAGGTTCTTATAGAGATGAGACAGCAATGTAGAAATCAAGAAACACCAGGTCATTTGCCTCAATAGTGAGGCACTTAATCAGACATGTTAGGAGTGGTAGAAGATCTTATCTGTTGACAATTTAGAAAGTGATAGTTGAGGCCAAAGGAAAACAGAAATCACTAGCACTTTTATGCCTTTAAAGTGCTTAATGGGCAGCTTCTAATTCTATTTATGTATGTTAATACTACCAAAACCTAGAACAGCACTCATAGTACTTGTAAGTGCTCAATAAATGTTTGTTTAACCAAAACCAAACTAAAAAGCAAAATAAACCAAAACCAAACGGGTACTTGTTAACACCAGTCAACTATGTCCCACACTAGGTTCAGTAAAACTATCAGGTTAATATAAGCTCCAAAAACAAAGTACCCACTTTCTATATTTGTGCAGCGCTATCCCACATGTACTCTCAACAGTTCCCTGAGATATGTAGTCTTTACTGCCTCCATTCACAGGCAAAGGAACTGTGTCACAACAGGTAAAGGGGCTTACTCAGATTCACAAGAAAATTAATATTAGCCTAGAGTCTAAGATTCCTAACTCCCAAATTAATAGACAAAAGGAAAAGACTAAACAACAACAACAGCTTTTGGGGGGTAAAAGAGATTTCCCTTAATATTTTAATAAAGAACTATTACAAACAATAATTGAAAGACAAAGACCCCAACAGAAAAATTGGCAAAGGATACAAACTAACAAATCATAAAAGGAGATCACTGTAGCAATCAAAGAAAGGCTCTGCCTGAAATATGAGTTCGGAGCTCTCTGCTAAGTGGCCTAGACCAGACCTCATAGCCGAGGTAGAAGATAAATGGGCCATTTTCCTTGCCCGAATCCCAAACCGGAATCCTGCTATTTTAACATCCTTCACTGGGAGTGAAGACATTAGAAAGCCAAGAACACTGGCAAGAATGGGTCAGCATTGTCTGGGCTTCATAGATAAATAGAGCCGAGGAGGAGGAAGGCATAGGGCAGCCTCACAGAGCCTGTGGACCTCCTGGCATTCCTTGCAGAGGGAATCAAACCTGTCTGGCTCTGTGCAGCCCTTAGAGTCAAGCCACTCAAAGTATGGTTTGCGAGCATCTCCAGGAAACTCACAGAAATGCAGAACCTCTAGTGTCCACTCCAGGCTTCATGGACCAGAATCTGCATTTTAGCAAGCTTCCCAGGTAATATTGATATGCATGCGCAGTGGAGCTCAAGCAACACGGCCCTGGGGATCTGCAGGGTTTCCTTATTGTAGGTGCTCCGTAAATGTCTGCGGATTGAATGAAAGACTGGACAGGGTATCACTGGGGTCCCTTTCTAAAGTAAATTATCCGACTTACCGAAAGCTAGTGACTATCCACGCTGAGTAAAGTACTGACCATCTCACAAAGGGCTTTAATAAGATTAATGAATTAATAACAGCATTCTGGTGTTGGTATTTTCTACAGTGAATCTAGAGTTTCTTATTAATGTCATTTCACTAGGCTCCTTTATATGCCCAGGAGGCACCAACAAGGCACAAATCCTTCTCTATTGCCCTTTCTGAAAAGCACTGAGAATGTAAAATCGGATGAGTAAACATGAGAATGACAAATCTGAAAACGCTGGGGAAAGGGACCCCACCAATGTAGGACGCAGCTCTTTTACCTAATTTTCACAGTGAAGGCAGTCCGTACATTTTCACCTTGTACCAAATGGGCGTGGGCGGGGGGAGGGGTGAAGAGGGAAGGAAGAGAAAGAAGAGACCAAGTATTAAGGACCTTTGTGCTGTCCTATGAGCCTACACAGGCAGTCACCAAATCTGGCCATTTGGGTGCTTCTGAAGCAAGCAACTGTGCACCATCATCATTATTATCATTATCCTCACCATCACTTTTAATCTATCTACTTTCTGTCTGCCAACCTCTTTACTGAGCCGACCATCTTAGTAGTGACCTACACCTTAATGTCAGGATTGGCCACAGACCTTAGGCTGCCAGGAAACCAGTTAAAAGGAGGGAGACAAAAGGGATCCAGAGAATGGAGAAGCATTCTGAGTTCTGCTAATGAGTGAGGTGACTCACAGCTGACTCAGACTAGTGAAGACGAGCCTGGGAGATGGGAGGCGGTGCAGGGCAGACCTCAAAGGAGCTCTGCCGAAATGTTCAAATGGGAGCTGGGAGGCCAGGGACGCGGTGTTATTTAGAGAACTGCCTGCAGCTCTGGTGTTTTGCAGGGAGGAGTGGATCCTGAAAACAGAGAAAATTGCTCTTGAGGCCAGAAACGGAGTTGTGAATCCATAGCCTTCTGTGCTTTGACAAATGTGTAAATTCTGTAGTGACATTGACCTGCTCTTTGGCAAATCTCGGAACATGAACTCAATAGGAATTCATTGACATCAGGTCGCTGGGAAATAGAGGTAAACCATGTACCACCCTTGATTTTTCTAATGCCCTCAATTAGAAAAATGAGCTTTTTTTTTTTTTTTTTTTTACTTTCTTTAGTATTTTACCTTCGGAGAACATTGTGATCCAACCTGTGCTTATAGATAGATTTTTTTTTTAATTTGAAAACGTACAAGTAAAGCATCTTCTCTTATTAATGGCTAACTGAGGTTCTGAGTTTGAAGATGCTAAGGCCATGTGTTGTTATGAAGTTTGGTAGCTGCACTGTCCTATATGGACTGAACTGAAATCATATGGACTGAAATGACACACTGTATCTAGGTCCTCTGAAGAGCATGCATTTGTGAGATGGCTGACTGTAGGTATGAACTACTTGGCTGACCTAGCTTGTCTCCCTGTGCTAAGTGACCCACACAGATATTAACCCTGCAACTTCAGCCTCATTAAGACAATGCAAACCAGCCAAGCTGTCTAAAAATAGTTTTGGTTGATTACACATTTGTATGTGATTTGATGACTATGGTCACAAATGTACTTCCCTAGAATGGCACTGTGGCAGTGGAAAAGACAAGGGTTCTTTGGCAGTTTGCCCACCTGTGAAATTTCACTGAGATGAAAAATAAGTTGCTCTAAAAGCAAAAGTGTTTCTCTGTATTTTTCTCTGTATTTTTTTAAATCATGCTTTTTTATTTGACATTGGGTTGTAGAATTTTCCTCTAGCTTTTAGCTAATTCTTTAACATGGTTTCCTATGACAGCTTGATATTCCATTTCATTGGATCCACCCTTTGTTGAACTCGTAAGAATGGTGATATTTATATCATTTGGCGTAGATTGTTACATTTTTCTGAATATTTCATTAGGTTATATTAGCAGAATGAAGTTACTATGTCATAATGTTCTGAACATCTTTGAAGTTTTAATATATTTCCAAATTTTCCTTCAAAAAGGTTTTGCCATCTGATAACTCTTCCAGAAATCTATCAGTGTTCCTACTTCCACATACCTTTGTCAGCACTAGATACTATTTTTCTTTTATCTCCACTCATTTTGAGGATATTTAAAAATGTTTATTTGTTATTGAGATCTCTTTCTATGATTTTAAAGCATGTCTTTTGTAAATTTTTCTATTGAAATATTTGCCTTTTAATTATTGATTTGTAATAGCTCTTATATATCAAGGAAGCATCCTTCTCCTAATTGTTTATTAGACTTTTAACTTTTTTTATAGTGACCACCTTTGTTTTTATCTCTAAAGATAATACCAGTCACAATTAATTTACGTGGTTGATGGACAAACCAAATATGAAATTATTTGTGAAAATGCTGTAAAACATAAAGGATTTTTATCACATACTTCCTTCCAGGGTTGATGCTACCCAGAAAGCAAGATCATTGGCCTACAAGTCTAACAGGAATTTGTAGGCAATTAAACTTCTTTTCATGGCTCTGACAGTACCTTACAAAACAAGAAATTAATTTAAATCTTTTGTATCATAGTTACTAGGAATGCTATAAAAATAAACAATGATATCAGATTTAAAGCACTCTTAGACTTTTAGATGGTTCCACATAAAACAAGTTTATTGTTGGATTATTATTCTTTCACTTTCATTTGAAAAATCTAATTAATCCAGTACAGGTGCTTTATAACAGGAAAGGCATTATATTCATCACTGTTGTTACTTCAGGCTCATAAGTTATGCCCTGCTCACCTGCCCAGATAGTCCTTTCCTCAAGCTTTTCTTTACTTGAAAACAAAAAGAGGTCCATCCATGAAAAACTCTTCTCCAGTAGAAAGAAATGGTTTTTTAAATTATATAGTTTTAGAATTAATTAAGTAAGTAAGTAAGTAGTTAAACAATATTTAAAGGCATACATGGACAAGTCTTGCTCCCAGGGATACGTCCTTCCTCCCTCTGCCTCCACCCTTCTCCCTATGGTTTCTTTGTATTCTTCCAGTGTTTCTTCAATATATATGTGAGCAGATACAAATAAATATTATCATTACGATTCCTCTTTTCATTCAGAAGAGTAGCATACTATATACATTATTTTGTACTTTGCTTTTTAAAACTAAACAGTATATCTTCAACAGGAGACCTTCAATAGGAAGACATATAATGTAAACAAGAGACATAATGACATTGGCATTAAAAAAGAAAGTTTTAAAATTCCTGTGCCAGTTCTGTCACCATAATCATAGAAACTTAGAATTGGATAGTGTGGTAAAAGCTTTTCTGGTCAGTTATCAAACCTGTTCCTCTTTTTCCTGGGCACAGAACTGCATTTTAAGCCTCCCTTGCAGTTGGGCATGGACATGGGACTGAATTCCACTGGATAGAAAGAATGTGAGCAGAGCTTCTGTGCATCACTTCTGGGTCTAGCCTATAAAAATCTCCCCACACAATCTTCCATATTCTTTCTCTGTCTGTCAGCAGGATGTTAATGCCTAGAGCAACCTCATAAGCCACATGTTGAAGATGGCAGAATTACAAGATGGAAGGGCCTGGTTCCTTGAATGACCACTTGGAAGAGAGGCACCCACCATGAACACCCATTTTGGATGTTTTATGAGTGAGAAATAAATTTCTTATCATGTCTCAGGTTTGATATACAGATTTCATACTACAGTTAGTATTGCCTTAATTAACATAGACCACAAGCTCAAAGTCCCTCTGGTCCAATGACTGGCATATGGCAAGTGCTCAATAAACGTATTTGGATAAATGAGTGAATACTCAAACACCTCTGGAGATAAAGAATTAATCCACTGCCCTATCAGTTTAATACATTTCAATCAGCTAGAATTATTGGAAAATTACTTATATGGAGCTAAAATCCATTATCTTTAACTTGTACTCATTTGTGACTGCCCTTCCCAGTCACTCAAAATAATTCTGAACCCTCTTCAAGGCAGCCCTTCAATTATTTAATAATACTTACTCTTATTCCCTCCATGACAAACCTCTGGTTTCCAAGCTAAATAGTCTAATGTTTTTCATTGTTCTTATTATGTTATAGTTACTAAAACTCTTATCACCATCTTTACCCTCCTCTGGGCATTTTGGTCGGGTTTGTCATTGTTCCCCATTCAATGGGTATTCAGAACAGAACATCATACTCTTGGCAACACTGACCAGCATGGGAGGGTACCAGTTGCCCCTCCCAGTCAGGACTTCATACTTCAATTAATGCAGCTTAATATTTTAACAGTCTTAGAGGTGGTCATATCACCTGTTGACTCATTTTGAGCTTGTGGTCAAACTTCCTACCTCTTCTCTCTCCTCTCCTCTGCCTCCCATATATACCACGATTTATTATATGACCTTAGACAAATCACTTCACCTCTCTAGGACTAATTTCTCATGTGAAAAATGAGGTGATTGAACCAGATGACTTCTGAGTTGTTTCCCCCTGCCCCATTCTAATATTCTTTGAGTCAAAATAAGAAGTTCTAAGAGAGCTCACATTGTACTTTTATGTAGAATCCTTCACCCATAGCAGTATGAGAGTATAAACTGCCTGGAAACATTAAACTCATTGAACAACATGAAACTGGACAGGTAATTTTCCTCAGCTTACATTCACAGATATGTGTATAGTGTGTGGTAAGTTGTATATATACAGGAAGGCCAACTGACTATGCTAAAATGTAGTGGTCAAGGAGGGAAAAAATAAGGCACAGGCAAAAAATAAAAATAATAAAATTAAAAAACAGTGAGGTCATGGGGGGAATCAGGGTGTGGTTTTCTTTGAAGGAACACTCCATCACTTTTTTAATCCAAGGGAGAATAGCCATGAAAAAGAGGATATATATCTCACTCAGCAGAAAGCCTTGTTTGATGTGTTGTCAATTTCCTCATCTCATTTCACACACCATCCAAACATGCCAAAAACAAAACAAAACAAAACAAAAAAAAACCCCACACTCAACCAATGGGCAAATAAATGCATTTGCTATGGGGGAAATCAAACCACGTCTCAATAACCCTTGCCCTTGGTAAATTTCTTATAAAGCAGACATCTCCCATGATTTTAGCTGATTAATTTTTCCTGGTATTTCTGCATGCCTGTCCTCCTTCCATCCACAGCTGAGAGGCTGGATCCACTTTCCACCCTAGACTGAGATTCTAGGCATTATTATTTGACCTCTTTTGAAAAACTCATGCAAGCTTTATAACCCGATCTGGGCACACCCCCCATTGGGGCCTGCATTTCCTGTGGATGATGCTTTGGTTTCCTAGGTGACAGTGGGAAGGAATAGACCTGTTAGCTTGTGGCTTCTGACTCACTCTCTGCAATGGACGTCACAGAATCGTGGCTGAACAAGTGGATGCTGATAAAAACATGTGCTTCGGGGAGCAGCAGGGCACTAATGGTTAAGACCATCCCATTGTACCAGGTTTCCCTCCCACTAAGGAGGCCAACAGACAGACAGAAATACCAGATCTGAAAAAAACAAGCAACAGATTTGAAACCTTCTCTGAACTCCCATATTGAAGTGCACAGTGGAGTCCTATTTACCACCCCATTATTTTATTCCTTTCCCTGTTTAGAATTTCCTTTTTTTTTTTCCCCTGGAATGTGGAAGTACCGCGATTCTCTAATGAAATGTCAGATGGAGGCTGAAGAATGGGAGGTGGAGACAAGCCAAAAACTCACCAAAAAGCTTGTTTACTGAAAGCTTGTTACCGCTCTTTTTGATCTTTCACATTTGCTCCCTGAGAGGGGACAGGTAACCACAGTGGACTAACCAGTTATCAAAGCCCAGGATGAAAAATACATTCTGTTGTGAAATTAATCTTCAGAAAAGGTGGGTTTTGGGGTGCCTGGGTGGCTCAGTCAATTAAGCATCTGTCTTCAGCTCAGGTCATGGTCCCAGAGTCATGGGATGGAGCCCTGCATCAGACTCCCTGCTCAGTGGGGAGTCTGCTTCTCCCTCTCCCCCTGCTCTTGTGCTCTTCTCTCTCTCTCTCTCTCTCTCACTTGCTCACTCTCTCTCTCAAATAAATAAAATCTTAAAAGAAAAGAAAAGCTGGGTTTCATGAAGCCTAGGGACAAGGACCATACACACACACACACACACACACTCACACAGGTGGGGGTGGGGAGAGGGGGAGAGAGAGAGAGAGAGAGAGAAATTAACTTTCTAGTTACCTCTTTTTCTATCAGCTGAACCCAGCAACATACAAGTCAGGGAAGACTGCCTGGAATGAAAAAACACGGAAGAGTTCTTTTGTCCCTTACATCTGAACTACTAAAGACTGAATGGATTCTTTAGATTCTTGAATTCCTTAAATGACCAACAAACCTAAAGGTTCTCTACTGGAGATAATGCATCTTGTTTTCCACAGAGCCTTAAGGGATGCTTTAAATAGCATCAGCAAGCATCCGAATGAATTAGACAGCAAATGTAGGTTAGCTTTATTTAGACAGATAAAGACAAGCAGAGAAAGTTGTCTGGTTCAAGGGCAGTGCAGCCTGACATGACAGCATTTCTCAGAGGAGGGGAAATTGCTTTGGGAGAGAGAGGTATTTTGGGAAAAGAGCAAAGTTCCTTGGATCACCAAGGGAAGAAGCAATGCTAAGTTCTTCAGTACAGAGGAGCAGGAATTAAGAGTGGCCTGCCACTTGTTAAAGGAAAGATCTATAGATTTAAAATGTAAAGCAGAACTTAGCATCCTTAAGTTCATACGTGCATCCCTCTCTTCTCTCTCCCATTCCTTGGGAACACCATCAGAAAGGACATGCTTCCCAGAACAGGAGCTGAGGTAGGGGATTTTTCATACTACTCTGGAGTGGGACTCAGCATCCCCAGCAAGTGCTGCGTCAGGAAATATGTCCAGATGGAGAGCCCCTGGAGATGGGGGAGCCCAGAGAGCAGGGAAACTGGCACAAATGGGGGCAACCACTCATTAGACAAAAACGTAGGTGCCTGGAAAAAAGTTACAGTCCATGGATTTGGTTTACTTTTTCTCCCTCTCCCCGCAACCCTTAAATTACCTTCTAAAAACAAATTCCTTATAAAAAGCAGTGGGTCTAGGGGGAAAAAAAAACTTTCTGGTTTCGTTTGCTTTTACTATGATGTTTATGGTATCTTTTCTGTCTAACTTCTTGCTGTTTTCTCCTCAGTTGGCCAAAGCCAAATAACATTTGATGTCAGCTTGTAGCCCCATCAGTAATTTGTTTTAAAAATAAAAAACAATTTCAATCCATTATCAGGTTCCTAAAGTAACACTGAATTTAGACTTGTAAAAATATCTTCAGAAAAATCTAAAAATTTAGATTTGCATAGATTTCCATTTCCTCCAAATCTAATTTTTATATGTTTCCTTTTTTAAGGGTCTCACAACTTTCGAAAATTATACATCTTTGTATGTTGCCAAGGCAGGTATAGCATAGGGGAATATTGTTATAACGCTGTCATGAAGCAAAATTTAAACTCCATTTTGAATTAGGCATTTATGCCACTTTCTTTGTACTTACCATTCATTAATTCATTTCTTTCCTTCCTTCCTTCCTTCCTTCCACAATTATTTACTGAAAACCTGGCATAAGCAAACAGGGAGCATCAGACCTATTTGTTCCCTTTCTCCATCACTGGAGGATTCTCTTTCCCTAATCATTTCATCTCCTCTCTGTCTACCCCAAGCCCATTCACTACTTACCTGGTAAACTAGCATATGGACTAATAAATTTATTCAACTGGGAACTACCGTTTTGCACATTCACTAACGCACGCAAAACTTCCCTAATTCACTTCTCCAAACTCAATACACTTTCAGCTATTTGTAAAATTAGCAAACCAGTTAATAATTTTAATTCTAAGAAGGAGATGGGAAACCAATTCCTGTGACTATATTTGTAAAGTAATAGTCAAAAGACTCATATGAGTCTTGATACCATGCTTAGTCCAGGGTTATATTAACTTTTTATAAAACCCCCCTCACCTAAAGTCGATCCCATAAAGTTTTCATCTTTGTAGTTACAAGAATGTAATCAAAAGGAAGACTGCTCTTTTATTCCTTTTTGGTAAAGACGGTAACATTTCTGTTTGAACAGAAATGAAAAAACTTAATATCCCTGGGGGGCGTCTGGATGGCTGATTTGGAAGAGCATATGACTCTTGATCTCCGGGTTGTGAGTTTGAGTCCCACGTTGGGGATAGAGATTACTTAAAAATAACTAAATAAAGAAAAGTAAAACAAAACAAAACTTAACATCCCTGGGATCTATATTTCTTGCTCTGACATCTTCAATCACTTCACTATCATTAGAGTATTTTTATTAAAATTTCCCAATTTGTACTAATAATGAGACCTTTTAAGTGTTCTTCAATAAGTCAATCTCAGAACTTGTTTTTAATATTTTTTAAGTACTGGAGAAAAGAAACTTGTCTCTGGAGGTAGAAGACAAAATTATAATCCATCACTAACCCAAATAAATGAAGTATGAGGTATGTGACATAAAAAAAAAATTATAACCATTTTTTGTTTGTGTTTTTCTGTGTTCTCCCTGTTTGCTACACTAATTTCTGTCATTTTCAGTCGTTTTAATAATGCTCTGAGGAAGAAAATATGTTAATAGTATTTGGCTAGATAAAATAAGAGTCGCACGTTTTATTTTTGTTTTGTGACATTTGTGGCTCTTCAGCATGACATTGGCATTCTTCCTCTTCTGATGCAACTTCCTTCTCTGTTTCATTCTGTTTTGGTTGAGGTTATTTCAACCTCCTCCCCGCCCCCGCCCCCCCGCCCCCCACCTCTCTGAGCCGTCTTTCGGCTTGTCCATGAGATCCTAAGCTGTCACTTGATTTTCTGAATATCCACTTCTGTTTTCTGTGGCAACACCTGCAGATCAGCATCTAGCCCGCCACCCAGATGGGCACCCCTCCCCCCACTCTGAAATGCACGCACCCGCGGACCCAGGTATGGACGCACATGCGTGCTCAGCTCCTCCACCCTCCCCCGGGGAGCTCAAACAACTCCAGCTGTTTTCTGGTCCCGGCCGCAGGAGCAGCAACAGAGCCTCTCCTGTCAGTTTTCTGATTGGAACCAGCACTAACAATGCTACTGCTACCAAGGAAGGATTTAAGCCGCCTGAGCGGAAGAGAAGACCGCTGGACAGGGGAGAGGTGGTAGAGCCAGATGCTTCAGGCTCCATGAAGCCAGCAGAGGTTCGGAAGGAGCCGGAGTTGGGGTTCCTCCACCTGAAGTGTTTTGCCCCATTATTGACAGCCGCATACGGATATTTCAAGACTCAGCTCAAGTAGAACCTCTTTCTGAAGCTTTTCCTGACAGGCTGACCATCCCATCTGTACCTATACAATCCTTGTCTCATTTAGTTACTTATCTGCCCACTACTCCAAACTCATTAGATTCAGCCTTTTATAAAGGCACATACCTTGGCTGATTCATCCTTTATCTTAGTTATCTCGGTACATGGCAGGCATTCAATAAATGTTGGATGGATGAATGGAATTCACTGCTCCCCTTCCACGGGTGAAAGTAGCTTTTGGTGGAGGGGGAAAAGAGCAGTGTCCTAATCGGTGTCTTTTCTCCTCTTTAAAGTTAACCTTGGAAATGAAGAGACCAGTGTGATGGTGTGAGGATGACCCTCCATATGTGAAAATAACTCAACAAAAAACGGGGTGCTGCTCATCATCTTCCCCATCACTGGGATTTCTTCAGGTGTCAAATAGGTAAGTCCGACCCTATTTACAAGATAAGCCTTTGAGAAACTCACGAGTGTGAGAAGAAACTATTGTATCAAGGAAGGTTGTACTACTAACAGGAAAATGTGGCACATATCTATTAAACTGATTAATACAATTCATGTTCCAGAGTTAAATGTTTCAACATTTAAAATGTTTTAACATCGAGGTGCCTGGGTGCTCAGACGGTTGAACATCCGATTCTTGATCTCAGCTCAGGTCTTGATCTCAGGGCTGTGGGATTGATTCCTGTGTTGGGCTCCATGCTGGAGCCTACTAAAAAAAAATTAAAAATTAAAAAATTAAAAAAATTAAAAAAATATATTTTAACATCAAGGGATGGTAAGGATAAGACAGAACTGTGTTAGGTTCATAACTTGCATGATCTCATTTTAATTCTCACAAGAACCCTTGGAGATATGATTATCTTCATTTTACAAATGAAGACAATGAGGCTTGGAAAGGAAGCCATCCTGGTACTAATACTCAACAGAGCTTAGATTTGAACTCAAATCTGTCTGGCCCCAAATTCCTTTCTTCACTCCTCCTGGGTCCTCTCAAGAGCTGTTTTAAAAAATATTGGCATCAAGTTTTCAGAGAGGTTGAAAAATAAAGGTTAAATATTTTTGAGCATTGATGATGGGCCACGTACGAGGCAGGGCAGTATGGGGGGATGAATACACCGTTCTCCATTCAAGGAGCTAAGTAGCTAGTGCAGGAAGCTGACCCATGACACAGGCTGACCAACAAACAGCAAAATAAAGGCTGCTGTGATGGGGACAGAAGTGGACTGCTAGAGAACTGAGGGAAGGAGTGGTTTGTTGGGTTGTGCAGGGAGAGCAGGGAAAGCTCACAGAACACAGGAAGGTGGCATTTTGGGAAGACTCTGAGGAGGTTGGGGGAGGGGTCAGCAGGCATTGGGACCCTGCAGAGTAAGGGAACATGTCACAGGAGCTGGGTGGAAAGTTCGGGGAGGTCAGTGCATGGCCGGAATAGTGGAAGGTGAAGGCGGGTTGGAGATGGCCCATGGAAGGCTCTGAATAAGAGCCAGAAATTGCAATGGGACAAGTACTGAAGGTTTTTTAATAGAAGGCAAGATCCAATCAAATCCTTGACTAAAACATCCAAAATTATTGCTGAATTCGTCCTGACACCAGATCACAAGTACACGAAGTACACAAAATAGAAAAATATAGAAAATCAATATTCTTAATCAAGACTCAAAACAATGTCCTGCTTACTTCTGAGGAAACACAGCAAATGAAGGGATATATGCCTGAATCACCAGCTCAAACCCGAGCCTCCCTCTTCCTTCCACATTGGCCGAGAGCGATCCCATTCTCATGATTCGTAAGACAGCCTCATCAACCCCAAAACCTGGGGCAACAAATACAATCCCCTCCTCCCTCCAAAGAAAAAATTCCAGCCAGGAAATGACAATTCCTTTCACTTCCTTCCTTTCTTCAGAGGCCAGCCCATGAAGATTGCTTAACTGTTCTCTCGCTGATACACCAGACGAACATCCTAGAGTAGGAATTGGATCCTGATGGCTTAATTGAGTTAAAAAGAAAAGTGTAGATTATCTAAAAGCTTCTCGATGGTTTCAGAGTGGCTCTCACATCTCTGAAAGCCCAGTGGCGGCTCTCAGTTCCTTGGTTAGGGAGGAGCTGAATGAATTTCCTAGCACAGAATTCAAAAGCACTGGAAGTCAGCAGTTCTGAAAGACTGCAGAAAGGGCTTGTTTACATTTTTCTCTTGGGCTGAAACCCATCTATTTAAACTTTAACCAGAGACAATTATAAAACCATGGTTAGCCAGGGATGGCAGGCTGCACAAGATGGGAGACAGATGCCAACAGTCTGGCATTGGAGGAGGAAAGATTGAGAATATTTTGAGGAAAGGGGTCAAAGAAGAGCTACAAAGGAGGTTTGGGAAGCAAAAGGTGTCACCTAGGCTGGTCTTCACGAGAACAGGGAAGGAGGGGTGACGCAAGGGAGTGGGAGGAAACAGGGTGGGCATGGAAGGAAGACCAAAGCTTCGGATGGTGTAGGTGGGGCTGGGGCTGTCACCATCCTGGCAGTTCAAAAAGTCCCACCCAGGCAGCTCCACTGTTTACACCTTTTTTCCCCTCTTGGGTCAAAAGTACATTAGTTCAGGGAGTCAGCACCTCTGAGAGATGCCTGGGGCAGACACACCCAGCCCACCAGGACGCGGGCTCTCTTCCCCGAAGGCCCAGCCTCCTCTTCAATTCAGGTTTTCCTGGCAAAGACCCATTTGGGAGCTGACAAGCAGTCCAGTGATGTCAGAGGAAATACCCCACTTGACAAAGGACTGTGCTCCAGATTGCCAGTAAACTGAACTCCTTAGCATGCCCTGTTCTGGGTCCTAGGATGTGGTGAGTCCTAAGAACACACTCAAGGAGGGACAGTTGTTGCTGCAAAGTGAATGTTTTTGTTTTGGATTTGAGGATGTCTGTGGACCTGACATTGACATTACGGCCAGTTTTAGGTGCATATACAAATGTGGGGAGATCTACAGGATACCAGCCCCCCAGATCTCTGTGTAAGGGAGCCTGACATTTCACCCTGAGGTACTCAATTGTTTTTGTTTTTTTTAACTTTTTGGTTTTGAATATTCCTATTAAGATGCAAATGCAATATACAGAGGAGAGCCCATGCCTCAGATATTATCAGCTAATTTCTTAACAGGAATTCACTTTCTACCAGGGCCAGCCAGATTAGAACTAGGGCTCAAGAGGAGGCAGATCCAGGACATGCATTTTAGAGACGGAGAATGGGCAGAGGCCTTGGATTTATGAGTAGGAAGCTGGCAGAGGTCATGAAGAGTCCAGAGACAAATCTCTCTTTACAATGATGAGACCCAGTCCTTCATCATAGGTCAGAGTTTGTGAGGACAGCAGAAAGCCAAACTCATCCTAACTTCCTGTGAAGCTTTCTTCTCTGCTAACCCAGCTTTTACCAGGGAAAGCCATTTGGGGCGCAGCCAGAGGGAGATAGGGAAGGTCAGAGGATCTGCAGATATTCAGGGCCACGGCATAATCTTCCAGGGCAAAGAGGCCAAAGTCATGGGCTCCTCTCCAGACCAGTTTGCAACTCTCACCGGAAGATCTGTCCTATAGCTCTGAACTGCACTCCCAAGTCCAACCAACCATCTAAAAAATTCATGATGCTGTTCACAAGGGTCTGGATGGAGAAGGTGGGGACAGCTCCCTATAAACTCGCCCTGAATGGGGACAGATCCCAGGGTAATATCATTGCTTATGGGGGTTGAGGGAGAGCCTTCATACGAGGTGTGGCATAATGTGACATTTTATCTTTATTAAACATATACTAAAATTTTATTTCTTAAAGTTTGTATGAGTAGAAAGTGCTTTCTGGTGTCCTATCTCCAGAGAGAGAGAGAGAGAGAAGGTCTGGTTCTTATGTCTTCTGCAGAATGGAGCCTGTGAAAACATGATTGCTGGCAGGTATCCCAAGAGCCACACAGGAATTTCAGACGGATACACACATTGCCCAGCTCCTACCGGAGGGTGTGATACCTCGTAGAAGATATTTGATAAAATCAGGCCTGAGATCTCCAAAAGAGATCCTGGAAGACTGTACGTAAACCAGAGAGGCAGCATCATGCTGGTGTCCCCCACTATATGACAGTAGAGCATTCCTACGAATCCTTCCATAAGCTGAAATGGCATGAAGCAAAGAAGCTATTACCATCAATTTATAAAAAATAACCTCTCTTAGGCTGATACCTCAGAACACATCTTGCTAACGGATGCACAAAATAAATCGAGATAAAGCACAGATGTTCACAGACACAGTTCGAAGCTTTGGCGACTTGGTGCCGAGAGGCTCAGTGTAGTTCTCAGGAAAGGAGCTTGGCAGGGCCGCTCTCGCAGCTCAGGGTGCACGCTGCCTCTGTACGTGTGGGCTCTGTGCATAACAAATGCTGAACATGTTGGTTTTGCTTTTCACCCCCCTTTTTTTTTTGTAAAAGCAAAAATCCTCTTCGGATTTCTTTTGGTTAGCAAAACCAAGTACTAATGTAGGTCTTTTGGTAAAAGTGAAGTGGTATAATGTATATTTTCAAAAAGCGAGGGTATGATACCCATATGGTGGTTAAAAGCATGGATTCAGGAGCCAGGCTGTCTGGATTCAGATCCTGACTGTACCACTTACTAGCTTTGGGACCTTGAGCAATCACTTAACCTCTCTGGGTCTCAGTTTCCTCCTCCATAAAATCCAGGCAATCGTCATTCCCAGTTCACAGGGTTGTTGTAAGGCTTAAGTGAGTTAACATTTAAAGGGTAACATGAGTTACTATAGAAAAGCACTTCAAATAGTGTCTGTCACAGCAAGAACTATTTAAATATTGCATTTTAAAAGTAACATGATCAAATCTCCAGGCCTGGAAACCTCGCTTGGTTCTATGATTGACCCTGTTTCCAAGAAGGCCTGGGTTGGCTATGGTCTGCACGTAGCCTCCCAGCATACCAGCTTGAGGAGAAAGAAGAAAGATACCCTGATACCTTTCTCCTACAGACTTCTTTTTTTTTTAAGATTTTATTTATTTATTTATTTATTTGACAGAGAGAGAGAGGGAACACAAGCAGGGGGAGTGGGAGAGGGAGAAGCAGGTTTCCCACTGAGCAGGGAGCCCGATGTGGGGTTCGATCCCAGGACCCCGGAATCATGACCTGAGCTGAAGGCAGATGCTTAACCGACTGAGCCACCCAGGCGCCCCTCTCCTCCAGACTTCTTCTGCAACATTAGGCAAGGCACTTCTGTTCTACTCTAAAGCCTAGCAACATGCAACATGCATGCCCAGGGCCAAGGCGAAGTCAGAACCAATGGCAGGGAGCTCTGTCCGGTGCCTGGGCCAGAAACAGGGAATTCCTTGGTGCTAATCCCTCTGGTCCTTGGCAGGCTCCATGTCTGTGCTGTAAATAAATACCACACTTACCTGTCCTTCATGGATACCAGGCACAAAGCCAGGTGTATAGAACACAAGGAAAAGCCCTAATTGAGAAAGGTAGGAAAAGCAGAGGAACGAACAGGTGGCAGGAAGAAGGATCATGGCAAATGGGAAAACAAAGACATGAGGAAAAAAAGTAAAAAAGCTAAAATAAGTACAAGGAAACTTTTTTTTTTTGTCTTTCTATTTTTGACCACGTGAAAAAAAACCAAAAAAACAAAACAAAAAAGCCCAAAAGAATAAACCAAGCAACTGGAATCAGACTGAGCCAGTGAAGGGAGGGATGGGCAGCGGAACTGCAAATATATGCTAATGACCTCATCCTTCCTCCTGAGCCCTGCAAGCCTGGCTCCAGAGCCCATTTGTACACTGGCCTCGTAATGATTTCACCTCACAGACTTCCTTCCACTTTTTTTTTTCTTAACAAAGTCCATCACAACTCTGTTTTGGGAAGTAGAAGCAGTATCTATCTTTAGGAAATTTAAATGCCAAAAAAAGCTCAGATAAGCATAATTGAGAAGTAAAGAATAGTTGGTGTGACCAGGACAAATATCAAATCACAAATACTTGAAATTCTTCCCCTTCTGGGCCCTAAGGAGAGAAGTGTCTTTGTTTGCTGAATTGGCTCACAGAGGACCTGGCCTTTGCTGTGTTGTGTAGGACGTTGGATGGGGAGGAGAAGCCAGAGGAAGGTCAAATATTTATCAAGAGCCTACAATGTACCCCTCCCCTCATGAAGCTAACACTTTTTTTTGGACTCTTAAAAAAATTGTAGTAAATTGTGCATAACAACATTTACCACCTTAACCATTTTTAAGGGTATAGTTCAATAGTATTAAGTATGTTTACACTTTTGTGTACCTAGTTTCTAGAACTTTTCCATCTGACCAAACTGAAACTCTCTGCCCATTAAAGAACTCTCCCCACTCTCTGCACCCTCCCAAGGCCTGGGCAACCAACATTTTACTTTCTGTTTTTATGAACTTGATTATTCTAGGTACCTCGTGTAAGTGAAATCATATAGTATTTGTGTTTCTTGTTTTAAAGATTTTATTTATTTACTTGAGAGAGAGAGGGAGAGAGAGTACAAGCAGGGCTAGCAGCAGAGGAAGAGGGAGAAGCAGGCTCCCCGCTGAGCAGGGAGCCCAACATGGGGCTCCATCCCAGAACCCTGGGATCATGACCTGAGCCGAAGGCAGCCGCTTAACTGACTGAGCCACCCAGGCGCCCCCAGTATTTGTGTTTTTGTAACTGGCTTATTTCACTCAGTATATCCTCAAAGTTCATCCATATTACACCCTATGTCAGAATTTTATTGCTTTTTTAGGCCGAATAATATTCCATTGTAGGCATATGCCACATTTTGTTTATCCAGTCATCTGTTGATGGACACTTGGGTTGCTTCCACCTCTTGGCTACTGTGAACATGGGTGTACAAACATGTCTTTGAGCTGACAGTCTTTTAAGGAGCTTATCACATCGTATTTGGATTATTTATCTGCCCATCATTTGGCCTAACTAGATGGTTAGCTGCGTAAGGACCTGTGTTATTTATCTTTGTATTACAACTTCCAATACAATACTGGCACATAGTAGGAACTCAATAAATATTTGTTGGCAAAATAATTTATTTTTATACTTCTTAATCACTACTACTGCAGCTGGCTGTTTTACATATTTTAATAAATAAGTTTTGCAATTTTAATGAATGCTATTTTGATTATATTTACATACTAAGCTAGTTTATATAAGGGGATTAGTATAAAATATCTAAATCTCAATCAAAATCCACTTTCTAGATGAAATGCCATTGACAATTCCTTCTTATTCACATTGCTTAATATCAGCTCTTGCTGCTCTTATTCTACTCCTTCCATTCCTTCCTTTTCAAGTCATAGCATTGCCTAGATATTAAGGACCTTATTAGGGGTCTCCTCAGTTCATGAGCTATCCGGTTGAATAAAGCTAGCATGGGCCCAGGGTTTGGTTTGCTCAGCTCAAAAACTTTCATTTGGTGTGCCCGGGTGGCTCAGTTGGTTAAGCGACTGCCTTCAGCTCAGGTCATGATCCTGGAGCCCCAGGATCGAGTCCCACATTGGGCTCCCTGCTCAGCAGGGAGTCTGCTTCTCCCTCTGACCCTCCCCCCTCTCGTGCTCTCTCTCTCATTCTCTCTCTCTCAAATAAATAAATAAAATCTTGGGAAAAAAACCCTTTCATTTGAAGGTCATTTTGTATGAGGTACAGGATGGAAAAGGCACAGCCCTACTTTGGAGGAACTCACAGTCTTGCGATTCTGTCTGGTTATTCTTGGCCACAATTAAGCAAGAAGCCTCAGTTTTCTCAGGTGTTGAAAATACTATTTACCTCTGTTTCCCACACTCGGTTAACAAACACAGACATTATAGCATTCACAAAGCGTGAGGAGCCGAAAGACATTGTGAAAATTCCGAGGAGTATTATATTTGATGATAATTATTGGGTGTGCTATCCGCAGGGGTAGAAGCTAGTTTTGTAACTCCTTACAAAATAGACATTTGGAATTGTGATTTCAGGTCAAGGAAGCATTGTTGTACACGAACCTTTGAGGGACTTGCTCAACTCCAAACACAAAGCAATGGTCTTTAAAATATAAAAGAGAGGGGCGCCTGGGTGGCTCAGTCGTTAAGCGTCTGCCTTCAGCTCAGGTCATGATCCCAGGGTCCTGGGATCAAGTCCCACATTGGGCTCCCCGCTCGGCAGGAAACCTACTTCTCCCTCTCCCTCTGCCCCTGCTTGTGTTCCTGCTCTCGCTATCTCTGTCTCTGTCAAATAAATAAATAAAATCTTTAAAAATATATATATAAAAGAGAAAGATGAAAAGAAACAGCTGGACCAAAATGTAGTCTTCTAGGAACCAGGAATGCAAAGCAGAATGAGACTGAAGACATGGGCCTCTTGGGGTCCAGGTCTGAGGCAGAGGCTGCTGGAATGGGGCCTCTGCAGGGTTAGGGAGACTAAAAGTGAGGGAAATGGGTGGAAACCAGAACCAGGTTCACTGTTTGAAACGAGTAGTTTCAAAACAGGGCTAGACTGAGAACCCCCACCCTCCTACACACAAAGTGGCTTGTTAAAGAGGCTAAAAAAAGCTCACCACTGCCTCAGATGGGCCTTACATGAGGGAATGATCAAGCAGGAAAGCAAGGAAGGACACATGACAGGAAATTGGCCTCCATGACTGAATCTATGGCATCTCTATTATCATAGTAAGGGAAAAGAAAAGCTCTCCTTAATTGGGTAATATGATTATCTATAAAACAGACTATACTGAAAAAATATTAGAACTAAAAAGACAACTCAGCAAGGCTGCAGGGTATAAGATCAACAAACAAAATTCAATTGCAATCCTGTATCTCAGTATTTATCACATACAATATTTAATAGCAAACAAAAGACACCATTTTTAACAGCAATAAGTGATGAAGTGTCTAGGAATAAATAAACACAAATGTGGACTTTTGTCTCTAAATAAAATGTTGATTTTATGTATAAAATATTTTTATGGAACAAATTAAGATTGAATAAGTGGAGACCTATACCATATTCATGAATTGGAATATTCATTAAAATGAATTCATTAAAATGAATGAAGATGTCATTTCTTCTAAAGTTAATATTTAATTTCAATGCCAACCCAGTTTTTAAAATTCTGATTATGTAACATGGAACAATGATCACTTAATTCATGTAGAAAGGTAAAGGGTCAAAACTAATTATAGTAGGTGGGAATGTCTTTGGCAGCAAGTGAAAGAATATACAACTTAAAGTGGCTTAAACAATAACAGGTTTATTATTTCACATCAAAGGATGTCCAGTGGTAGGTGGCTTCAGGATCAGTTAATTCAGCAGCACAATGACATCACTGAGACCTGGGACCTTTTCATCTCTCTGCCTCGCCATTCTCAGTGTGCTAGGCTCCAGCTTGTCCTCTCAAGGTGGCAAGATGGTTGCCACTGTCCCGGTCATCATGTTTTCCTCCAACTCTGTCCAAAGATAGGAAGGGCAAGTGTTCTTCTTTTGTACCTTTTTAAATGAGAAAACTTACCTATCCTATCCCATCTCCACCCTAACACAATTCCACATAGGTTTCATTGGCAAGAGATGCAACACACATGCCTATGGTCAAACCAATCCCAATGGAATGTTAATTACTATAATGGGCTTAAACTAAGCACCTTGGGGGGGGGGGTTCATGGACACCTGAAAACAATTTAGGTTCAGTTAGAAAGGAGAAAGAGACAATATACTTTGGACAGATAATCAACCACAATACCCAAGGCAATTTTAAAAAGAATAAGTCAGGGGGGTTGCCTTACCAAAAAAAAAAAAAAAAAAATCAAAATTTAAAACCAGAGATAGCATAACAAACCTGGAGAGAAAAGATGAGTGTTAATAAATGTGTGTTGGAATACTTATATATGTATTTCCTATTTCACATCACAAGATTTTAAGTTGATTTAAAGACATAAATGTGAATAGTCAAATTTTATACCTGTAGGAAACATATAAGAAATTGTCTTTACACCCTTGGGATAGGAAGAATTTATTAAATACAGCACAAAAGAATAAAATATCAAGGAAAAGATGAATAATTTTACTAGTTTAAAATAAAAGTATATCATCAACAAAGTGAAAAGACAAGCTTAGACTGAGAAAAGATATTTTTCCAGACATACAACAACCAAGGTATTTGTATTAAAAAGTTATGAAGAACTCCTGCAAAGCGATAAGAAAAAGAACTAGAAGGCAAATTTGACAAAGGATATGTACAGGCAATTCTCAGAATAGAAACCCTAACGGCTAAAACACATACAAGAAGATGTTCAATCTCACTAGAAATGAAGGGAAAACAAAATAAAATAATAAAAAGTTACCATTTCATAACTATAATTATGCAAACATTTTAAAATTTGAAAATACCAAAAATTAGCAAGATGTGGAGAAATAGGACTCTTAGAAAGCAAAATGGTGATATATACTTATATAAATCCTAAGACCCAGCAGTTGCTCTCTTGCTTAGATTAGTGGTTTTCAACCAGAGGTGATTTTGCCCCCCAGAAAACATTTGGCAATGTTTGAAGACATTTCTGGTCGTAACTCTGTGTATTGGTGCTGCTACTGATACCTTCCGGGTAGAGGTGAGGGGTGCTGCTAAATATCTTACCCGCAACAAAGTTATGTAGTCCAAAATGTCAACAAGACCAAGGTTGAGAACTTCTGGCCTAGAAAAACTCTCACATGGTGTGCACCAGGACACAGGTATTTAAATGTTAATTGCAGTATTGTTTAAATAGCAAACAATCACAAACTCAAAGCAACCCATACATCCATAATGCAGGAAAATAGATAAGAAACTTGGGTATTTCAAACAAGGGAATAATATATAACAGGTGTAATTAATGAATTAGTTCTTCAGGTTGCAACATGAATAAACCTAAACAATAATGATGACTAAAAAAGTATTGCAGACTGTTACGTACAGTGTGATATAGTATTCCTTTACAGTTTACAAACACAAAGCAATACTATATATTGTTTATGAATATGTACATATAAAAGTATAAAAACATGCATTGTTAATGATTTATGGGAACTTCAAGATAGTGATTACTTTTGGGAAAAGAGGAAAGGAGGAAAAATAGAGAAATGAATGAGATCGGGAGTAGACAATGGTTTCAATTCTGCTTGTAAGAATTTTTACGACAAACAAACAAACAAAAAACCCAAAAGCAAATAGATCAGACATTAGGATTTGTTGAGTATTTTATACATAGATGTTTGTTAAACTATCTTCTATATTTTTCTGTCTATTTGAAATATTTATGATGAAAATATTTTAAAATATTTTAAGAACTGCATCTGCTAGAATGAGTATTCTGTTTGTGTTTCAGGAGCATGGAGTTGGTGGAGAAAGTCAGTGTTTCCAGAAGAAACCGTGCCACTCCACAGGGAAATTAGAAAAGGAGAAAGTGACTCCTGAATAAAGGAGAGTTTATTCATTTAAAGACCCCTCTCCCAGGGATTCTTTGCAGGAAGAGTTCGCTTTCCTACTGCGCCAGTGATTGGTAGGCTATACCTCTGTCCATGGTCCTATTCCTCTGCTTCAAACAACCTTAGAAGAATTCAGAGGGAGGTTCAAATTTGCAATGTAGAAAGACATTGAAGTGTTCTAGATAGAGCTGAGAAGCTGAGAGAAGAGGAAATATTGTGGGTATAGCAGATCTTTTGAATATTTGAAAAGAAGTTCTGACTGTCTGCAGCAGATCCCACCAGCAGAAGGGGATCCTTTGGGACAGCCATTCTTTGTGATATTGATGAATAGCGTCTATCAGTGGAGTGAGCGCCACTTGAGCTGAAGCCTGCTTGGTAGGAATGACACTATCATCTCCCTAACATTTCATATTTTTAATGAAAAGCTTTCTCATTCCTAACGCTTTTCATCATTTTTCCCCCAACGCTTCTGTAAGACCATTCGATATTCATCTCTGCTTTTACAGTGATGAAGAGAGACTAACAAAGCTTTCCAAAGGACTTAGGTTCTTTCTATTAACCAATATTTTTTACCTAAGCCACTGGGGATATATAAACAGTGAGAGTAACTCAACTGAGAAAGATATTTTATGGGCATCCCATAGTAATCGCCTATCTTTTAAAAAGAAACAACAGTTTTTTTGTTTTTTTTTTTGAGATCCCAGGAGGTGTCTGGCACTGCACGACGTGGTATGAGCATGAGAGTGCAGAACATAATGTTTGGGAACGTAATGTTCCTCCAGGGACTTAAAAATTAATGCAGATCCAAAACTGTTAGAAAAATGTTGGTTGTAATAAATTATGGAAAAACAAAGTGCAAGGTGTAGAGACAAAAATCCCGAGCAGAGTGACAAACCAGGGAACATGAATACAGAATATGATGAGCCAATTAACCTCAGGAGAACATGGGCTTCACAGTATGGGCAGAATACAAGATTTTTACCCCGAGAAGTCAATTTTGCAGACTCAGTTACTTGTCCACACACACAAAATCAATAGCTGTTTCTGATGGGCCACTGGCAAAAGAAATTCACTGTTCTTTCTATAGATGGAGTCTAAACCATCCAGCACATGATGAAGTGTTTAAGGAAAAAATATGTGGGTTGGCAAACTTTTAATCTACAAAAGTGGTGATCTAGTTTTGGGTGATAGCTCTAATGGAAATAGGTGCAATTGCGTTTGTAGATGCTGATTTTTATCAGCAACCAGAAACTGTGCTAAGAGCTCAATTTGGCCTACTTTAGGTTCCCTGGGTAAGTTAGTGGGGGGATTTTCATTAGGTTATTTGTTATATGTCAGAAGAGGAAATAAAGCAATACACAAACACTGTGATATATAGGTAAGAAGCTATCTTAATAGAAATAGTTCTCTAGTCTAGGATGTTTCCCTCCCAAGGTGATAGAAAGTACTTGGAAATGCAGGGACCTAACTGGACTTCAGACTAAGCTTCCTTCATTGCCCCAGCCTTCCTGTTTTAACAACTTCAACCTTGCTAACCTACCAATACTAGGGGAGTTGGTTTTATTTATATACTGATAGCTTCTGATTTGGGCCATTGCACCTTCATTCACTTGTCGTCATTGCACCTTCATTCACTTTTATACTTTTTTTCACATTTTCTTGTATCATAGTAATATGAAAAGATAAAAAAAAATGTCTAGAAGTGTTTTTTCCATTGTGGAAGTGAAGAATTTAGATTTTCACTTCCACATGGATATCTAATAGTCATCTCAAACTGAACACGACCAAAAGAGAACTCTTGATTCATTCCCTTAACCTTCTTGTATTAAACAACACCAAGAGGCTTAAATAGAGTTTTCCTCTTCTCATAAACAAGATGTCTGGCAGTAGATTATTTCTGGTGTTGGTTCAGCTGCTCAACTATACCATCAAGGACCCATTGATAGTATTCCTCTTTTTTTCTATGTCCCATCCTTAACATGTTGGCTTTTAATCATCATGACTTTTGTTTTGTAGTCACAAGATGGCTGCTGTGACTCCAGGCATTGTGATAGTGCTCAAGATAGCCATATCTATCCCCAGAAGGCTTTCACTTAGGTCTCATTAGCCAGAAATGAGTCACTCCTGGCTGCAAAGGAGCAAAAGAGAATGGGATGATTATGATTGAATTATACCAGTCATGATTCGTCACTTGGAGCTGGATATACTGTCGCCCTCAACCAAGTCAGGCCTCTGTTAGCAAGGAGGAAGAGAACAGCTGTTGGAAAGGGAATTGACACAGTCTGCCATATTTCTTATTCCCAGCCTACCTGTTTCACTAAAGAGCATCACCATCTGCCCAGTGCCCAGTAGAGGAGAGAACTTTAGTCTCTTTCTTTCTCTTATGTCTGCTATAATCAACCACCAGAAAGTTCTGTTGACTCTACTTCCCATGTATACCCCTAATCCACTCTATTCTCCCTGTCTTTGCTATTGCTATCCTCATTCAAGTCACCATTGTTTACCTGAATTACTGCAATTGCCTCTTAAAGAAACAGAAAAAAATCACTTTCTTGCTTAAAACCTCTCATTGGCTTCCCATCTCACCTAAAATCCAAATTCCTTACTATGACCTTCCATGCCTAAAAGATCTAGGTTCTGTCCACCTGTCCAACTTTATCCTGTTCCACTTTTCTGTTTGCCCCAGACTTCCAGTCATGCAGGCTTCTTTCTCTTCCTCAGACTCTACCTTGTTACCATCTTGGGGACCTTCAAACCGCCTCTTTTCTCCACCTAAAGTGCCGTGCATTCTGATCTTTTCATGACCAGCTCCTCTTTGTCATTTAGATCACTGTTCAGATGTCCTCTCTTCAGAGAGCTCCTCGCTGGCCACCCAATCTAAAATGGCAACCTGGTTGGTCATTCAACACTTCATTTTATTTCTCTGTGTTGCATCTATCACTGTGTAACATTATCGTGTTTACCTCTTTAGGTATCATGTTATGAAATGTAACTATTTATTTTCCAACTCCTCCACACTAGAATAGAAGCTCCTTGACAACAGAGACCTCGTGCCTTGTGTTCACTGCTGTATTACTAGCACCTAGATCAAGGCACGTGGCAGGTTCTCCTCAAAGATTTCTGAGGGAATGAGTACATGAGAGGAAAGATTTTTCTTAAGCAGAAACTTTAGCAATAAAAGAACATCTGTAACCTATTATCAGCATCCTTAGAGTTGTCCTTCATAGAACAAAATAACTTTGTTAGTTAAAGGATATAAAATGTGTTATGTTTTAAAGACATCACAATTAATAAGCAATACTAATTTCTTCCACACAGCCTCTTTCCTCCTGTGTCCTACTTTCCAAATCTAAACACGCCACACACACACTTAGTCTTCGTGCTCTATCAGTGCAATTATTGACTGTCTTCTCTACTGACTTCTCTCCTTTGGCCCTCATGATATGACTACATTTTCTCACCATTTTCTGAAGTTCTGGGACAATTTAAAAGAAACTTTTGGGCAATGTCCTCCTTTCCTCCATTTTTTTTTTTTTTTTTTTTTTGGCCAGGATTTCAAGAAGGGGAAAACCAATGTCCTTGGAAGAAGAGAGAAATACTTAGCATCTGAAATTTTCTGCCTTTTTGTGAGGTTTTCACATTTCTGTGTATGTTCTTCCTAAAGGCTAAAACCATTTGCACTCCCTTCACCAGAAAACCAGACTTTTTCATCAGGTTGTCCTTCAGGTAAAATGTTAAAATTGGAGAATATGCAGCCTTCATTCATCTGTCTCCATGAGCCTTTAAGTCCTTCCCACACCTTCTTAATCCTGAGGTGACCCTCTGAAGGCCCAGGCTTCTGGATCAGCAGCTCGCTGGGCCCACGGGCTAGCCTGCATCCCAGACATCCTGTGCATCTGGCAGGCATTGGCACATTGAAATTGTGCAACAGAAGCTTTGAGAAGTTCATTTCCACACTGGAGACACAGCATTCTGGTGATGGTGACCCAGCATACTCCAAAAATGCCCTTATGTTTAGAAACATCCCCAAATACTGCTCGTAAATTACATGCAGAGAATCCCTGGACTTACCAATAGAAAATAGCAAAAGGATTCCTACCCTCAAAGGTCTTCCGTGAATATATTATAAACAAGAATAAACTGTTCCTCCGACTTAACACAATCTCAGCCTCTCGCCTGTCTTCACCTGCCATCGCCCCCACCCCCTCGCACCCATGTCTAGCTTCCCACCTACACCTTATCTCTTGAACATTCACAGGCCCCTGAAACATAACAGGTCCCAAAATAGCCTTGGCAACATTACTGATCACGCATCCGTAAAAAAATGTGCGGATGGGCACCCCCAAAATACATATATTAAAAAATAAACCATACACAAATATTTCTTTAAAAACAACAACAACAACAACAACAACAAAACCAAGAATAAAATAAATAATTAAATTATTTGATTCAATACTGTTGGGAGTCTATTTCCGGATCATAGCTCAGGTTAACTGGGTAGTTCTATTTCCTTACGGTTATCAGGATTCTAAAGATAGCTCCCCAAGAAGCCTATCTCCTGAACTTCAGTCAAATACTAATCTGGGTACTGCTTCAGTCACTAATCTAGATACTGTGGTGAAGGGATTTTGCAGATGCAATTAAATCAGTTTACTTTAAGATACAGGGATTATCCAGATGGGCCTGGGTCAATCAGGTGAGCCCTTTAAAAGAATAGATTCCTCAGTTGGTAGCAGAAGAGGAAGTCAAAGAGATTCTGAATGTGAGACAGGTTTGAGGGTGATTGCTGGCTTTGAAGATAGAGAAGACCACGTGAGAAGGAATGTGTGTGGCCTCTAGGAACAGAGAATGGTTCCTGGCTGACAGCCAGAAAGAGAAGAGGCACTTCGGAGCTCTAGTCACAAGGAACTGGGTTCTGCCAGCAGTCTGAATGAGCTTGGAAGCAGATTCTTCCCCAGAGCCTCCAGATAAGAGTCTAGCCTGACTAATACCTTGATTTCTGCCTTGTGGCATCCTACGCAGAGAACCCAGCCAAACCTACCCAGACCTCTGAACTACAGAAGTGTGAGCTAATAAATGAGATGTAGTTCTAACCCCCTAAGTTAGTGGTAATTTGCAGCATAGCAGGAGAAAACTAATACATCCCTTTGGTTTTCACATCTCTAAATAAAGGTAATAATGTCTGGCTATGTCCTAGAACCGCTTAGAAAACAAATATTAGTAAGATTTAATTAATATGATTTAAGTTCAATCAGAAAAGAAATATGTTAAATTATTTTCAAGATGCTATGATTTTTTAATTAATTATAACATGCATTGAGGTTCAATCCAGGATAATTAGACTTAATCCTAGTTAGGTCTGTTTTCTCATATTCGTTGCAATGGCAGGACAAGGCTAACTTTAGAAGCCATCTCCGATGAGTTTAGAGTGTGGAACTGTTGCTTCAGGGAGCCATGATTTAATCTGCAGTTTCTTCATTTCACAGAACAATGTCGGCATTTTATAGATATTTTACTGGATACCACATCTACAGGTCAAAGAGAGGGATTTTTTTTTTTCTTAGCTATATTTCCCTCTCTGAAAAACTTGACCTTTACCTTGGCAGATTTGTTGAAATTCATCAAGCTGCATTCTGACATTGAGAAAATTATGAGAGAAGAAGCATAAGATGATTGTACCTGTTTTAATAAAATGGATCACTGAGATAGGAGAAGACCAAAAAATGGGGCAAGAACATTCTGACTACATAATCATTCTAGGTAAACAGAGATGTGAATGGTGCTGAGCCTGCTAACCCAGATTTCTCCTCTTCAGAACGATGGGTAACCATGGAGTTCTCTGTTGAGCACAACCCCAAGACCAGATGTAGTTTAAACAGAGTGATCTGGGCAAGATAGGAGGCAGGAAGGAAAGTAAGTGAGAGGTTGTATACAAGGTGAGAACATTCCAATTTAGGGAGTAGACTTTATATACAGGATAAGAGGTATAGCTTGGTAGTTAAAAGCTATATGACTGTAGGCAAATTACTTAAATTCCCTGAGCCTCAGTTTCCCCGTGTCTAAGTAAGGATAGTTTTTCAATGTTCTCAGCACAGGGCCTAGGACATGGAGTCCTCAGTAAACGATGGCCACATTAGGATCAAGCAATGTCATCCTTCCGCCCTTGTCCAAGAATCCTGGATAATCATCGCTATTCTAATGGATGCTAATAGACCCGCTGGCTGGTCCAGAGCATCGTGTTCAAAGCAAAAGACCCAATGTCCAGGCCAGAAGTCTAGTGCAAACACTCCCTTAGGGGAGGGGGGGACAGAGAGAGTGGGTCTGGCTATCGAAGGCCTGTTCCTCAGACAAGGGCAGGGTACGTAATCGATCCACAGAAGGAAGGACCTGTAAGCAAATATTCACAAATAAAAATCTCTTTCTAAAACAATCCAATTTTCTGGCCCAATCAGTTGACAATAACTTGGCCATTGAAAATCATATTTTCCCAACATGATCCATTTTCTTGTCCTTCCTAAGTCATTAATTATGACCATGTTTTCCCAAATGTGGAAATTCCCCTTGCACAGATGCGTCTGCTGGCCAACCCCCCTTTCCTGAGAAGTCTCCACAGCACAAAAATATTTTTGTTTTCCCCAATTGCCCACAGGGAAAATTTCCTCACTCTTTATTTCCCTCCTCCCTTAAAGCCCTCTGGCAATTTCCAGGAATCTGGGTAAACCAGAATCACTTAGATCACTGGAGAGACTTTTGGATGTTCTACTTCTAACATGGCAAAAGAGAATCCTGAACTTTAAATTTAACTCTATTAAACCAACCTTAAGAGTTCCTTTTAATAACCAAAGACAATGCCACTGAAATCAAAATGCCTCCTACTCCTGCCTGAGAACGTGGCTCTGGGATTTGGGAGTTTAAATTATAAACCGAGGTGGCCAAAGTGACTATCCCCGTACCTAGATCAAATGCCATTATGTGAAATATGTTTCAGACACATTAAAGCCCTATACAAATGTAGGCCTTTGGCCAAGTGGATATACGACCCGAATAGGGAGTCATTATTCAAATCGTAAAAATCTGTTAGAATTTACTCTGGTTCCCTGACTCATCTTCCGGTTTACAAGATGCTCTGTGCAGGGCTGACAACATTGTAGGTGCTTCCTCGAGAGATATCTTGTTCTTTCCAGAACATTCATCCAGAAGCATTCCTGTGCCAGAAACTAAATTTAGCTGGTGGGGAGGGGTTGATATGGTGATGAATCAGGTTGGGTCTCTGCCTTCAAAGTCTTTATACTCTAGTAAAGAAGGTGTGTTGTGCATACTCTCAATGGTTCTCAGACAGGGGCAATTTTGCCTCCACCAGCCCACCTCAGGGAGATTTGGCAATATCTGGAGACCTTTCTGATGATCAGAACTAGAAGAGGGGGTGCTACTGGCATCTAATGGAAAGAAGCGAAGGACGCCTTCTCGACATTCTACAGTGCACAGGGCAGCCTCCCACAACAAAGAATTACCTGGTCTGAAATATCATTAGTGCCAAGGTTGAGAAACCCTTAATTAGCGACAGTACCTAGAACAAAGGGCTTGTTGGTTGACTGATGGATTGGTTGGTGTTGGTGCGCATGGTAAATGACCTTCAAACCAGTCATTTTGAATTTGTACCTGTGCCTAAACCATTATAACTGTTAGAAATCTTTTGAATAAATGAGTACATTTAGACGGGTATTAAACAAAGCATGAGATAAAGTGTCACTAGGAGGGGCGCCTGGGTGGCTCAGTCGTTAAGCGTCTGCCTTCGGCTCAGGTCATGATCCCGGGGTCCTGGGATCGAGTCCCACATCGGGCTCCCTGCTCTGCAGGAAGCCTGCTTCTCGCTCTCCCACTCTCCCTGCTTGTGTTCCTGCTCTCGCTATCTCTCTCTCTGTCAAATAAATAAATAAAAATCTTTAAAAAAAAAAGCGTCACTAGGAAAATGAGTGATTTAGAGTGAATTGTTAACTCAAGAGGACAAAAATTTTCTAATGTGATGCCGAGCGTATAGTAACTGCTCAGTGAATGTGAACTGAACATATTTAGATAACCTTGCCACACTCATTTGCTTAAAGCTGAGGGTGCACGATATTGAAGAATCTTATCTTTAAAGCAGTCTTGGCAGTAGCCTTTCTTCTTGGAAATACTTCACTATAGACTGCTTGAGTGGCATATTGTACCATAAAGGGATCAAACTATGAATTTTTGATAATATTACCACATTCAAAATTGTCACTAATTGAAATCGGTCCTTTCTCTAATGTGCCTAATTAGTGAATGTTAAGGAAGTGTGACATTTCAAACATCAAATAACTGAGGTAGCTACTTAATGAATTTAGGGAAGGAGGAAGAAGTATTTTTGTGAAAAATAAAAGATTTATATGATCTAAAGAGAAACCAGAGTATGGAAGAAGTATTTTGAAGTGTGGCCTTAACTTCTTTACATAGAATGTGGGTTCTGCTGTTTATACACAATAAAAGTAAGAATAAGTAGTGGAGGCATGGGTTTGCAACTGTTGCTTGATATGCATACAACACCAACAATAAGGGGATGGTTAAGTGACACTCTCAATTAAGGATCAAGTAAAATGAAACTGTATCTTTAAATTAGAATATGTCCACAGAAAAATAAGATTTTATTTTGTAAATTTGTTTACACTTTTTTTTCCCCCAGAAAAATGATCAGGTGGTCTAATATTCTAGTGTTTATAAGATAAACAGAGCTGTTACTGCATGGAAAATCTGTACTTTTGATTAAGCAGTTACCTTCAATTGTGATTATGTGGGTTACCAAGGAAATATTGGCTTTCTTCTTCCACCTATTCGACCTGTATCTTCTCAATGTAAATTGGTGAGTAAGTCAGGAAATGGCATCTAATTTTGTATTAACATTAGTCAAATGTAAGTAGGAGAGAGAGCTACCATTAAAATTTTAAATAGAAATAACTGGGATAATCTGCCATTTTGGATAATCAAGTATCAATGTTCCCTGAGTTTAACACAGATAATGGAGACCACTATGTCTCCGATTTTTGCAACATAAGAGGAGCAAAATTTCCTTCAAGTTTGAAAATTCCCTGTTAAGTCTTTTTCCGAAAGTGACTTTATTTTTTTTTTTTTAAGATTTTATTTATTTATTTGAGAGAGAGAATGAGAGACAGAGAGCACGAGAGGGAAGAGGGTCAGAGGGAGAAGCAGACACCCCGCTGAGCAGGGAGCCCGATGCGGGACTCGATCCCGGGACTCCAGGATCTTGACCTGAGGCGAAGGCAGTCGCTTAACCAACTGAGCCACCCAGGCACTCTCCGAAAGTGACTTTAATGAGGTATGTTTAGAAGTGGAGGAGGGGAAAGTTAACTCTACTTTGCATGAAGACACAATTAAATAAAAATTATTTCACCTCTGCAAGAGAAGGAATCTTATGGGGGTAAGTTTACTAATGGATGAATAAGATTAAAAGTGACACATTTTTTAAAAACATAAAATGCTAGAAAATTAAAAGAATAAATTTTGGCTCGGGAATATTTAGTATGCTCAGAAAAAGAGGCATCACCAGTGAAAATAGATCTTGATGTGACATATAATAACTGACATAGCATCGGCACTGGCCATTCAAAATAGATGTCCAATTAGGCAGTTGGACAGTTGGCCATAAACAACTGGAATGTTCAAACTACTATGTGCCAGCTAAATATCAACCCTGCATATTTTATATGGCCATGAGACTCAGTAGAAAGCTGATTTGTAAACTGGAAAACATTATGGAAATGTATCTTATTGTAATATATTTTGATGCAGCTGAATCAAGAGTCAGATCATGGATATGTAGACAAAAATATCTGCTAATTTCAATTGAACTCATCTTCTTACAATTGCCTATGGACTGAGGATTCTTCCTTCCTTTCACGTCCTTTTTATCACTTTTCATTATTATAAAAAGTTAAGTTTGGGATTTCTTTAGACCATCATCAATAAGACCACCCTTCATTGCCTAAGGGCAAATCTCTTTAAAATTCTAATATATCTCTTATTTCCATGTCTGGAATGGTATTCCCATAAAATCTGTGATGGTTATTTTTAGGTGGTGGATGGGTGATTGATGGGTAGATAGAACACGAACAGCATTACACCACAATGTTAAAAAAAAAAAAAGAGTTATTCCTAATCTGTTACCCTTTAAAAAACCAACTATTTTTTAATTTCTGTTACTGATCCAGGATACCCTAGTCTCAAGTAAATATAACCCATTAGGATCTGCAAGAAATGTGGGGAGGGTATTTTTTGTTTTCTTCCTTACATTCTTTTGTGTTGTTTGAATTTTTTTCAATAGTTTTTTTTTTACAATTGATTAAAATAAAAATAATCATTTTTTAAGTCTCTCTATTCTATTTATTTAGCCAAAATTGTAGTTCACAGTCTTCTATCCTATTAGCTAATTGATTTTCTGCATTTGTTTCCCCAAACTCAATACCACTTTCATTTTTTAGGACCAAATTTTAATTAATTTATTTTCAAAGTTTTTATTTTAATTTCAGCTGGTTAACATATAGTGTTATATTAGTTTCAGGTGCACAATGTAGTGATTCAACAGATCCATTCATCACCTGGTGCTCATCATGACAAGTGCCTTCCTTAATCCCCAGCATCTATTTCACCCATACCCTCACTCAACTCCCTTCTGGTAAACTTCAGTTTGTTCTCTATAGTTAAGAGTCTGTTTCTTGATTTCTCGCTCTCTCTCTCTTTCTCTCTCTCTGTCTCTCTCCCCTTTCGCTTTGCTCATTTGTTCTGTTTCTTAAATTCCACACATAAATGAAATCATGTGTTTTTCTTTCTCTGACTTATTTCACTTAGCATAATACCCTCTAACTCCATCCACGTTGTCACAAATGGCAAGATTTCATTCTTTTTATGGCTGAGTAATATTCCATTGTATGTATATGTGTATATATATGTGCCACATCTTCTTTATCCATTCATCAATCGATGGACGCTGGACTGCTTCCATATCTTGGCTATTGTAAATAATGCTGCTATAAACAGGGGGTGGGGAGGGCATGTATCCCTTTGAATTCTTTGGGTAAATACCACTTTCATTTTAAACTCATCTTGAAAGAATCTCCCATAGAGCCAACGTGAAAAGGCAGGATATTGAACTGCACAGGGCACACTATCTTGGAGAGATTTTTCTTTTGTTATTTTTGTTCTTTGTGTTGTCACATCTAGTTGTTTCATAATACTGCTAAACTCTTCAATTTCTTTTGAAAGGAATACTGCCATATGTATAATTTAGGTAACTTGGGAACACACTGCTCAGTGGAGATGGTATTTGTAAGAGTTGGAAAGATCCCTGGATAAAATAATCTCAGAAATTTCCCTTTGTTGTATAGGTATCAGAGTGACAAAGGGGGATGGATTCGGGAGAGACTTGGGAAATACTGTGGAATCAAGGCTTACAAATTCTTTATACAATTTTCCTTTCCACGGTGTGATGGACACCATGGTCTAATAAAAATTCCAAAATGTCTTTAAACCAAATGGTTTAGCCTCTTCACATTTCTTGTGGATTCTAAAGGGTTATATTTATTTGAGACTGGGGGGGTCCTGGATCAGTAACAGAAATTCAAAAATAGTTGATTTTTTTAAAGGGTAACCGATTAGGAATAACTTTTTTTTTTTTTTTTTTGCGTTGTGGTGTAATGCTGTTTGTGCTCTATCTACCCATCTATCAGTATATAAGTGTAAAAAAGTAGGACATTTTTCATCATTGGAAAATTTCAAGGTCAAACTGGATGACTATCAGGTATGCTTTAGAAAAGATGTTAAAAGGGGCGCCCAGGTGGCTCAGTTGTCAGGTGTCTGCCTTTGGCTCAGGTCATGATCCCGGGTTCCTGGGATCGAGTCCTGCATTGGGCTCCCTGCTCAGCAGGAAGCCTGCTTCTCCCTCTCCCACTCCCCCTGCTGTGTTCCCTCTCTCGCTGTGTCTCTCTCTGTCAAATAAATAAAATCTTAAAGAAAAAAAAAAAAGACATTAAAAGGAAACTTGACTAATGTGACCTCTCAAGTCCCCTTTATCTTTAAATTCTGTGCTCTGAAGTTTACCTTCTAATCTTATGGTGGTGATGCTCCGTATCAGAAGGATAGGTGTGTTTTCTGGCTACCTTCCTCACTTTGCCTTGAACCCGCAGCTTCTGTGAGGAAATGGAGTGGGTGGGAGAGTATTCCTAGGAGAGCTGGAACTGTCCAGCAGTGGAAGGAATTGCCCATACTCTAGGTTCCAAGCAATGAGACTTATGGCAAGTTGGAGCAGGGCATCTGCTAAGCCACTCTTGACCACGAAAGGAGCATGTATGCATTCCTGTATGCAGAAGTACTGCATGTGGTGCTTACTCATCCCCATCCCAAGGAGATCTTTCTGTTTTCTATATTGCTTTTCATTTAAAATGGGGTCAATGGTCTTTTGATTTGTGTAGGAAAAAAAGAAAGTACAAGGGATAGATAGAAGAAGAGTTGAAGAGGACAGAAGGCAAAAATAGGGCTATTACATTGTACCAGCAGGTTTCGGTTTGTTAATTTCAAACTATTTAGCCGAACACACACACACACACACACACACATTATGTTAACATGTTCTATCACACATTAGGTTAACATGTTCTATCAGTAGATGGGGTCAGATCTATAGCAACTTCATTTTTTATATTTTACAATCAGTAATACAGTTATTGTAGTACACCATTTAAAAAAAAAAACCATTGTGTCAACTATTAGCTTATGAAGGCTTCCCAGAATATATAGCTAAGAAAATTAAAAATAAAGTTAATCAGTCCTTAAAACGTTGCTCAGTCTTTCCCTATTCAAGTGGCAGATGAATTCACTTTGATGTATGCCCACTTGATTGAGGTGGTGAGGAATGATGTAAAAATCTTTAAGCATGTTTATAATTCTTTTTAATAAGTGGCTGGATACCTAGCCCATATTTCCTTATATTTTCTTCTGAAAGGAAGGATCAATGTTTCCACAGACATCCTAGATTTGAGAAGAAAGAACTTTGGGGAAACATCTCATCCAGCTCCCTTATACTGGGTGATTAAATAGTAACCCAATTTTATAGGCGAAACAACTGAATGTGTTGAATTGCTTCATATTTTTTTAAAACGATTTTTAAAAACTATTTTTAACTTTATACAATAATACATATTCATTGTAGAAAATTTGAGAATATAAAAATACACAAAATAAAAATCATCCTGGAGTAACTATCGTTTACCATGTACCACCTCCTAAATACATACGTATCATCACATATGTATTTCATGCTCAGTGCTCTTTGAGGAAAAAAGAGAAGGCAAAGTGGAAGAGCTGTTGGTCCATCTGATCTAAGCCTGGAATCAATGTCTACGTATTTTTAACCATCTTCTTTAATGTGTCTCTACCCTTGGGCCTAATCTGACGATAGATTATAAATGAGGTGCCAAGATTCCTAGTTAGAAAATAACACTAGGGTTGTAGGCAATTCCTTACCTTTCTTTTCCTGAATAGAGACCCAAGAAATTGTAAAGGAAATACGATACTGCAAACATGCCTTTATTTTTGTGAGGTAACACTGGAGGTCCCCATGTTGGCCGCGGCAAAGGGCAAAGGCAGTCCCATGCTTAACAGAGCGAAGAGCCCTACAGAGGAAGAAGTTAACTTTAGCTTTGAAAATCCTTTTATCCTCCATGATTTTGATGGCTTTAAATTTGTCACCTGAATGCGATATTAACATAATCGTCTGCATTTCAGCTAATGAATGCACCTGCTTCTAAGACTTTATTTTAGCAGTTTTAATGAGCTCTTCAAAAGAGTTTGCCTGGACTTACTGTGCGGTTAGAGAAATAGCAGCTGTAAGCAACTAACAACACATTCAGTATTTGAATCAAGCTCTGTGAAGTTGTTAAACTCGAGAAGGAGTGTCTATCCATCTGTCTGTGATAAGGGGAATGAAGCTGAGATGTAGCTGTGATATTTGGAGAAAGCACTAGTGTAAGTGGGGCTGGCCAAAGGAGGTTTTTCCCTGCTTGGCCATAATATATGGATCCCAGGCAGTTCATTTAAGCTCACTATATCCCAGTTTCTCATCTTTATAATAATGGTGCCTATCGGTGTGCCTGGGTGGCTCAGTCATTAAGCGTCTGCCTTCGGCTCAGGTCATGATCCAGGGTCCTGGGATCAAGCCCCACATCAGGCTCCCTGCTCCGCGGGAAGCCTGCTTCTCCCTCTCCCACTCCCCCTGCTTGTGTTCCCTCTCTCGCTGTGTCTCTCTCTGTCAAATAAATAAAATCTTTAAAAAAAAAAATAATGGTACCTATCTTATAAGCTTGTTGTAAAGATGAAATGCCTCACCTGTTGAAAGCACTCAATTATGCTTAATTTTATTATAATTGTTTATTACTAAATAGATGTGACTCTAAGTCAATCAATCAAATTCTATTTGATTGGCTATGGGTTGTAAGATGGTTCTTAGGTGAATAGCTACTCATTGAGACCTATAGGGGAAAAAAACCCAAACTGATCTCTTGTGTTTAAGGAATCAGGAAGTTTATTTCAATGCTGAATCATGTCTTAACTCCACAGTGAAGGTTTTTTTTTTTTAAAGATTTTATTTATTTGACAGACAGAGACACAGCAAGAGAGGGAACACAAGCAGGGGGAGTGGGAGAGGGAGAAGCAGACTTCCCGCTGAGCAGGGAGCCCGATGCGGGGCTCGACCCAGGACCCTGGGATCATGACCTGAGCCGAAGGCAGTCACTTAACGACTGAGCCACCCAGTTGCCCTCCACAGTGAAGATATTTGAAAGAGAAGATGTCAACCAATTTCTAGAAGTCCAAATTCCTAAATAATCTAAATGTAAGCCATTTAGAATTTCTAAATATTATGTAGATGCTAGGGTACTAGAATAGTTACTTACTTTTAATATATATTTTAATACTTATATTATCAAATTCACTCCATGCTTATTAGACTGATTTCAAAATCACATTTTCATGATGGGACTCTCCCTCCTCCTTTTTTTACATATGTTCCTCTGTATACTTTAATTTGGAATGTAGTAATAACACATTTAACGCTCAATTGAATGGAAAACAAAAAATAGGACAAATGTTGCTTTAAAGATACACACAGCAGATATGTTACAGATCAATTGGAGGTAACACTGGGAATAAAGATGCCACAGATTTTTATCTCCCTCTTTTTCTCTCTCAGTAAAATAGGTAGCACAGAGGTGAGCTAGCTGTTAAGAAAATGGAAAATTTTCCTATTTCTTTTTTATTTTATTTCAGTGAACGTGAAACAATTATTCTGGCTGAGATGGAAGTAATTTATTTCCCAGATTCCTGTTCCTCTTTACACCACGCTGACCAACAGCCTTCCTTCAATAATTGGAGCTAGTCCACTGGTGTTTCACCCCACATGCCACAATGCTAGGGAATCACTGAGGAAATGGGACCAGCATAGGAATCCTCACCACCTTTTTTGTTACAGGGGTTTCTCTGGAAAGGCGTTGCATTCTAGAAAGCACCAACTCCAGCCTGCTAAGTAGGCAGCCTCTGGTAACTGTATGCATCCTGACATTTCAAAAGATCCTTTTTATTCAGACTTGCATGAAGCATCTTTCCAGAAGGCATTCAGTTCTACTCTTAGACCCTAGCTTTGTAACCTAAGAAAACGACCCCAAGGGAGCTCACCTCTGACTGCCCTTTGACTCTGTTTTGCTGTGGAAGGCAAGCTGACCTCATAGTGATGAGGTTTGTTTATGGTCTGGTGACTCAGTGTGGTCCTCAGAAGGGCAGCATCAGCATCAGCTGGGAGCCTGTTAGAAACATAGAGTCTTAGGCCCCACCCCAGAGCTACCAAATCATAATCTGCATCTTAACAAGATTCTCAGGTGATTTATATGCTTGTTTACATTTAAGAAGCAGTGGTCTAAGGAATCTGCCTGAGATTTTTTTTTTGCTGCAATAGAACTCACCATCTCCTGTTCCAAAGTTGTATCCATCCACTTTCCACTTCCAGTCTCTACACAGATTTCTCTGCAGTGCTCCAGAGCAAACTATCTCTATTTTGGATGAGCTCCCACCCCGTGGGTCTTGTACTGATCTGCATTTCTATGGTTCGGGTGGTCAAATGTGTATACAGCCCAGCCTACAACTAGCCAACCATACCCATTCTCCAGCAAGTCATCTTGCCCTCCTTCTTCCCACAGCTGGAGCGTTACCATGTTCATAAATTATTGTTAAAGAAGGAAATTACCAAAAGAAAAAAAATAGTCTCCGTAAACCTGCATAGTTTAGAGCTAAAGAATATGTTAAAATTTTCCATCGTGGAAATTTCCCAGCTACTGGGCTCTTTAGATTTTTTTTTTTTTTTCAGAGCTGCAAGCAAAGAATGGAAATTTCCAGTTGCAGCATCAAGGACTGCTGTTCTGCTGACTGTCTTGCTCAGCCAGGGTCATCTGCTTCTCTAAGACATCAAGGAATGCCAAGGTAGGTCTGAGAGAACACACACACCTCCTCTGCAGGAAGGAAGGAATGTCTTTGTGCTGCCTCCAAGCTGTGATAAGGAGAGGGGCGGGAGAGGTGACGTGCCCTGCTCGTCCACCTGAGTGTGAATTTTGTTGATCGTTACCACCTATCAGCAGCTTATCGTATTTGACATCTTTCTAATGACAGCTGGCTGACAGGTCTTTTGTTTTTTTAAGAGATCCCTAAGGTGGGTGGGAGATGCAAAGAGAGGGAAGAAACCAACATTTATTGAGGTCTACCCTCCTAAGTACTCTGCCAGCTATTTTATATACATCATTTAACCTTTGTGTGATCTGCCCAAGGTTAACTTCTGATTTCCTGAACCCACATTTTGGAAGCTTCGTTTGTTCTTCCCGAGACAGCTCTACCTCCCCCCAACCCTCCCAGAAACGAGTCATCTGCAAGCATCCTGAAGGGCTCCTCTCCACCTCTTCGATAATACCACTCCAGTTCCTTTTCATGCCGTCGAAATTGACATGCATTTCCATTCACAGCTGATCCCGATGTCTGAGACAACAGGCGTCCATTAGTTCCTCAAATCCCATTATGTTCTTCCCCATGTCCTGCGGCCGTTACACAGAAGTCTGATGGTGACAATGCCATGGAAGACCATGTGTAAAGCCATTGGCTTCTTGAGAACAAGGCCAAACACCCTGTCTGGCTCTAGGCTGGAAAGAACGTTCTTAAATCTAGGTTGGGGGGCTTGTCTGGGTGCTTTGGCAATTTTGATTTTGTCTTTAGTAGTTTGTTTCGATTTGTAGGGGATTCTGAATGACTGTAAGGAGTAAGAGCTACATAGGGTTACTCTCTTCTTACTGACAACCCATGGTACCAGGAAAAGAACAGTTAAGGAGGATTTCTGACATCCACTGTTGCTATTTATGCTTATTATTTATTGAGGCAAGTTTGGTAGTAATGAAGATATTCCAGGAATAAAAAAAAAGTGTCACATGGCTAGTGAGTTTTAAAAAAGAAAATTTATTCCCTACCTGTATTTTTTATCACACCTGTATCCATAGATAGCAATGTTGTCTTTGAATACGGTGACCAATTTTAATGCCAACCCAAAACAGAAGTGGACTGGAATGGGAATGGTCAGCGGGAATATTGTAGGTCTGTTTAGGCTTTAGTCTCAAAAGCTAATGTTTAGTTTAGTCATTGGTTACTTCTCTAATAACGATTTTGCTTATTCTGTTAATCCATTAAAATGGAGTCTGATTCCCTGGTGAAATTTGTCAAGTGGCATTTTAATATGGGTCTGGGTCTCATATGATAGTACCATTCCTCTGACAGGCTTCTTTCCACTCCTCCTCTGCTTCTGTCATTAACTAGAAGATATCGGTCCTCTTAGTTGAAGACACTGATGATTCATACCTGTGGGTTGGGCTGAATAAACATATGATGCCTATTCTTTTCCACTTTAGACCACAGAGTTGACTTTAAAAAAATATATATTTTGGTTGGAAAAATGCTGATCTAGATACTGTTTGATTGACTTCAATCATGGCCCCAATTCTCTCCCTCTTGTTTCTCTACCCCTGGCAACGTGACTTTTCAGCCATTCACACCAAGAGTTAGAGTCTATTCCCCGGCTCCTTGAATTTAGGCTGGGCTTTGACTTGCTTTGGCCACTAGAATGCAACAGAAGTAACAGTGTGCCAGGTGCAAGCATAAAACTTCACGTGTGTGCTTCCATTTTCTTTCTTGGAACCCACCACGGATACTTGCCTAAGCCCATGCTAACCTGCTGGGGGATGAGAGATCATGTGGAGTAGAGATGAACCGGCCTAGCTGAGGCCATCCCAGACCAGCCAGGCCAGCGCTAACATACCAGCTGCCCACACATGCATGAGCAAGCCCACCAAGATCAGTCGGGCCCAGCCTGGATTAGCAAAAACACTCAACCAACTCACAGTCTCATGAGAAATAGTACATGGTAGCAGTTTTATTTTTTTATTTTATTTTTTTATTTTTAAAAGATTTTATTTATTTATTTGACAGAGAGAGAGACAACAAGAGAGGGAACACAAGCAGGGGGAGTGGGAGAAGGAGAAGCAGGCCTCCCGCCGAGCAGGACGCCCGATGCGGGGCTCGATCCCAGGACCCTGGGATCATGACCTGAGCCGAAGGCAGACGCTCAACGACTGAGCCACCCAGGCGCCCCATGGTAGCAGTTTTAAACCACTACATGTTAAAGTGGTTTGTGATGAAGCCATAGGTAATGGATAAAGGCGTCCAATTTCCTTCTTTTTTTTTTTTACCCCCTCACTGCCAGGAGCTCAGAGTCAAGTCTGAAGACCAATCACAGAATCTGTGTTTATTCATGTATACATATTTATTGAGCTCTTTATGGCTAACGTATTTGTAATGCTCTCTCTTCTTGGCAGAGAATTTTAAAAATTTAATAACCTATTGTTTGCCATGTTGGTTCTACACCAACTCAATCTTCTGTCTTAAATATTAGCTGATTTCCCCTTAGCATCCGATTAGAAGACATGACCCTACGTCAAGATTGGCAAATGTTTTCTGCAAAGAGCCTGCTGGTAAATATTTTGCTCCGAGCAGGCGGTACAGCCTCTGTCACTGTGCTCTGTTAAATAGCGCTAAAGCGGCTGTAGACTACATGTACGCAAATGGGCATGGCTGTGCTCCATAAAAAACTTAATTACAAAACAGGCAGTGGCGAGGATTTGGCCCTCAGGCCATAGTTTGCTCACCCTTGATCTAGAGAATCTATGTCACTATGCAAAAACAACTTCATCTATACGATGATCCCATCGACTCTGTTGTTAATTCAGCTCAATCACTTTGGAAAAGCAGATAAATGAAGCCAGTTCACGTCCTCAATGAGAAGACAAGAAGGGGCTGACCACAGCACGGTACTGCGTGGAGACTAACAGCATTTGCATGAAGGCAAGTACTATACTGAACAACGTAAAATTCACCAGACACTGGGTCGGGGACTGGTTATGTAGTCAATGCCAAAGGCCAAGGTGACACAAACGATGTTGCATTTGTTTTGTTTCATTTCCCAGCCTCTGATCTCACACGCTGATTTAACAAGCACACGCTGTATGTCGCCACAAGGATGGGACTCTGGCCGTACTTGCCCACTCGGAGCTCCCTGAATGTATTGTGCTATTTCACGGCTCTCTAGTTCTGCACACAATGTTCCTGCTGCCTAGAACACACTTAGCCCTCTTCTCTTACTGGCTAACACCCACTCACTGATCAAAACGAAGCTCAATGATACTGCCTCTTGGAAGACTTCCCTGAGTGCACCTCCACCTCCTCGCCCTCAGCCTCTAGTCCATGCTCAAAGTCTCAGCATTTATTCTACCAAATTAATAATTAAAATAGCTAAGAATGCTTATACGGTGCCAGGTTCCTGTGTGGCAGGCACTGTTAAATATAGTCATGTAACTGAAATTATCAGTATCCTTGCCCATTTCCTCAATCCAGTCATACATTCAAACACATTGATTGAGTACCTCTTTTGTGCTAGGCACAGAAGAGAAATAAAGCCCGAGGCTCTAATGTAGCGTGTAAGCCCACTGAAGGCACATACTGTATCGTATTTGTTTTTATATCTCAACATGTAGCGGTGTCCAGAGCAGAGGTTTAACATTAATATTAGAAGACTGAATGTATGAAAACAGCAGATGCTTATACAGGGAATAATATGTGCCGGGCAAGGTCCTAACGTGGGGGATTGAAGGCACAGAGAGTTTTTAACTAACGTGCCCATAAGGTCACACATGTGACAGAGCTGGTTCTAGAATCCACTTTCATAACCAGTGGGTGAAATGAAAGCCTGAATGACTCAGCATAAATCCATGCCACTCCTGAAAAAATAATTCAGTGGCTGCCTCTTTGAGGGCAGGGGTGGTCCAGCGGTAGCCATTCTGTGCTTGGGCTTTGGAGTCAAACAGCATGTGTTCACATTTGCTCTCCAGTGCTCAGTGTTGTTGGAAGCATTGACCGTGCCTCCAAAGCGTACCCTCACATTTGCGCACAGCACGTTACGGTTGCATTCCCACTCCAAGTTGATTTCTCCCAGGCCCTCTCCTCCTCTCAGGTGGGCAGGCATCAAGGCTGGAGGAGTAACTCCAGCACTGCTCTGCCATGTGACTGCTGGGTTGTATAGGAGATCCATCCATGCTGGCCTACTCCAAAGGACATGTAAGCAAATTAGCACTTTGAAGAAGGCTGCACGGGAGTGTCCATAATGCTGGTAAGCCTGGATAACCATGTGCATTATTTTAAAGGCTTGCTACCAGACACTCATTGATGGCTTTGGAAGTCCCCATGGAGGCTCCCAGGGAATACGCCACTCAGTGGGGGAGCCACAGACAGTGACTGGCCTGCAGCTGTCTCTGAGGACAGGTTTACTCTGCCAAAAAAGAAAGAACAGATATTTCCAGTAGAATTTTGCTTCTAAAACAAAAATGGGTTTGGAAAGTTTTAGGTTTGAGCATTAGAACATCAGGAAATAAAAGTGCTCACGGATTCCCCGCAGACTTTTGAAGTGCATGGTTCCTCTGAGGGTAGAACAAATGTGCCCATTTTTCTATCTCTAGGCAGTTTTCTTAAAAAATTTCTTAAAAAACTCTTCCACTTTTCTCCCTTTGCAGTTAGGTAAATAGGAGGAGGCAAAGAGGCACTTTGCTTCGTAGCCTCCTTTGATGGCCTGGAGGATCTAATGAAGATGTGCTAGGACTAGCTTCCACCACAAGCTTCCGGTTCTCATTGGAGGCTCAACAGAGGCTAATAAGAATTCAGCAATTTAAGAATTGGCTCTTGCAAGCAACCATGTGTCACTGGGGAGCTGTGCAAGATTGTACCCGCAAGTACAGGATAGTGTATGAAAAGATATTGTCTTCTCCTTTCTCCTCTACAGGCTTTCCTCCCAGTCAAGAATCAATCATGGGACTCCTCCAGGAAAGCATGTATTGCCTGGCTGGAAGACTTGAGACACATTCGGTTGACCAGTGTTCTTGGGCACCTACAAATGCATGTTTCAGTGCTTGGGTAGAAGTTATCATGCCTTATTTTCCAATTAAAATAACACAAGTGTTATTGTAGTTATAGCCCATTTCATACAGTTTAATGCTTAATAATTCTCTGCTTGCTTTCTTATGTAAAACTTATATCTTCCCATCTAGATCATAAACTCGCTGAGGGCAGGGATCATGGCTTTACTTCTTTTCAATCCCCCACAGGACCAAACACAGGCTAGAGAAGCATAATACTGGGTGGTCAACAGGGAATGACCACAGGACAGTGTGGAGATCTGGGTGGTTTCTGGGCCCCCGGCCCCATCTAGCTGGTATAAGACCTTCAGGAAGCACTTACATTTCTGAGATGTGATTTCTTCATCTTAAGAGTGCTCCACTTACCTCACTGGTTCGTTGAGAGGATCAGGTAAGATAATGTATATGAAAGTATTTTGTAAACCAAGATTTGCTAGCTTTAAAGTGTGAGCAATCATCAGAAGAGGCATTTAGTAAAAATCTGATTGATTTGTAATGATAAAATATTGTCTTCCCTTCTTCCCTATATCCAGTTTTAGGGGTTTTATTTCTCAGCATTTAATTTTATCTGAGTGGCAAAGCCACTCCACATCTTCCTGATACCGTGTAGTGTGCATTTCACCCTATTGTTAAAGTTGGGTTGAAATCTAAGCAAACCAACCAGAAAAGTCACCAAGCATGCGATGGTCACATCTATCACACAGGCCTCCTGGACACCAATGCATTTGTACCCCACTAGAGTTCCACGGCCTTTCTTGTGTCGCATCTACCCACTCACACTGTACCCTAGGCAAGGATTATGTATATTTCTATATTCTAGCATTTACTTGATACATGAGAGTGGCAGATCATCGCCCTAAGCCCAGGCCAGCTGAGAAGAAAATGAAGAAGCTGCACCTTATATGAGAAATTTTACAAAGGAAGACACTATGAAACAGACTTTTAGAATGGTTCATTTATTTATAATATTTATTTCCTACTTGTTCTTAGCAAAGAAGCAGTCTCTCTGTAGTACCAGAATTCTATACAATTCATGAGAAAACTCTCCTTTCAAACATGGTTATTCCTCAAATACTTCTGTAAGATATAAAATTTAGTCACAGGGTTTTTTTTCCTCACTTAACTCATGAAAGCTGGATGAGTCTATTATTTTCCAGGTTCGATCACAGAGTATCCACTGCAGGACTAAGACACAGGGTTGAAGAATTTTGTTGATATACTGAATCCAAACCAATTGTGAACTCCATTAATGAACATATTTATGATACCTTTTTTATGGGCATATAAAGAGGAATCTGTGTTTCAGAATTAACTGATCCAGAACAGTTTTTGGAAACCTTATTTCTTTTCTTTTTAAAACTCATTACGGAAAGTTTCAAACATACCCAAAGGTAGAAGAATAGTATAAATGACAGGTCCATCATTATGGACCTGTCATCCAGCTTCAACATAGGGCCAATCTTGTGAATCCTCATTTTTAATCAATATTAGTAGCCAATAAAATTAAACTCACACTACATGCTAATTCAAATCTCATAACATGTTTATTTATCTATAGTTTCCTAAAATAATTGTATTTTTGTCAGACACTCTTCTTTTTCATTCTCGTATCTCTCTCACTTCTCTTGAGGCTGAAGTGGGTCTAGCTTCTTACATAGTCCATACTAGAGGGAAAATACTTAGCGAGAGGACAAGGTGGGACATTTTAAATTTATTACTTTATTAATTTTTCTCTACCTGTGACATCGTGCCTTGCTCCTTTTGACTAAAGTGTTGCAGGAAAATAGTGATAATGGAAAAGGAGTCACTTCCAACAACAGAACTGAGTCTTTGTCCCTTTGCCCCAATGATATAATAGCGAGTGACAGAATGAGGGGTCACTCCATTCTTGATCCTAACAAGAGAGAGAGCCAGCCCCAAGACAAATATTATAACCCAAATGTTTCAAGGCTGAGCATTTCTTGTATATATTATTGAATATATTATTTTGATATATCTTGAATATATTATTTATTAGATATATATAAAAATTTTGCAGAGTACAAATAGTTTGCTGTATGGAATTATTGTGGTAAGATTCATCAAAATGCATACCAATTTGTAGCCAAATCATACCCCCAGGGAATCTAAAATAATAATAATTTTTTAAAAGAAGTAAGTTAGGGGTGCCTGGGTGGCTCAGTCGGTTAAGCATCTGCCTTTGGCTCAGGTCATGATCCCAGGGTCCTGGGATTGAGCCCCACATCTGGCTCCCTGCTTAGCGGGGAGTCTGTCCCTCTCCCTCTGCCTACCGCTCTGACTACTTGTGCTCGTTCTCTCTCTCCCAGTCAAATAAATAAATAAAATCTTTAAAAAATATATTTAAAAAATAAAGAAGTAAGTTAGAATGATGAAGTTGGGTAGAAGTTATATGGCTTTAGCAAAACTTTGGTTTCTTCTTTTACATTGTGCCCCATGATAAAACAGCAAAATTCCTACCTAGATGGTAACACTTGTACCATTCGCTTAATTTTAAGATCCTCAGTTGCTCTTGGGAACAAGTATACTGCTGTGGCATGAAGTGGAAGGTATAATTTGAAGCCAGACTAGAGAAAAAAAGCTCCTTTTAGAAGTAATGTATTCATGAAAAGGTAAAAGTATCAAGAAAGGCTTAATAATTTCACCAAGTAATCTAAAGCAATTTCATATGCAAGTTCCTTACAGAACTATAACAAACTTTGTAGAACTCAAGCCTTCCATGGAAAAAGGTTTTAAGACTTCTTTTAAAACCAATACCAAGGGAATAGTCAGCCACAGAATGTACTGCAGTCTTACTCACTGTTGTTTGCTTTATCACTCATGAGAACTTGCTTTGCATTCAGTGAAGACTTAGAGAAATGTAAGGATGAATACTTATCATAATTCATTCCCATGTGGACTTTCAAAATCCAGGATAATAGCTTTTCTTTTTCCTTCAATAATTAGACTCTGAAAGGAATCTGGAAACTGCTACACACAGGAGTGGTGTTCAGTTGAAACAGGGCTCATTTCCAGCTCTGCTTGAGTTCATTGCTGTCTACGTGTGATGTTGAAGGGAATGAGGAAAATAAACTTCCTTAATTATTACATGGTGCCAATGACCTTCCTCTACTTTTGAAGAAATACATTGCATTTCTTCCTTAGTATATTCACAATGAATCTCTGAGATACAGGGATATGGTTATTCAGTCAGAAAAAAACAAAAAACAAAAACATTTAATTATTTAAGAGACCTAAGCACTTCATGTGAAAACTTTCAACTTAACAGAGGGGAGGGAAATAACTCTTAAAATAAGATCAAGCCAGTAAACCTAAGGAAAGGGGAGCGGGGGGGGCGGGGAGGGAAAAAAACAACAACAACAACAATGAAGCATTGTAAGGAATAAAAAAAAAGAATAAAAATAAATATATCTATTACCATAAAAATTGAATGAGTTGAATTCCCCTTTCAAAAGACAAACTTTCAGATTATTTTGAAAGACAAAATTATGCTATGTATAAGAAATTCACTTCAAACTAAGTGACAAAGAAAGTTTGAAAATAAATGATTGGGTAGATATATGTCAGACAAATCCAAAACCAGGAGTGACAGTATTAATATCAAATTCAAGGCCAAAAACATTAAATAGGAACAAGAGGATGGAATGATTAAGGGCACAGTGGCAGAGATTGCTAGATGCCTATGCCATCCATGCCCATCCCTTTTTCACCCTTGCTAACAAAACCTCAATTTAATTTGGCACAGCAATGTGTACAGATAAAAACAAATTAATTTTCCTATCCTCTTTTACAACTGGGGTAGACAGTAAGTTGTAAGCAGAAGTTAGTGGGTGGGCCTGCAGATGTCTAATTAAGCTGGAAGCTACTCCTTTCTGCCTTCTTTTTCCACCTTCATGACTGGAATATACATGTGATGGCTGGAGCTGCAGAAGCCATTTTGCAACCATGACTTGGAGAACAGACACCAGATACTAAAAGGCATCAGAGCAGGAAGACAAGTGGAGCTTGCATTCCAGATGACCATGGAGCCTCTATACCAGCCCTCAACTTTTTACCACCAGGTATTTTTTATGTTTGAGAAAAATACATTTCTGTTTATTTAAGCCACTATTATTTTGGTATCATTTTACATGGAGTCAGCTCAATTTCCTGTGGTACAGCTATAAACTTGAAGAAAATATAATAATTGTCAGCTATTACGCACTAAAAAATATAGCATAAAAATTTTAAAAATCAAAACCACTAGAGAGTTTTAAAAAAGAAAAGAAGAGAGGGCGCCTGGGTGGCTCAGTCGGTTAGGCGACTGCCTTCGGCTCAGGTCATGATCCTGGAGTCCCTGGATCGAGTCCCGCATCGGGCTCCCTGCTCGGCAGGGAGTCTGCTTCTCCCTCTGACCCTCCCCCCTCTCATGTGCTCTCTCTCATTCTCTCTCTCTCTCAAATAAATAAATAAAATCTTAAAAAAAAAAAAAAGAAAAGAAGAGAAAAAAACCCACTAGAAAGACATGCGGAATTTGATGAAATAACAACCATAGTAGTAGGTTTTAATGCAGCTCTTTCAGAATTTGATAGAATATGAAATCAAAAACAAGCAAGAATACAGAAGACTATAATATAACTTACAAGCTTATTACACATGCATGAAAATATGGGTTTATGTATGTGATTAGTATAGAGGAGAAAAACAATAAATTTACACTTTACAAAAAGAGAACATGCAATCATTTTATTGGTGTATGGAATATTTACAGAACCAATCATATACTTGGCCATAAAGGACAAGAGCTATTGTAATATAGGGTACAGAAGAAAGGCGCCTGCATCCAGACACTCTGCTCCACAGCGTGCTGGCAGAGTGACCTTGGGCAAGTGACTTAACCTTCCTGGGTTTCGTTTCTTTATCTATAGAGTTGGGATCATAATAGCTAGAAATTTTATCTTTTATAATTACTACTGTCTCTCCCAGCCCAGCATTTTCCAGCGTGATGCCCATTTACCTACACAAAGCTGCTGGTGCCTCATGTCACTGACTCTAGGTGGAGGTGCCAGGCCATCAGATGGTCATCACTACTTCCCCGTGGGAGGGTCAGCAGTGGGAATAGGAGGTTAACATTTCTCAGACTGGCCTCAACTGACCAGTGAGCACAACGCTGTCTAGCACAGAATTCAAGAGCACCAAAAGAATGTTAAATGGATGAATTGTTACTTGCAGGAAAAGAAACAGGAACCATGTTTCCAATTATTCTTCATTTCAGACAACAACTAGCTGTTTCCGCTGGCTGGCACAATATAGCTGAATGGGGAACACTATTGAGTAAACTCTGCTGAAAAAAGGATGAATGTGGGCCAGTGAATTTTTTGACACAGTCCCAGCTTTATTTTTGCTTATTGCTGGCAAGCTTATATGAGGGACATTAAAAAACAGTTGAGAAAAACTTTGTAAATAAGGCTTAAAGGACAAGAAGTCTCCATAGCCCCTCAAAATATAAACTTTTTTGTACCAACAAGGCTCATTTGTGACATAAGACAGGACCTCTAAATTTAGCTGTTGGTTAGAAAAAAGAGAAAAACACTTAATATAAATCTTAAAAAAAACCAACATTTCTTAGTATCACAAAAGCAGAACACTGAAGTACTTAAAATATTTTAACATAAAGAAAGTATTTTCATGAGCAAGCACTTTAAAGATTTTTTTTTTTTAAATCTATTTATTTGACAGAGAGAGAGACAGCCAGAGAGGGAACACAAGCAGGGGGAGTGAGAGAGGGAGGAGCAGGCTCCCCGCCGAGCAGGAAGCCCGATGCGGGGCTCGATCCCAGGACCCTGGGATCATGACCTGAGCCGAAGGCAGATGCTTAACAACTGAGCTACCCAGGCGCCCCATGAGCGAACACTTTAATATATGAAAATATATGACTCTGAGGATACTATTAATTGTATATTTTAATAATTATTCCATATAAGGGTGGCTGGGTGGCTCAGTCAGTTAAGCATCCAACCCTCGGTTTTGGCTTAGGTCATGATCTCCGGGTTGTGAGATTGAGCCCCACATCGGGCTCTGAGCTGGCATGGAGCCTGCTTAAGATTCTCTCTCTCTTCCTCCCCCTCTACCCCCCCCTCAAAGAAACACATTATTTCATATAAGTAAATTATAAATACATAGGCTATGTTATAAATTATAAGTATTCAATGTTTATATATTTTTAATAAAATTAAATGTAATAAAATATTAGCTCTATAAACACATTGAAGTTTTATCCCTGAACTTAGAGGGAAAGCAGAAATGAACTAAAGATAGTAAGTTTCCCCCACTCATTTTAGGTCACAAACACTTGATAAACTATCTGACGTCAACAGGGAATGAATGGGGCATGTGTTCCTTTGCTTTGGGGGATCTACAATATCATCAGCAGAGTGATATTTATGTTTTTGCATATTTTCATATGTTTCACCTCAAACATATTGATGAACAAGTAGATAAATTCAGGGTGGTTTTTATTTTTTTCTCCAAAATATATCCTAACTCTCTAGCTGTTCCTAATTTCTCTCAGCATTATCTTGGTGTATCAGTTCTTCACCAATCCTATTCATTCCTCTCTTTAGAAAGTTTTGTGTGACTACAAAATCGGCTCCCACCTTTCTGCTTAGAATGACCTTCTCACTCACTTCTGCACACATAAATGAATAGCCTTTCTCAGCATCTGTCTAAGCTGTTGTCATTCACAGAGGCTCCATATTCTTTCTGTGTATTAGAGAACATCAAATCCAGGAAGAAGGTTTTTTTCTCCAATTGTGGGGTTTCAGACTTACTCAGATACAATTCAAACAATGCATTGCATCCCAAGTGAAGATACATATAGGGCACCCATTTATCAGGGAGGAAGACAGAGAGACTGAAACAGAGAGGAGAGAGGCAGAAATCAGACTTCCCCTGTCCAAACTGTACTAGAAGCGAAGATTCTGTACTTCTATAATCCTGCTGATTAGCACAATGCTATCAGGACTACATGAAATGTTTTTTATTCAACTTGGTAGATAGTAGTACATATTTACCAGATTGAATTGATTAAATCAGTGTTAAGAACTACATTAAAGTGATTAGAGGAATTTTTTTCTGGTCTAGATTTTTTTTAAAGGAGATTTTTTTTTTTTAAATCATTCTCCAAACTGTCTTCCTAAAATTTGTATGAGTCTATCTAATCACCTAAGGCACAGGATCATCTTGCATTCCTGCCTTCTCCCAACACACTGAGGTTAGATGTCTCATGCTGCCCTCATCCTTGTGATGGGAAGACACGCCACAAAGTAATTTTAAAGGATAAAGAAGGATTAAGAAGAACAGAGAAGGGGCTCTGAGGAAGATGCATCATATGAAACCAGCAATCTTTCTTTCCACGTAATTTGTAAAGCTTTTTTGAATCCGTCTTGTCCCCTGTTGTTTTCCCTTCACAAAGCAGGGAACTCAGTTATGCCTATTAAGAACTCCATCTGCCTCAGAAAAAGGACAGATCGAGGGGGCGGGATTGTGGGGGGAAAGATGGGGATTAAAAGTCTTTAAAGTTTGAACAAGAAGAAAAGTGAAAAGTGAAAGTGAAATTTAATTGTCAGTTTCTTCTTCAAACTTGACTTCTGGTTACAAGATAATTTGCAGTAGGCGACCACGTTTTTTTACAAACCTAACAGGCATCATCATTCTGGGACTCTGCTGTGTCTCTCTTCCACTTGCTGGTCAATATCTCACTCAGAATCCAATCATTTACAATGAGTCACAATGCATGACTCAAGATTCAACTAGCTACAGTATTTTTCCTCATATTAGATTTAATGTTCCTTCAAGACTGGCTTGTAGGAGTGTTACTTCCCCACTCCCAGGTAGCTATAGATTTTTGTTACATTGTATCTGTTGTATGAGTGTGTGTGTGTGTGTGTGTGTGAATAAAATATAATGGGTACACATATAGTGTTTGAATAGTTGTATAATCAGCAGAGTGATATTTGTATATCAGGAGGTTAAAGAAACAGGAGGTTAAAGAAAATATTGATTTCACCAATTCACCCAAGGAAAAGACAAATGAGCTAAAACACATACTGTATTACAGAATACATCTGATTTCATTTTTAGAATCAAGTAATTTTTACTCAAATTTTACACATTTGATTCATCATTTCTCATAGGCTAGGGATCGAAATTTCCCTCATACATTTGAATTATTCATCATAGATGTCAAATATTACACAAAGATTTATGGTGAAATTAATACTGTGGATCAGGTATACGTGGCTGCTCCCCAATTGCATTTGACAGCATTTCCATCTTTTGGTGGTTCCTGAAAACTCTAAAAACAGGTTTGCATAAGTCAGAGCCTTTCTTCCTACAGTGAAAACAGGAGACATTTCCATTGGCTTTCATGGTGTGCAAGATAGGTAAATTTGAATTCATATCATCTAACTTTGCTGGGTCTTCAAGTATGAGCACTAATAAATGAATCCTTGTGCAGCTAGATTAATCAGCCCTGAACCAAATCCTTCTAAGACTCTTCATGGCTTCTGGCCAAGGGTGACAGGCTCAAGCTCCTAGGCCTTGCCTTCATAGCCTTTCTCCACTGGCCCCAATTTGCACTTCTACTACATCCCTTTTGTGCGGGTCCCACTAATGTCCTCACTCTTCCCCAAACATATCCTGTACATTTCCACCTTTGGACATTGACTCAAGCTGTTCCTCTCACCTAGAATATTTTCTTTTTGTTCTACAATCCCAACTCTTACTCATTCTTTTTGTACATTTTGTACTTTTTAGTCACACAAAGTAATGTATGGCCACATTCTCTTTGGAAAACTATTCAAACAATATAGAAGTATATATACAGTAAAAACTGAAAGTCCCTATGGATTCTAGCCCTTCCCTCTACTCCCCACCATCTGCCAATGGCACTCCTCCCCTCCCAATTTGCTAGCTACCCTTCCAACTCTTTCTCTCTGCATTTAATATTACAAATACAATTTTTGTTTATTTCCTTTTTAAGTAAGTAGAGTTGAACTATACACTCTGTTCTGTGGCTAGTTTCCTCCTCTTCAAGGCCTCTCTTACATTTCCTCTCTCACCTGAGGACCCATTCACTGCTTTAGCATTCTCCCTCCGCCTCCATTACCCTGCCTTGAACCTCTCACTCTTAATATCTATGGCACTCCATTGGCTTCTGATCCATCTCTACGATGTTGGGTTCTTTAACTAACTGTTGTGTGAGAGTCTTATCACTGGTATGTAAAGTCTTTGAGGGCAGGAGCTTATCTTTATTTTCTGTGGTGTTTAAAACTGTATTACGCACAGAGTAGGTATTCAAAACTAGTTTACTGAGTGAGTGAACTCCAGGTTCTCCATTTCCTGATCTAAGGTGGGAAAGCTCTGCTTAAATGGAGAGAAACACAGAAATGTACGGTAATGTGTCCTTCAGAGTTTCCATAGCCTCTCCTAAGAATTCTCCCAATCTGTTCTACATGGTGGGTTGGCAGATTTGTACACATCAGCTGAGAAGTACAGCAATTCTGTGTCAGGTCAGAGAGCCCAGGCAAAACTTTTCTTCTGGGACCTCTCAGACCAAGGACAGCTCCACCAGTTAAAAACCCTCAGAGAGAAAAACATTCTTACAGTGAAGGGAAGTTTACAGCACAGGCTGATGGAGCACAGGGTCATGAGGAACGCACAGATGATCCAAGGAAAACGCACTCTCAGACTTTTAGATCTAAAATTTCAGCTCTCATGGAACCACTTCTCCAGTGGAATTAATCACCGGCATAACAGTTGCAGCAATTCAAAAAGTCATTCACTTTCCCTTTTAACATAAAAGCCATAAAGTCAAACTTGGTGTTTCCTTTAAAAAATGTTATTTTCTCAGATCCTAGAGAAGGCAAAACAACCCATATAACATATCTTGTGTTTCATTTTAAATGCTGTCTCTTGAGTAAGTCACTAAATACTTCTATGCCTCAGTTTCTTTATCTATCTATAAAATGAGTATAACAACAGAACCTACCCTGTTGGCTTCTGAGCATTAAAATGAGATAATCAGGTGCAGTATGTAGCAAAATCGGATTCATAGTAAGTACTCAAAAATGTTAGCTATGATGAGGATGATTACGTTATGGCTTCTCACGTCTGTGTCAGGAGCTGAAAGATTTTTCTACAAGGGACTTCAGCCAAAGAAGGCAGACAAGAAAGAACACTGTTGAGCTGTTTTAATGGTGAATGTTATGAGCAATATTTCTTGGAAAATTCTATTCAGTCCCTTCAGTCTCATTACAACAAATTTGCTTAGAATCTTTATTAAAGTGATGCTTGAAATAAATGGATTATTAAATGGAAAAATCTCTCTTTTTTTTTTAAAGATTTTCTTTATTTATTTGAGAGAGAGAGAGCACATGAGAGGGGGGAGGGTCGGGAGGGTCAGAGGGAGAAGCAGACTCCCTGCTGAGCAGGGAGCCCAATGTGGGACTCGATCCAGGGACTCCAGGATTATGACCTGAGCAAGGCAGTCGTTTAACCAACTGAGCCACCCAGGCGCCCCAAAAATCTCTTTTTATTAGAAATTTCCTCTGAAATGGTATTAGTCATGACTGCTTCTTACATTCCTTTTGACACCTTATATGTCTTCTATTAATAGTTTCAAGTCTTAAGTCCAAATAACTGATTGAAAGGATCTAATGTAATATTTAATAACTAATTTGTTTTATCAAAAGAGTTGCTGTTGGTTTCAAAGGAGAGCTTCTGAATCCTTCAACTGAGGTCATTAATCAAAACAGATAAAATTATTTTAGTTAATAACTAAATGCCAAGATTACTGCAGATAACCAACATAGTTAAAATACTTCAGATTGCTGGTTTTAGTCTCAAATCGTTATTGAGACCCACCCTGTTATTGAGTCCATACTGGGGACATATGCAGAAAAAACCTGAAGCAATGAGCCAGTTACTTCTGACACAAAGACACTCAGCACCAGTCGATTGAGAGTTTCAGGTTGAATAATTCAGTTATTCAATTGTTTGTTTCACCTGGGCAATATCTATATCATAAATCAACGGATGCCATCTGAATAATTAATGTGTGTTCATCCATGTACAGGCTAAGGGCATAGGATTTGAGGTCAGAAAGAGAAGGGTTTAAATTTCAACTTGAGGGTGCCTGGGTGGCTCAGTTGGTTAAGCGACTGCCTTCGGCTCAGGTCATGATCCTGGAGTCCCAGGACCGAGTCCCACATCGGGCTCCCTGCTTAGCAGGGGGTCTGCTTCTCCCTCTGCCCTCTTCCCTCTCGTGCTCTCTGTCTCTCATTCTCTCTCTCTCAAATAAATAAATAAAATCTTTAAAAATAAATAAATTTCAACTTGGTAACCTCCTAGGTAAGTGAACCTGGGCAAACTGTCTAACCTCCCAAAGCCCCAGTTTCCTTATCCCTAAATGTGACTAACACTTGTTTTGCTGGCTTGAGAGGATAAAGTGAGGTAATATATAGAAAGAGCTTAATGCACAGGAGGTAGATATTGGGTCATTTCCTTTTTTTTTTAAGATTTCACTCATTTATCTGACAGAGAGCACAAGCAGGGGAAGAGGCAGAGGGAGAGGGAGAAGCAGGCTCTCTGTTGAGCAGGGAGCCTAATATGGGGCTTGATTCCAGGACCCTGGGATCATGACCTGAGCCGAAGGCAGCTGCTTAACTGACTGAGCCACCCAGGCACCCCTTCCTTTTTCTTTTTAACCTCTTTAGTTTCTAAGTTGTGATGATAAAATAGTAAATATATAATATATCAGATGATGATAAGCACTGTGAAGAAGAGCAAGTGGGAAATCCTGAATGTCAGCCAATGAGGGAAGGGGTGGCTAAAATAAGAAAAAACGAAAAAGTAAAAGGAGACATGGATGAGGCAGTTTAGCCTCAGTGCATGCATATAAATATTGTCATGATGCATGAGCAAGTTGTGCTCTTTCAGCCTTCATTGTTTCGTGCTTGTGACCATCACAAACAGGAGGACACAGCCTAAAATTATGCAGGCAAGTGGAGAAGAGGAAGAAGTTAGGAATGATGAGGTGGGGGAGCTAAGACTTGGGGGACGAATGAGCTGTAGGACCAGTCATTGGTGTCAGTGGCCCTCAGTCCTAAAGGTGGCATCCATTGGCCTGGAAACTCACACTTTCCATTGGTACCCAAAGATGCAGTCTAGAGAGTGAGCTGAGTTGTAGCAGCAGTTCAGCAGTTTCTTTCTTTCTTTCTCTTTCCTTCTTTCTTTCTTTCTTTCTTTCTTTCTTTCTTTCTTTCTTTCTTTCTTTCTTTCTTTCTTTCTTTCTTTCTTTCTTT
>NW_023270451.1:69523520-69546189 GCF_011800145.1 Mirounga leonina | reverse complement strand
TTTCTTTCTTTCTTTCTTTCTTTCTTTCTTTCTTTCTTTCTTTCTTTTAGGGAAGGAGAGGGGGGTCAGGGAGGGGCAGAAGGAGAGAGAGAGAATCTTAAGCAGGATCCACGCCCAGCAAGGAGCCTGATGCGGGGCTCAATCCCACAACCCTGAGATCGTGACCTGAGTCAAGAGTTGGATGCTTAACTGACTGAGCCATCCAGGCACCACCCACCCCAGCAGTTTCTTTTGATGATTAAAAAAGTTATTTCTTTAAAAATAAAATAACCACATCACAGAAAGGATATAACAAATACAGCAAATCTGAAAGATTTAGAGAAAATAAGCTGCCTAGAATCCCATCAGCCTAATGCATTTAATACCAGCATTTGAATTTATTTCCTCTTAGATTTTCTGTATGCATATTTAAAGATAACTGAAATCATACTGTATACAATTGTGAATTCTGTGCTTTTAAATATAACGGTCTCATAAGCATTTTCCTTGTTGCTAACCAGGTTTTCATAACTATCCTTTTAATAAGTGAATAATATATTATTAAATAAATGAATAGTAATTTACTTATATTGTTAGATGTTTAGAATCTTTCCAATTTCTTGATATTATAAATATCACATCGATACATATTTTCCTGTATATTTTCTCTTCCATATTTTAGATTATCTTCTTAGAATTGATTTTCAGAATTTTCAAAACATGAAATGTTCCAGGACACCAACATTTTATGACTTTTTATATATACTGCCAAATTGCTTTTCAAAGGGATTATATCAATGTATAGTCCCAAGAATGATGTGCGAGAGTAACAAACCTCATTGAACCCTTGAAAATATTGGACTATTACATTATATATATATATATATATATATTTTTTTTTTTTTTTTTTTTTTTGCAGTTTCAGTTTCCAGGGTGTGATAATAAACAAGTAAATACTGAGTATATTGGATGGTGATAAGTACTGTGGAGAAAAGCAAACTGGGGAGAGGGAAAGGGACAAGGGAGGATTGATGGTTACTGTTTTATATGGAATGATCAGGAAGGGCCTTTCTAAAAAGATGGCATTTGAGTAAGAGCTGAAGGAAGAGAGGGAGCAAGGTATAAGAATCATCTGAGGAAAGGTGCTTTCAGGCAGAGAAAACACCAAGAAAGGCCCTAAGGCAGATATATGTTAGGCAGTCCTGGAGGAAGAGCAAGAGGGCCAGTGTGGCTCTCGGTGCTGAGAACAGGGGTGTGTGGGAAGAGAGGAGATCAAAGGGAAAGTGGGCAACCAGGACATGTAAGGCTTTATCAGCCATTGTAAGGACTTTCTTTTATTTTGAGTGGGATGGGGAGACATTAAAGGGTTTTGGAAAGAGGGGAGTCAGGAATTGACTTGTGTTTCATATGATTAGCCAATATGTTCAGAATAGATGAAATATGCTCAAAACCAAATTCAGCCTCTTTCCCAGCAAACCTCCTACATGCTCAGCATCTCCATCCTCTGATTCATCAATGCTCAAAACCTCAGTCATTTTTTGCATCTTAAAACCAATCCTCACCAAGCCCTGTCAATTCTCCCTCTGAAATGCATCTGTCTCTTGCATTTGCCTTCTTTATCCATTCCCATTGTCTAAACCCTACCACGATTAACTGATCTCCCCACCTTTTATATTCCTGTTCACCACTTCTACCACTCAGTGCTGTCAGAACAAGCATCCTAGCAAAGCTGACCCATTTATGGGTCCACCCTTTATCTTTGCTGCCCCCTCCTCTAATAAAGTCTAAATTCTTCAGAACGGAATTCAAGCTCTACCACAATCTGATTCTAATGGAGCAGTCAGAACTTACCTCCCATTATTATTCAGAATTAACTGTGCCTTCCTGTCTAACAAGTTTCCCAAACCAGCTGTGCACTTTCTTACCATATACCTCTGCTTACATTGTCTCACCTTCCCCTCCAGCCCCACCCAGAAATCCTACCCATACTTCTAGGACCACCTCACATGTCACCTTCTTCACAAAGTCATTCCCAATCTTCCTGGCTAGAATTATGCTTCTTTTTTTCTTTGTTCCCATAAGCTCTCCTTCATTACCCACACGTTCTGTACCACATTATACCAGTTTTGTGCGTATGCCTTCTTTCCTACTTGGTGATAAGTTCCTTGAGGATCCACGGTCTTGTTTATCTTTGTGTTTCATAGAGCACTTACTACAATGCCTTGAAGATAGTAAGTATCCAGTAAATGTGGAATTTAAATTCCCCTGAGGTTTTGTTGCTAATTTGTTGTTGAAACAGAACCAGGATTCAGGTCATCTGATTCTCAGCTCCATGCATCGTTCCCAATACCATTCTTTCTGAGTTCTTCTCTCTGTGGTTCATTGTCATCTCATCTGAAGTACATTTGAAAATGCTAAGGAATTTTAAGGAAGGATGACTAAACAAAATTAAATGGTGGAATTTATCTCCCATGCAGCTATTTAAGTTAAAGTGAGCCTAATTTAGGGGCACTAAAAATTTGACTTTGGGGGTGCCTGGCTGACTTATTTGGTAGAACATGTGACTCTTGATCTCGGGGTTGTAAGTTTGAGCCCCATGTTGGGTGTAGAAATTACTTCAACATAAAATCTTTAAAAAAATTGACTTTGACATTAAAAATAAAAATTATAAAACATGACACATACATGTTTAGAAATTTTTTAGCTTCTTAGAGTTTGATTTTTGAGCTGCCCTTAATCTTTTAGGAGCCAAGTTGCCATGTTTCTTGGTATGCTCTAAATTTGTGGTCTGGGGGAGAAAAGAAATAAAGTGGGTGTGATTTGGTTTAACAGCTGGAAGCAACATTTCTAGCTCCTATGAATATGAGAGGGCTTAAACATTTGGGATGAGACCCTGAGGCAAAGTACGATTCCCAATTATCCCAATCCTCCCCATCATGGAAAAATAGCTCAAGGAACTAGTGTTCTCAATTGGGCTTCCCCTTTGGTATTTGAAGTTAAATAAATAAATTATACTCCCATACATGTTATATATAAGTATATGTAAAGTGATCATAAAATTAAGTTACATTATTTAAAATAGGGTAATAGCTAGCATTAATATGCACATATGAGAATTCTTTTTGAGTGATGAATGCTGATACCTTGGGGAAAAGCAGACCTGACTGAATTAAGACACACATATTTTAGAGAATGGTTTATGGTAGCAGGGAGGAAAAAAGGAAATGGAATAACTCTTTCCCTCCTAAATAGTTGCTGCCTTCTCTCCATTGCAACTCGGAAGAGGTCAGCATTGCTATGAAAAACGTCCCATTGAGGTTTTCACAAATTCAAATGAAATGGAATGAAATTAAAGCCTTACGTTTCACAGGGGGGAAAAGGATGAAACAGAAAAGCACTAATTCAGCTCACTCCGTCTCACTCTGTTACGGCAGTGGCTGACGTGGGAATCTGAAGAGAATTGTAATACGGGATCATAGAAATGAAAGTAACCTGTGAAGTAGTTTCATCTACCTCCTATCCTTGGTGAGTAAGCCCCAAACCATTACAAAGAGTTAGCATTTAAGAAACTTTCCAATAAGCAATTTCCCCCAGCTATAACCTGAATTCTACCTTATAGAACGACATGGACAGTTTTCTTCTTGCGCTCAACAGGGAGATATGAAGACAGCTTTTTGCCATAGCTAATGATCATAACCATTTCTGTATCACAGGGGTTATATTTCTGGGCCATGGGGAGACAGCACAGAGCAACGGGTAAGAATTCAGGCTTGGAGACAGGGTTGTGCTGAAGGCACAGCTGTGTGATCACAGGCAATTGACTTAAGCTCTCTAAACCTCAATTTCCTCACCCATAATGTGAGGATGATAATACCATCCAGCCAATCAAATGACTGTGAAGAATAGTCTAGAACAAGTGCTGTCTGATAGAAATATAATTTGACTCTGCAAATATGAGTCACATACGTACTTTAAAATTTTCTAGTACTCCCATTAAGAAAAGTAAAAAGACACAGGCGAAATTAATTTTAGTAATGTATTTTACTTAACATATCCAAAATATCATTTCAACGTGTTAAAAAATTAGTGGGATATTCTACATTCTCTTTTTTGTACTAAGTCTTTGAAATCTAATGTGTATTTTGCACATATCGTTTACCTCAACTCAAATTAGCCACATTTCAAGTGGCTACCAGTAAATGATAGGTCTAGAAAAAGGTTATAAAGCATTTAGCACTATCCAAGGCCTCTGGTGAATGCTACAAAGTTGGGGCTTCGATTTTTATTGTTAATATTATTCTTAGAGAACAGTGTGATCTCAAAGCCTTTGCTTTTCCAGATGGACTCGTCTATGGTGCTATTAGGGGTACCTGGAGAGACTGGGTTGCTCAAGACTGAGCCCTCCATTTACTTCAAGGGCAACTTCCTCCTGGTCACTCTCTATCTTGTTATATGGAGGGGGCCACAATAAGTGGGATCTGCATGGAGAATATACCCAGTGAATGCCAATGATTTTCAGGTACTGACACATTAAACCCCAAGAAATAGGTACCACCACTCATCTGCTACCTTCTCATAGAAATAGGACAGGATAGGGGCCCTGGGTGGCTCAGTTGGTTAGGCGTCTGCCTTTGACTCGGGTCATGATCCCAGAGTCCTGGGATCGAGCCCCACATTGGCTTCCCTGTCATCGGGGAGCCTGCTTCTCCCTCTCCTCCTTGCTCATGCTCTCTCTTGCTATCTCTGTCTCTCTCTCAAATAAATAAATAAAATGTTAAAAAAAAATAGGATAGGACAGGACACTTGCTAATGCAACCATCTGCTCTTATATTTTTTCCCTTACAAGTAGCGAGGTGGTATGCAATACGCTGTGTTCAAAGTTGATTTGATAAGTTAAACATAGTTACCAAAGAACCCAGCAATTCCACTAGGTGTACCCAAGAGAATTATAAAACATGTATTCACACAAAAACTTGTACACAAATGTACATAGCAGCATTATTAAAAAAGGCTAAGAAGTAGAAACAACCCAAATGTCCATCAACTCATGAATAAGTAAACAAAATGTAGTATATGCATGCAATGAAATATTTTTCAACCATAAAAAAGGATGAAGGCCTGATACATACTACACGCATGAATGGATCCTGAAAACATTGTGCTAAGTAAAAGAAGTCCGAATTTTTTGCATGATTCCATTATCTGAAATGCCCACAGTGGGAAAATGCATAGAGACAGAAAATAGATTAGTGATTTTCAGGGGCTGTGGGGAGGGGAGAATTGGGAGTGACTGCTAAAAGGTATGGAATTTCTTTCTGGAGTGATGGGAAAGTTCTGGAATTAGATATTGGCAATGGTTGTACATTTTGACTATATAAGAAACCACCGAGTTGTTAAAAAAAAAAAAAAAGTCGATTTGGTATCTTGGGAAGCATTGATCAAACAAACAAGTATGCCAGAACCTCAGAATAGAGAAGTATTTATAAGACTTTAAAATAGAAGAAATCACTCATGCCCAAAATATTATTTAATGGGATATCATCTTTAACTAAAGATGTAATATCAAATCTTTCTTTCCTCTCCATCAATTAAAATTGTTTGACAGTTTACCATTAAGCATGTTAACTAAGAGGACACAGACCTAAAGGATACACATGTGTATACACATATTCATAAACATAAACGCACGTACGTGTGTCAGAATTGTCTGAAAGGGTGTACAGGTTCCTCTGTTCCAGGCTGTCTCACGGCTCCCATTTTGCCCCACAGCTCTCCAGAGACACCTGCCCTACTGTGTGGCAGAGTGCAGCAGTTAAGACACGGGCTCAGGACCACACAGCCTCTGTGAAAGTCTCAGTCTGACTACTCACTGATTTGTGATTTGGGGCAACTTTCCTAACTCTTTCGTGTTTCATGTTGCCTTTGCAGTGGAATGAGAAGAGTGCCCAGGCTTGTTGCAAGGATTAAGAGAGTTAACATATATAAAGTACGCATAAGAATGCCTGGCTGTGGTAGATACTTTATAAGTGTTTTATAAATAAAAATTGTAAAAATGTACTTAAAACCCTGTCCCCACAGCATGCCAGACGTGCTTGAATGTGCTTTCTCTGTGTCTGGAACGCTCTTTCCCCACAAATAGCACCAACTCAATCTTCCTTCAGTGCTGTGTTCAAACATCACCTCAGCAGCTCTGATCACTGTCCCCCTCCCTTGCTTGTTTCTGTCTGTAACATGTATTGTGTTCGGACATACAAAATGATAATTTGCTTATGTATCTTCTTTGTGCCCCTTCAACTCTTACCAGAAGGCAGAGATCTTATCCGTCTGTTTGCTCCCCAGCCCTAAGTGCCCAGAGCAGTGGCTGCCACAAAGAAGGGACTCCACCATGTTTCTGGAATGAGTGAACAGATGGTAGTTACTTCTGGGCAGGGGCCCTGGGGATCAGGATAGGAGTAGTTGTCCCTTTCACTGAATATCCCTTTGCACCATTTCATCTTTTACCATGTACTTATGTTCATTTCATAACAACAAAAAGTGAGAAATAAAATACTGGAAATTAGGGGCACCTGGGTGGCTCGGTTGGTTGAGCGACTGCCTTCGGCTCAGGTCATGATCCTGGAGTCCCGGGATCGAGTCCCGCATCGGGCTCCCTGCTCGGCGGGGAGTCTGCTTCTCCCTCTGACCCTCCTCCCTCTCATGCTCTCTGTCTCTCATTCTCTCTGTCTCAAATAAATAAATAAAATCTTTAAAAAAAAATGCTGGAAATTAAAGAGTGTACATGGATCAGAGGGAGAAGACAGAAGCAGAAAGCAGTCAGACTTCAGGCTCTGTGACCAGACAAGGATTCTAGAGGATGCTCCTACAGGCCCCCTTTAGACGTTGTCCATGAGTAAAAAGTGCAATGACGCCTAGAAACGGCATTGAGCCCCAGTCTTGAAGCACAGGATGTACACAGGTGAGCGAGAAGTCTTAATAGGATCATTCATATTGTGCAACGTGTGTCCTGTACCTATGGGTACAATGGGAAACTTTTCCATGGCAAAAGGCCTGTTTCCAGGCACAGTAAACAGAGCGTTTGCTGAGGGTTGTTTGCCCACTTCCACCACTGCATGGACAGGCAGGTGGCCATGGTGTATGGGATTCCTTGGGCAGAGACAAGACGGTCTGTGTCCATGGCCTGAGAACAGTGCCCTTCCTCATTCCCTAATAGGTCCTCTGGAAACCTGATAAAAATTAAAGGATCCCTTGTAAGAGCACTGGGCTTAAAATGAACTGTTCTGTAAATATATCCCAACTAATTTGGGGTAAAACTCTGCTCTGAGTTGCCTTCGGGGTCCCCTCATTGCTCTTTCCAATATCTCTCTTCACTACCTCTTTACTACCTCTCCTGTCAGGAAAAAACAACTGATGAGTCCCCAGCCCCTTGGTTGATGTATTACTCCTTCCACAATTTTTTTAATTTAAAAAGGGATTAATTGGAAAGAAATAATAATGGTGACGCTGTTGATAATGATATTAATAATACTGATGATGACAATGATGCTGATGATAGCAGTGATTGTTACTGAATATTTATTGTGTGCCAGGTGTTCTGCTAAAAAATGGATACAATTTATCTTATTTAATCCTCCAAAAAACTATGTTATTGACAAGGAATGGAAAGTCACATAGTTAGCAAATGGGCAACGAGGGGTTTAGAAGCACTGTCCCTAAAATTTTTTGCTCTGAGGAATTCCATCACTAATTATTCAAATGAATGGATTTCTAAAGTGGAAGCTTTGACCCTGTAGAGAGAGAGTTCGGGAGAGTCCGACAATCATAGTAACCCTCCATAGCAATGAAACTGACCATCAAGGCTTGAAACTTTGAACAATCCACTGTGTCTATGACTGCCTTGGTTCAACTCCTGACTGACACTCATGACGTTACCTGGGCAAGTCACATAACCTCTCTGTGCTTGAGATTATTGTTAGAATTCAATGAGATAATGTCAATAAAGTGCTTGCAATAGTGTATGTATGTGTGTGTATGTAGAATGTATGTGTGTATATATATCATTCAGATGCTATATATTTTGATTGCTATATATCTCTATTAGAATAATTTATTTCTAGCTTTTAAATAACAGAAGTGATCTTTTACTTGATTTTTATAATGCAGTTGTTGATCTATTTTCCATAGGTTTTTTTTTTTAAAGGTAGCATCACAATAGAATTTCAAAGGAAAGTACCCCAAATCTCATTTCCCTAACACAACAGTTATTTTTATTTTTTACATATTGCCTTCAAGTTTTGCTAATACTAGGAAGTTACACGGAGAGGACACAATATTGAATCAGATTGGGATTTTTATCTCACACTGTCACAAACTAGCTATATAACCTCAGGGGGGTTATGCAATGCCCTTTGCTTTGGTTTCTCAAGGTATCAAATAAAGAAGCTAGACCATACAGATGATCTTTAAGATCCCTCTAGTTTTAACCGTCTACGATTTTTATCTATAATCTACTTCTTTTGTTTCAAGATATTCATATGAAATTGCATATAGAAGGTACATGTAAGAAGTGTTTGCAAAGCTAGTTAACTTTGTAAGCTATGTCTGAGAAATAGTTCCACATATATAATGAGTTCTGCAAAGGTAGGGTTATAATTAAGAACCCCAGGAATTTCAAAAACTGGCTACCAAATTACCAAAAAGCAATAAAAATCAGTATCAATACATTCATGATATGTTTGTTTGCAACTAAAGTGTTAGCAAGCTCACACATTAATTATAAGTAATACACATAGTTTGATAAGACCATTCTAGTCTGTTGATACACAGTTGTTAAATTCACAAAAACGTTACATCAGTGTAATTTTTCCATGTGGTATTCTTAAAGTCTCTTTCTAAGAAAATCAAAGAGGAAAAAACAAAAAGAAAGGAGTGACTCTACCTGACTTAGATCATATTGGCAGAAACCTATCAATATAAATGTCTAAAATGTCAATAACTATTAATGGGATGAAGCAGTCACTCTCCTGCACTGCCGCTTGGTGTATAACCTGGTATAACCTTTCTAGAGGCGATTTGACAATACTAATCAAGAGCTTAAATATGTTCCTACCCTCTGGCCGGGTAACTCCACTTACAGGAATTTGTACTAAAAAAATAAGGCGTGCATAAATTCTTTGTTGCAGTATCGTATATAACTGCAAAGAACTGGAAACAATCTAAATGTCCAGAAATAGAAGAATAGCTAAATAACTGATGTCACACATACATTAAATATATGTATACATGACTATATGTATTTATGATATATATATGTATATGTGTGTAGACATTTTTCCTGCCTCAGCCAGATCTAATATAGATATCAATGGTGCTCATTGCTACTGCCTTAATCACTATTTCTAGGTCTTTTCAGTGAACAGAGGAGCTAAGAAATATATGTAAATATAAACATTAAAAAAAATTTTTTTAAGAAATGGCTACGCCCAACGTGAGGCTTGAACTCATGACCCCAAGATCAAGAGCCACATGTTCTACTGACTGAGCCAGCCAGTGCACCTTATATCACTAACTTCTTTTTTTTTTTTTTAAGATTTTATTCATTTATTTGAGAGAGAGAGAGCACATGAAAGGGGGGAGGGTCAGAGGGAGAAGCAGACTCCCTGCCAAGCAGGGAGCCCGATGCGGGACTCGATCCCGGGACTCCAGGATCATGACCTGAGCCGAAGGCAGTCGCTTAACCAACTGAGCCACCCAGGCGCCCAACTAACTTCTAATTCAAATTCAGAACTACAAGGTTTTTACCTAACCTCTTCTTTTACATCTCGATTTCCTTCCTCCCATGCTATGAATCCTGACTCTCAAGGACACTGAACATGATAGAATTAGAAGATCCCATAATTAGTATTTGCTTATCCCATATTACCCAGAACAGCGATATCGACACTACCACCAACCATATGATTACCAAAAATGGTTAAAAAATGTTTTTGCAGTCCTTTTTGTCCTTAGGAAATATCCCATTAGGGATATATAGTCAAATTACTGTGTTTTAAAGTTATTCAAAATAATTTCTCTGTGTACCACAAATTGGATACAAAATTAGGTTTTTTAAAAAAAATTAGGAATTGGATTTTAAAAAATTAGAATTTTCATAATTATGTAAAATATTTACGTGATTCCAAAGTCAAGTCTACAAAACAAGATAAACAAGTCTAGTTTCTATCACCATCCCTTCTACTTCATTCCTTTCCCCCTTTTATAGGTAACTATTATTTTGTGATGTTTATCCTTCCACTGTTTATTCTTTAATTCAAGCAAATATATACACACACATATACACACATGTATATGTGTGTGTATATGTGTATCTGTATACAAATATATATTTATATCCATTCTTACATAAATTATATGTTTGCTTTTCTCCCTCTTGCTATGTACTTACAATGTATCCTAGAGATCAAGCCATATATATAAAGATCCTAAATTCAATTTTTTAACTGCACAGAATTCCATTGTGTGAATGCACCAAACTTTTTCAACCAGTCCTCTATTAATGAACATTTGGGTTGTTTCCAGTCTTTGCAATTATAAACAGCTTCTGTCTTATGGTTTGGTATTATATTTATACATACTCAAGTCGTAAATATAAATAGATTTAAAAAAATAGATTTTTACTGTGTGGAACTATACAAGATGAACCTAGACCACCTTATACCAAATATCAAGGACATTATCCAAGACTACTAGGGTCATGTCAAAAGAAGTCAGGAGCTAATGTGAAGAGACCAGATAGGGATAATTTAAGCATTAATAAGAATAATTAAACAAGATGTATTGAAACACATTGAACATGTTTCAATTAATGAGTTCAAATGATAATTGAAAACAACAACAAAAATAAAAGCAAAATAACAAAACACCTATTTGACCACCATTGGCACCTGCCAGAAAATCAACTCAAAGAATAATAAGATTAAAATATTACTATTTTGCAATTCTTTTAAAAAGATTTTTGTTTTATTTAAATTCAATTCTATTTTGCAATTCTTAATAAACCAATGATTCTAGATAACATAAAAGAAGAGAGTATTACACATTATGCCCCACCCCCCATGGCAAAACACACCACTACCTATGAGGCAGTTTTGAAAAAAAGAAACAAAAACAAAAACCACAAAAACCAAAAAACGGAATCTGATAAAGCTTGCGGATGGTTGTAGGAAATGCACAGGATATAAGAGATGTTAAACTATACTATGGGGATGCAATGTGAAAAATCAAGTTCTATAGCTTGGTTTCTTCAACAAATAAGTTGCAAGGAAATATTAGAGTGGAAACCCATATATATTTAAAGAGATGTAGTAGACATATCAACCAATCTCAGTATGGGAACTTCATTTGGATCCTGCTTCAAACAAACTATGAAAATAAATTATAATACTTATGAAACAATTGGAAATTTGAACACTGAATACTTCATATTATTAAAATATTATTGTTAATTAGTTTAGATGTGATACTGGTTATGTTTTTTTTTAAGACCTTATCTTTTAAAGATCCAAATTGGAATATTTATGGTTAAGATGATACAATTTCTGGGGTGTCTGGGTGGCTCAGTCAGTTAAGCATTGGACTCTTGATTTTGGCTCAGGTCATGATATCAGGGTTGTGAGATCGAGCCCCAAAGCAGGCTCCGCACTGGACATGGAGCCTGCTTAAGATTCTCTCTTTCCCCCTCCTTCTTTCTGTCCCCCCCCAAAAAAACAAAAACAGGGGTGCCTAGGGGCTCATGGGTTGGGCATCTGACTCTTGATTTCGGCTCAGGGTCATGATCTCCTCGCTCAGCCTCCAGAAGACTGCTTGAGATTCTCTTTCTCCTTCTGCCCCTCCCCCCCAAAATAAATAAATAAATCTTTAAAAAAAACAAAGACAAATACAAACAAAAAAGATGATATAATTTCTGATATTTGCTTTAAAATAAAATGAGTAGGGAAGAGAAAGAGGGTATTGATGGGTTGATGAGTACATGGACTCATGCTTTCTACCTACTTTTTTTATGTTTTAAATTTTCTATAATAAAGCATTAATATGCATTTATATATAATGGGTATTTTGGGAGGTGCGTGGATAAACATCCATTATAAAGAAATACAACAAAATATTAATGGTGGTTACCTCTGCATGATAGGATTATGGGGGTTTTGGTGATTTATATTTTTTTGTTTTTACTCTACTGTATATACTGTAATTTTTATACTGCACATATATTCTTTATAATCAGGAAAAAGCTATTTAAAAAGAAAAATCTTTTGTTTAACAATACCATTTTCACAGTTCAAACTAGGATTCACTGCTGACACAGTGAATAAAATAACTTTGTATATTTTAAATATAACTGGGCAAAGCAAATTATTTAATATTTAAATATATTTAGTTTTGAGTGGCTACAGATAATAGTTCATGAAAATATAACTCTAAGTTTTGAGGTTTGGAAATTCTGTCATTTGGTATAATACGATAATCTTAAATTTATGGCTTAGGAATAAACAGCTCATTTTTTTTTTCCTCCTCCTTACATAACACAAAAACAACTGATCCAGTTTGGCACCAACTTTCTCCTCCAAAGTCACCTTTGTCTGAAATCTAGCACCTCAGGTTTCAATCAAATACCTTCCAGATGAGAAAAGGTTTCTTAACAAAATTTTCTTGTAATTTTACTATAGTGTTCATTCCTGGCAGCTTCAGAGAATCCTTTTTTCATAGGTAAGTGGGTGGGAGGAATGCTTCTTCCTCCTACTTTCTAGTGAAGGAGAGAGAGCAAGAGAGAAATCTAGTGATGGAGAGAGAGCAATCAGTTGAAATCACTCCTTTCGTATCGCTGAAATAAATGTAGGGCCATGATGTAGATGCAATTAAAGAAAAAGATAGTTAATGGGTAATTTTAGCATATTAAAAGTTAATATGGTGTACTGCAAGGTTTGCCATTCGATTAGGAGGAAATTAGTTCTTTGAGATCAGTAAAATTGTTTCAAACCAACTTATAAAAACAAGCATGTTTTGTAATTACATATGGACATCTAATAATTATATCATCTGAATGACCTATAATCAGAGAAGTAACCCTTCATTTATTCTGAAATAAAGATATCTAGTATTCCTTCTTCTTTTGGTTCACATGTAATTTTCTCCTAAAGAAACCACAGTCAGCTTCTTTCTGAAATATATATATATATATATATTTTTTTTTTTAAAGATTTTATTTATTTATTTGACAGAGACACAGCAAGAGAGGGAACACAAGCAGGGGGAGTGGGAGAGGGAGAAGCAGGCTTCCCGCTGAGCAGGGAGTCCGATGCAGGGCTCGATCCCAGGACCCTGGGATCATGACCTGAGCCGAAGGCAGACGCTTAACGACTGAGCCAAAGGCACCCCCTTTCCGAAATATATTAACAGAATATCATTAGAGTAACATTTTGTTCTAAATGTAGACTTTAAAGCAAAGTCATTGGTAGATGTGGTTATTCATTTGGAAGTGAAATTTTCTGATTTAACAAATGGCTAGGGGCAGATAATGTCGATTTGGGTCCATTTGTCCATTTGAGGTTCCATGGATGATTATATGCTTCACATAAATTCAATCTACAATTGCAACTATGTGCCCCGTTTTGTGCTAAGTATTTTCATATAAAATCTCAATTATTTACTACAATAACCTTGTGAAATAGTTATTTTGGAGAGAGATTAAGTTTCTTGCTCAAGGTCACACAGTTATCAAGCGCATTACAAATCCTGTGTTACCACTTTTAAGTTAAGAACACTGGTGATTGAGAGCATTTGCAGCAGTCCTTGGTGCCTAGTATGGAGCCTTGTACTAGAAAGTATGTCAAGTCAGTTCAAAGGATGATATTCATCTGTCTCATTGTAAAAACAGGGTTCTCCGCCTCCCTCACACAATGGAAGATGTGCAAGAGGTGCAGCATTCTTCATATTAGAGCAAAGATGGAGCCAGTTGAGATGGAGAGTCTCTCATGGAGAAACCGACTAAAAAGCATCAAGGAGAAGAGAGGGGGCGATCTGTTCTTCACAGCCGCAAAGCCAAGCTAGCTTTCTGCCTTGATCTTTTAACAAACTTTAGTAAGTTCAGACACCTTTAACCCTGGGAACCAACAGCTTTTGATTTGGTGACCAGGAAACTAAAGGTCAACCTGAGAAAATGGATTCTTGACATATTTCCAACAAAGGTCACTTGTTTTATCCCAGTGGACTCAAAGTTAAGAATTAAAAACCTCAACGTTGGTAAATTATGTGTTTGAAATACTGGGAGTTCTAATTAGACATCCATCCCAAATGCTAGTAGAGCCCACTCTATTCATTTACTCATAACTTTATGAAAAACTGTTTGTTTGGGATGTGGTTTCTAAAAGCAATTTACCTTCAGGCTTAGTTAAAAATGGAATGTGTGAGAAAAGAATTTTCCAACTTTTACTGACTCGGTGATGCAAAGGAAAATATGTTTATAAGAATTTGTCTGCTTGGTAACTCAAAATTAATTGATTTACAAAACTTGGATTTCAAGTTTAAATCTAAATTCAATTATAAATTTCAAGCGTTATTTTTTCAGAGCATACCCTTGTTCTAGCTACTAATACTACAGAATCATTCTGATGGACATGAACTGGGCATCAAATTATTAACTATCCCTCTAAAGTTGTATTAGAAGTATTTTATTTGTGGAGACATAAATGCAGGTTACACAATACCTTGTAAATTGCCTTGAATGAAAGGATCTTAAAAATAAATAGGAACAACAAAAATAAAACATGACTAACCCTCCTGCCATCATCAAAACAAATGTTTCCAAGGACCTGAAGCCAAGAAAATAGAAATCCATAAACACAAAGGCCAAGATAATCGGTGAATCTACCAGGTCTCCATAAAGGACAAAACAAAACACTAAAAACCAGACAAAACCCCAAATCCCATCTGCTTTGAAGGAATGAATGCTGAAGAACATTGACCCTTTCTGCCCCTCCGCCTACCACAGAAATCCCAGCCTGCAGCTAATTTTAAAATTATCAAATCTCCAAAAATTATGGGAGGTGGATGTCTTAAAAAATGCGGTCGATTCAATTGCATGGGTCATATCCACATTAGCTAACGTAGTAATTATTGAGGGAAGGGTAATCTACTTCATTCATTTTAATAACCAATTCTTTTTCAGATTTGCCACAGAGCCAACTCAACTTAATTATTAAAGCACAATAATATTGGATTGAACTATTTTTCAATCCAAGAATTTTTATTATAGAGAAAAGGCTTGGACAATTTAAGCAATTATGTGCTTCATTTCTCCTTTTCTGTAACTCCATTCTTGCTTATTTATAAGGTATTGAATTTAACTTGCTTCATTCGTAATGTTTTACATCCTGTCATCTTCTTTTAAAAAATTTAAACTCGATTTTAAAAAGGCTGCAGGCTAAGTGTTGGTGGCTAGTTCCTATGAGTAACAAATCATAGTCCCTAGAGCTCAGAGTGCTGACCTGAAGGACAGCAAACCAAATTTTGGCCGCCCTGAAAAACTCTGTGTACACAACTAATGCATATTCTCGATTTTACCCCTCTGCTCCCAAAACACTTCCTTGGATGCCCAACTTACACGACCTCTCCTTATATCCAGGCACACACCACTTCTTTTCATTGGGATGCAATATCGCTAAAGGGCAAGGTCACTTGAAAGAAAGCTGAACTTGGACTCAGACTCCAGGTGAGTTCCAGCTCTTTAGGGAACCAGTTAAAGGTAATTTAGCTCAGTGGGTAAGTGTGTGTGCCTGCTAAAGCCAGAACGCAGAGATGCAAATTCTCGTTTTCCACTCTCTAGCTATGCGACTCTGGGCAAGTCATTTAAATCTTGTGCCCGGTTTTCCCATTTATAAAATTACGGTGATATCAATAAGAGCCTCAGAGAGTAGTCTTGAGGATTAAATGTCTTAATAGGACCGGGGCACCTGGGTGGCTCAGTTGGTTAAGCATCCCACTCTTGGTTTTGGCTCAGGTCGTGATCTCAGGGTCCTGAGATGAGCCCCACGTCAGGCTCTGCGCTCAGCCTGGAGTCTGCTTCAGATTCTCTCTCTCTCTCTGCCCCCCCCCCCAAATAAATAAATCAATCTTTTTTTTTAAGATTTTATTTATTTATTTAAATAAATAAATTTATTTATTTATATATAGAGAGATAGCGAGAGCAGGAATACAAGCAGGGGGAGTGGGAGAGGGAGAAGCAGGCTTCTGGCCAAGCAGAGAGCCCGATGTGGGGCTCGATCCCAGGACCTAGGATCATGACCTGAGCCAAAGGCAGAAACTTAATGACTGAGCCACCCAGGTGCCCCTAAATAAATCTTTTTAAAAAAATGTCTTAATAGGGCTTAAAACAGAGCCTCAGGTATCCTAAGCATGCACTAAATGCCAGCAATTATTCTTACCAGCTGCCTGACCTTGGGGGAACTCACCTAACCTCTATGAAACTTTATTTCATCTTCTGTACAAAAAGGGATCACGGACCTCACGTGGTCTTTATGAAGACCAAATAAACTCATATTAGTCTGTTGCAGTCATTTTAAAAATGTAATCAAGTATCAGGCAACTCTTTCAACCAAGTAGAATTAGTTCTGTGCTTCTGTAATACTTGAAAAACACACATACACACATTCCTGCGACAGCACTTGTCACATGGCATTGTCAGAATTTGCTTACCTGTCCATCTCCCCCACTAACAGTACATCCTCTGATTCACCTCTGGACCCTCAGCATGTTAGTCACACCTAGCACAGGACAGGCACTCAATAAATATTTGTTGAAATGAATATTGTCCAAACGGAGCAGGAATTCTCAAGGCCTTGGCTAGAAATGATGGATTACCACTTTTTGCCAAGTGTCCTCAGTAGACCACCCAGAAATTCTCTTGTTTTTCCTCTGGCACAATATATTGAGATTTTGTCATTTTGAATGTAGCCAATCTTGTGTGGTTACATTCACATATTCTTTTTTTTTTTTTTTAAAGATTTTATTTATGTATTTGACAGAGAGAGAGAGAGACAGTGAGAGAGGGAACACAAGCAGGGGGAGTGGGGGAGGGAGAAGCAGGCTTCCCGTGGAGCAGGGAGCCCGATGTGGGGCTCGATCCCAGGACCCTGGGATCATGACCTGAGCCGAAGGCAGACGCTTAACGACTGAGCCACCCAGGCGCCCCCACATATTCTTTTTGTTTTAAAAAAATTATTATTGAGCACCTATTCTGTGCCAGGTCCTATGCTGGGCTCCATATGGTACACCACAAATGTCAAATGCCCAGGCGAATTTAGTCCCTGCATACTATATTGAAAGAAACTATTTACTAGAGAAGCATTTACTACTGGAGATAATAAGCTCCCTGGTTTGATTACTTCATTAGAGCGACAGAACGTCAGGGTGGGAAGGAATGGTTTTCTAGAAGTGGGAGTCCTTTATAGAATAATAATTAAGGTCAGAGATGTGACTGCTTAAGTTCAAATCCTTGCTCTGCTTTGTACAAGGTGTAAGACCTTGGGCAAGCTGCTTAAGCCCTCTGAGCTTCACTCTTCTCATCTTTAAGATGGAACTAGTACGACTGATATGAGTATTAAGCATAACAATCCACATTAATCACGTACAATGATGCCTGCCCTATAGTAGGCACTCTATATGTGTTTGTTATTGTGATGAACCTGATCCCTCACCCCAGTGTTTGAACTTCCATCACAGATATATCCAGCAAATGGGGCAGGAATGCCTGAATTCTGCTTGAATACCATCAGGGGCAGGGAACTTACTACTAACAGTTATCTACTTGATTGGTGGGCAAGGCTAATTGTTGGGTTGAAATATACATGCTTACATCTTCCACTCAGGGGTCCTCCATCTGTCATTTGGGACTACTCAGAAGAAATCTCATCTCTTCTCTGCAGGATAGCCCCTCTAACTTTGGAAGGTAGCTACATATGCTAGCTATCATCCTCATCCTCACACACCCACACACAATCTTAAATTTTTTAATCATTTTTATATGACACTATTTATATGACCATTTTTATATGATCCCTCATCCTTTTTTACTCTCCTTGAATAATCTTTGTTTATCAATGTCCTTCTTACAGGTTGAAGGATTTATAACACAGAACAATTGTGGCCTGATCACAAGTGAGTACTAGAGAACGACTTCCCAACTTGAACACTATATTTCTATTAATATAGCAAAAAATTGATTTTTTTTTTGAGGTACATCACACTGTGTTGACTCATCATCTACTAACAATCTACAGGAGACTCTAAATCTTCCTACGTGAGCAATTGTAAGACACCTCACCCCCAATCTATACTTGTACAACTGAATTTTGGATCTTTGAGTACTTTACACTTGTCCCTATTAAACTTTATATTGTTAGGTGTGATTCATTCTTACATTTTGTTGGGATTCAGTCGGGGGGCAGGGGGAGATCCTGACTGTCTCATCCAGCTCATTTGTGATTCTTTCCAGTTGGTGTGTGATCAATTTAGCACACCATCAATGTTATTATCTTAATCATCAATAGAAGTGTTAAGGGGGATGGGGCTGCAAACCAGACCTGCATTAGATCCCTAGAGACCTAGGTGTGCATCAGCCTCTTAAGAAAATTTTTAAAAAGACATCACTCATTCAATCAGCAAATATTTATTGAGTGTCTACCATGCATCAGTTACTATTCCATGTGCTGGGTATATAGTGGTGAGTAAAACAAAATCCCTACCCTCGGCAAGCCTACATTCTAGTAGAGGAGATAGATAATAAATTTTTAAAAATAAATAATACTAAGGTCTTTCAATGAAAAGCTAAAGCAGGTACGGGGCTAAGGAAGGTTGACAGTGGGATGGAATGGGAGTTGGTCCATAGACAACATGGCTAATGCAGAATTGTTTTTGAAGTTTAATTGCAGTGCTCATGTCCTACATTCTTAGTGTGCATCTGGACCAAAAGGTGTCCCGAAGTGGGCAGCAAGTTGATTTTGCAAAGCCCACTTTCCTCTATGTGGAATCACATTAAGAAAAAATTGGTAGAACAATAGGAAGAATGTAAATAGTCATGAAACAAACAAACAAAAATATTTGGAATGACATAATTCCTTCACAACATTTCTTCATATGCATAGAATATTCAAACACTGTGAGGCCATCAAGACTAGAACGGAAGCCAGTCACACCTCTTGACGAAAACTCCAGAGAGGAGAATCGAAGAATTGAAAAACAGAGAAGCTAGCACTTACCTTATTCCAATCCCCATCTTCTCAAGTATGGAGTGGGTTATGAATCCAGTAATTTATGAAAAGTCAGGAGGATGGAATGCTTGGGTGATCCCAAAACATGGCTCAGAGAACCTGGATACTGAATTCTGGAAAAGAAGTCCACCAGGGACAGATGTGAAATCTACCTCTATTAACTGCTATCTGCTCATTATTCTAATGTTGATAAATTCTTCTAAAGCGTTCTAGATAAATTTCAATTCCCTTTGATATTAGAGGGACTTGATAAGTCCCAGATAATTGCATATTCTGATTCAAAATTTATATTCTCACAATGATACTTTTAACATTTATATTCCCTCATTCATTGAGCATTTATTTTGTATCAATTACTGTGTTGGTACTAGGAATACCAAGGTGAGTAGGATAAATATGGTCCCTGTTTCCGGGGGCTTTAGAGTAGACCTTATAGTAGAAGGCAAGCTAGAAATAAGAAAGGAAGCTCTGATAAAGAAGTGTATCAAGAGCTCTAGGAGGATCACCTAATCCAGACTTTGGGAGAATTGCAAGTTAGAGACTTGTACATGGGGACTTACAAGGTATGAAGGAGTTAGTTTAAAAAAAGAAATGGGGCATGGTGCCTGGGTGGCTCGGTCAGTTAAGCATCTGCCTTAGGCTTGGGTCATGACCCCAGGGTCCTGGGATTGAGCCCCATGTTGGGCTCCCTGCTCGGTGGGAGCCTGTTTCTCCCTCTGCCTCTGCCCCTCCTCCCACCCACTTATGCACTCTCTCTCTCTCTCAAATAAATAAATAAAATCCTAAAAAAAAAAAAAAGAAATGGGGCAAGTCTGTTTTAGGTGGAGGGTATGGCAGATGCACATTTTGGAGGTAACAGAAATGACTGTGCATGCTGAGCATCTGAGCACTGAAAATTAGTTCAGCATAGCTGGGACAGAGCGGTCAGAGATGAGATCGGAAAGGTAAGTGGGACCAAATTATTCAGAACCTTACAAGCTCTGTCATAAAGGAGGTGGAGTCTACTAAAATGTGTAATCGCTTGAATGTTAGAGTTTTGAAAGAGCAAAGTCAAGACTGCTGCTCAGATGTTTGGCTTGACCACCTGGGTGGACAGTGATGTCAGTCACCAGGACAGCAAAACAGAAACACAAACGAGAGGAGCTGTGAAGAAGGGGCAAGTTCAGACCAGGTCATGTTTGGTGTGTGACACCTGGAGAACATGGGCAGGGTAGCAGCAGGTAGTCTGATCTAGAAGTCTGAGGATACAGGTTTAGGGATCATCAGCACATGACAGGCAACAATAGAATCCACAATGATGAACGAGATACACTGAATGAGCACTGGGGAAGAGAAAAGCCCTAAGAGAGCCCAAGAGGAAAACCGACCTTAAAGGATGGGCAGACAAAGTTTCCTTAAAAAAAAAAGAGGAAGAAGGTGCAATCAGAGGGAGACAAGGGAAACAAGAATGTGAGATATCACAGAGGACAAAGGAAAAGCACGTTTCAACAAGTAGGTTGTGGTCAACAAAGGCAAATGCTGTCAAGAGATCAAGAAAAAGGCTGAGAAGCAGTCACGGGGTGAGCGCCAAGGAGATACTTCAGCAGCTGGGCAAGAGCAGCTGGTGGAGGCAGAAGCCAGGTCACATGAATCGAGGAACAAAGACAGCCAGTGAACAATGTCTACACAACTATTTCAAAAAGTTTGACTCAAAAATGGAAGATTTAATCCCTCAATTTTCTTCCCAAAGGGAAGGAAAGAGGGCCACCACGAAGGCTTCCTCACCACCTATAGTCACCTGTAGCTCAGCTGATTACCTAGCAACACTCTTGCTTGCAGGTGTGGCCTGTGCATGGGCCTGTGGTTCCACCACCAGTCCTGGACATGGCTAACACTGTAGAGTAAACCAAACCTGCCTTCTCTGCTCTGCAGCTCTTCCTCTGCACCCGATCCTTCTCGAGGCCTCAAAGACCCACACAGTCTTCCTGGACACCAGGCCCACTGTGGTGCATGATGTAACCTGGCCTCTCTGAGCAGCCCACCATAGGTAAAAATCTGGTCAGATACAGTTGTCACATGATCATTACTATTCACTTATTGCCAGAGCTTATGTATTGGGACCAGTTAGAAGGAGAGGAGAGAAATTTGGTCACCTTGGAGTCTGGAGCAGGCAGCTGGCCCCACAGCTGGCCAGACCGCTATCCAAGCAGGGGGCCTCTCTGAGAACAAAATCCAGAAGCCAAAATACATGGGTCAGGTGGAAAACAGATGACTACCACTGTCAATAATGCTGAAGGTTGGTCCTAGGGAGTGAAGGTGAGCCAATACATGATGGATGAACACTGTAAGGGGTTTGGACATGAGGGGAGGAGCGGGAGGGCCATCCAAGAGCAAGGACCAAGAACTGGAAATGGGCTGAAGCTCTCACATGCACACAGAGGCCAGGCACAGTTATCCTGGACAGTGAGTCCGTCCCACTGGATCTGTTATCCCAAATCTTCCCAGTGTGTTCTCTCAGGACTTCATTACTTGAACTGAAGTTCCCAACATGCGCAACAAGTCCCCCAATCTTATTTCCACAACCCCTCTCCTGCCATCATAACGCTGGATTGCAAGAGGAAGCCAGATAAGCTCTGGCCTGGGTGGTGTGAATGGGGAACAACCTGAAAAGGTTGTAGTGAATAGCCATCCCTGAGCCTAAGAACCAGGAGTGGAAACAGAGGCCTGACAAGGTATTCATGCAGGCCCGAAATCAATAACAAAACTAGCTCCGTGGCTTGATTAGTTGAAAAAATATGGCGAAATTGTAATCCTTCCAGGATGTCCATATTCTCAAAAACGCTTACGATGACTGAATAGAAAGCCTTCACTGTCTTCAGTTTGTGATTATAGCACGGAGAGGTGATAAAAACAGTGATGAACATCACAGACAAATACACTATTTTTGCCTTGTGCACAGATTGGCTACACTGAGTTTTCAGCTAAAGATTTTTTTTTTTTCATTTCACTTCGGTCAATAATCATTTACCCACCGGATATTGCTTTAAAGCCAAGTTTTCATCTAATTCTCATTTAACGAGATTGAAAAGGAAAAACTAAATAATAATACCTCATTTGTGTATAGTGCATGTCTTTCAGGGAAGACATCATAACCCATTTTATACTATCTAATTTACAGTAACAACACTTTTATAATGTAAATACTAGTAAGGGCTATTATCATTTTATAATATGCATGAAAGAAACCAAGGCATGTTGGGATAAAATGACAGTTCAATGTAACATGTAGCTTCCGTTTTAGAGGTATAACAGCTCGTTTATTTTTTCCTTCCTTCCTTCCTTCTTTCCTTCCTTCCTTCCTTCCTTCCTTCCTTCCTTCCTTCCTTCCTTCC
>NW_023270451.1:69499639-69523510 GCF_011800145.1 Mirounga leonina | reverse complement strand
TCCTTCCTTCCTTCCTTCCTTCCTTCCTTCCTTCCTTCCTTCCTTCCAATGAAGCCCTGCTTTAGATAAACATGTTTATTAAAGTGTACCTTGCCCTTACACTTTAAGATGAAAAGTATCTTGCTTAAAAGAAATAACCGGGCGCCTGGGTGGCTCAGATGGTTAAGCGTCTGCCTTCGGCTCAGGTCATGATCTCAGGGTCCTGGGATCAAGTCCTGCATCGGGCTTCCTGCTCCTTGGGAGCCTGCTTCTCCCTCTGCCTCTCTTTCTCTGTCTCTCATGAATAAATAAATAAAATCTTTTAATAAAAAAAAAAAAGAAATAACCAACACCAAAATGTTCATGTGTCCTACAGATGAAATCTCTCTCTCAAATCTAGATCAAAAAGAATCAATTTCACTACACAACTCTGCTTTCAATCAGCACAGTTCTCACCAACTTGTGCTAGACATATTGCTAGTCGATTGTAATATCTCTTCTTCATACACATTATGTTGTAATGATCTTGTCATCTCAGCTGGATTTCAAAAGTACCCTTACCTGCACAAATTGTGCATGTATGTAAAGGCACTGGCACTTTTATGCTTTTATTAGCTTCCTTTTGGAGGATAACATTTTTTTCTGATCTTCTCATGTATTCATTCACTCATTCATTCACTAATGCCCTCAAGCATTCATACATCCGTTCAAAACAGTGAGTGTGTGCTCAAAATGTACAAGCACTATTCTAGATGCAAAGAATAAAAATAGGAAGACCAAATCACTGACTTCAGGAAACTCACAGACCAGTGAGGGTAAACAGCCAGAGGAGTAAACAACTGTAGTTCAGTGCAGTAGATGTGGAGAAGGAATGACACATGAAAATGGTTTGGGGAGCATAGAAAGGGGATCGGTGTGTGTCTGAGAGGATGAGGAAGGCCTCCTAGAGAAGGTGCTCCTAGATCTTAGCATGTCAGGAAAAAGGGATTGGGGTATTTCCAATAGAGGGCACAGCATGGGCAAAGGCACAGATAGGCAAATAAGAGCACCCTATGCATTTGGGGAACTATGGGAAACAGGAGGTTCTTCAAATATTCTATGCCAGATTCTGTTTCACAGTCCAAGCCCTGGACTTCACCATAGACAATTCTGTAAAGGGAAATATATGGTCCCTAGGTTATTTGTCCTCAGTCATATAAGTAAAAACACATTCTACATGGGATCTACACCAAAGTGCCTTTTAAGACTCTGACCACTTGAGGAATGTCACAAAATCAAAGCTTGAGTCTATATTCTCCATATTTCATTACTATCATACTCCAGGGGGTGGCAGGTAAGAACAGCCTACCTCTTCCTCAAATATAGGTGATCACTTAGGCCATCTCCATTATTATTTCAGTATAAAAATTTTATAGAGAAGTATTTCCAAAAACAGCATTTTCAATGTACAATGTTGGATGGGTCAGGTTTTTCCTGCTCACCTCTTTCTAATCATTCAGACGTTGCATAGCCCAGCCTCCAAAGGAATGAGAGCTGGCCTTACAGACTTCTTATAGCAACTCCACACACTAGCAAGAGGTGTTTGGAAAGAGTCTCTGAATATGCTACACATAAGTACCTGCAGGGACTGCTCTTCCCTGAAGCCTCTGAGAAGTCCTGCACGAAGGTCTTTGTGAACTGGGTCAGCAGTTGATAAAATGGGATCACTACAGAACTCACATGGAACCTTCCCTAGAATAACTCCACTGCTTGGTTAATCTTACTCTGAATTCCCTTGTCACTTAGGAAAAGCTTTGCATCATGCAATTGCATCCTTGTTTCTATTTGGAAATTTTTCAGAGACTCAGAGTTCAAAATAACTCATCTATTTTGGTTCCGGACCAATTATGGAATTCTCTCTAAGACATCATTTCTTCATTCATCCAATACTTTACCCATTCAACAAACATCTACCTCCTCATTTCTATCTCTTGAAGCCAGTTCAGTCAGCCCTTTGTTCCCCATTACTCTACTGAAAACACACATGAGAAGATCACAGTGACTTCTAGGTTGTCCAATCTAAGGGTCAATTGTCCATCCTCACCTTACTGTCCTCTCAGCAGCTTCTTGGTACAGATGATCACTCCCTTCTTGTTGAAACATTTTCTTTACTTGACTTCCATCACATCACACTGACTTTCCTCCTACCTCATCGTGTATTCCGTCTCATTCACTTTTGCTGGGTCCTTCCTGATTTCTGAATGCTGGAAGTTCCCTTGGGCTTACTTCTCTACAATTACCCATCCAGTCCATTCTTCCTTTTATTTATTTATTTTTAAAAGATTTTATTTTTAAGTCATCTCCACACCCAACATGGGGCTTGAACTCACAACCCCAAGATCAAGAGTCACATGCTCTACCAAGTGAGACCGCCAGGCACCCCCAGTCTGTTGCTTTAAATACCATATATCTAGCCCTGATGTCTTACTTGGAAGCTAAAAGGGATTTTTTTTTTTTTTTCTAGAGATGCTGAAGTTTGGGTTGGGCACTGAAGGAGGAGATGGGTTGGCCAAGGGGAGAGGAGTGGCATTTTCCCAATGGGAATAGGAAGAAAAAGGGTACAAAGTTGTGAAAAGGCAAACTGTGTTCAGAAAAAAGAGGAAAGTCTGGTGTGAGTTGAAAATGACTATGGTGGGTTGTAGCCTTATCAAAAAGAAGCTTGATTTAGGTAAGGAATTTGGACTTTATACTGAAGACAGTAAGTAATTACCAGAGGCTCTTAAATAGGAGAGAGGTGTGATCATTCACATTAAAAAAATAAATAAACCTTTAGTTGGCAAGATGAAGGCTGTGTTAGAATAAGGGGAGACTGGAGCCTAGAAAGCCAATTAGAAGGCCCCTGTAATAGTCTAAGGAAGGGATTAAGGTCTGAATCACCATAGCAGCAGTGGGATGAAAAGCAGTGACAAATCCAAGGGAGATTTAGAAGTTGTATTGAGGACATGGCTATTGATTAGATAGGAGTTTGGGAGCAGGGGAGAGAGGCCACAGCTAAAGTGTAATGACATTAACTAAGCTAAAGGGGGGGAAGGAGAGCCCATGTGGTGGGGATGATGAGTAGCATATTAAGTTTGCAGTGATACCAGTGGCGAATGAGACAGGTCTGCAGATCAGGAAAGAGGTTTGGACTGAGTGTGTAGGTTCGGAAGGCAGTGTCCAACGGTAGCTAAATCCTCAGAATGGATGGGATATCCTGGGGAGAGAAAACACGGAGAAGCTGAAAGAGAAAGTGTGCAGGCAAGTTGTCATGGGAGGAGGAGCCAGGGGAGGAGGCTGAGGAGGAACAGAAAGGTAGCGTGAGATTGGGTCAGTGGTGAGTAAAGGGAGAAGAGCCCTTCCAGGAGGAAATGACCAGCAGTTCTCCCTGGGGTAGGATGAGTGAGAGGATTATGTTTGGTGATTAGATCTGATGAGCACATATTCTAGAGAGTTAGAAGTCAGGCTGGAATGGATGCAGTGAAGACTCCTCTTTGAAGTTTGGCTGGGAGGGAAGCAGGGAATGGCTGGGAAAAAGGTGGAGTGGGGCAAGTGTAGGAATTTCTTTTTATGGGAATGGGAGTCTTTATTACAATAGGTTGCCAGCTAGCTTCTGCTCACATGTTACTACCCTACAAGGCAAACTCGTTGAGTTTTTGAGCAGCAATCGAACATTCAAATCAGTTCAACACATATATGCAGACTGCCTGTTATGTCTAAAGCAGTGTGCTTGGCATTTTAGTGCCTAAAAAGATATGCAAGACATAGTCATGTTTTGATTTTTCATTAACTGGCCCAAATCTACCTCCTTCCAGTGACAGCTCCCTGTCCTCTGGAGTCACACACAACATAAGAAGAATTTCTTCCATATAGCTGCCCTTCAGCTAATTGAGGGTGGTTTTCAGCTACCTCCTGGGTCTTCTTATTGAACTTTTGTGAAATAATCCCATCTTTAGTATGTATACTTGCATAGGGGTATGTATATATTTTATTACCAACTGGCTGCTCTCCTCTGGACATCCATTGCTGTCTGTCCTTTTAAAATGTGGCACTCAGAATTAATCTCAATTTTCCTTATCTGGTATAAACAGTGTACAAACCAGTTGGAATATTCTTGCCCCTTTCCAGGATGTGGTTTTTCTGTTAATGCCATCTGAGACTGTAGGAATGTTCTGACAGTCCCACTACTCACTCATGGTACTTCACAGTCAACCCAAGTCCTGAGATCCTTTGCACCTGAAATGTTAATAAAATAGGTCTCCCAATTCTTATTTATACAATTGACTTTTTAAAACCAATTGCAGAAGTTTATTTTTTCCCACTAAATATTGTATTTGTACATTTGGTTTTTATTAGCCAATAGTAAAAAGAGCAAGGGCTTAGGAGTCAAGCAGATGTAGATTGGAATTCTGGTTTTGCTAGGTAGCTCAGTGACCTTGGTCATGTCATGATCTCTCTGTCTCAACTTATCAGTGAAACAGGGATAATCATAACTACATTGCAAAGTGGTTCTGTGGCTTCGTGGAGGGTAGAACAGTCCAATATATCATAAGGACTAGATAAATGTTGGTTTTTTTGCCTTCTTTCTCTTCCATTTTCTCAGCTTTGTATTCTTAGCAGAAGTATGCCTTTTAAGTTTTAACTCAAGATTAATAAGTCTTCCTTTTAAAAGAAGAAAAATAAATTGAGAATACGAGCCAAGGGCCAGAAGAATACTTTAGTATAACAGTGAAGCATAAGGGCTCTGAAACCAGACTTTCTATGACTGAATTCCAGCTCCACTACTTACTTGTCATCTAATCAGAAGCAAATTCATGAGCCATCCTGAGCCTTGGTTTACTCATCTGTAAAATGGGGATGATAGCAGTGCTTGTGTTTCTGGGTGTTAGAGAAGATGAACTGAGACAATAGATGGAAAATACTTTTGCATAGAACCTTGCACATATTAAGTAGTAGAGTTATTATTACCACTTAGAAACCTCCAGGTAAATAATGTGTTAAATATTTAAAACTGTGAAATGAAATGACTATGTTATATGGTTTGTATATGTTAGGGTTTTTGATACATGGTGCCAAATTGCTGTCTAGAATGCTTGAACCAGTTTCCATGCCCAGTATTGTATGATGGTGCTTATTTCCCTGCATCTTTAGCTATGCAAGATATCATTTTAAAGTTTTTGATAATTTGCTAGGCACAAAGACATCTGGTCTTACCTTGATCTGTGTATCTCTAATTACTAAGATTGGACTGCTTTCATTTTAATTGACCAACTGAATTCCTTTTTTTCTCCCACCTTCTCATGTTCTTTACCCATTCTCTTGAGATGTATTCTTCTGTTTGCAAGAGGTCTTTATATATTAAGGACACTACTCTTTGTCATATATATATTTATATATATTTGTTATATATAATTGCAAAAGTTCTAGAATCTCTCATTTATCTGTTTATTTTGTTTGTGGTACTGTTTTTATCTACATAAATTATAAAGATTTAAGTGTCAAATCTATAACTGTTTGTCTTTTATAAACCATAAGCCTTTACTTCTTTGCTCATGAGGGCCTTTACCATGTAAAGGTCAAGAAATGCTTGGGGCACCTGGGTGGTTCAGTTGGTTAAGCATCTGCCTTTGACTCAGGTCATGATCCCAGGTTCTTGGGATTGAGCCCTGCATCGGGCTCCCTGCTCAGTGGAGAGACTGCTTCTCCCTCTCCCACTGCCCTCCCCCCACCCCGCACTTGCACACTCTCTCTTGCTCTATCTCAAATAAATAAATAAAATCTTAAAAAAATGCTTACACCACTTTCATCTTTTCAACACATATAACTTCTCTTGTATGGGCCATTTTTCATATTTAACTCTTTAACCCATCTGAAATGTATTCCATTCCTTCTTAGCCATGTTATTTATTCTTTTGAATCAAAAGGAATCTTTGGTTTCAAGAAATAGAAAATTGAACTCAAATTGGTTTAAACAAAAAATATTATTTATTGGCTCCCACAAGTGAAAAGTTCAAAGGCTTTGGGGTCATGTTTCCCGGGTGGCTGGCACAATGTAGAAATCACCTGAAGGTTCCCTTTTCATTTATTTGCTTGAATCCCTGGTGATAGCTCCATTCTAAATAGACTCTCCCTGGGGTGCCTGGGTGGCTCAGTCGTTAAGCGTCTGCCTTCAGCTCAGGTCATGATCCCAGAGTCCTGGAATCGAGCCCTGCCTCGGGCTCCCTGCTCCTTGGGAAGCCTGCTTCTCCCTCTCCCACTCCCCCTGCTTGTGTTCCCTCTCTTGCTGTCTCTCTCTCTGTCAAATAAATAAAATCTTAAAAAAATAAAAATACAAATAAATAAATAGACTCTCCCCTTGTGGTCCCAAGATGGCAGCCAAGACCTCCCAGGGTTAAAAGCTCCTGCATTTACCTCCTGAAGCAAATTATTTTTGTTCTGGCATTTCTAGCAAAAGTTCTGACATTCTCTTTCACTGGACTGACTTAGGTCACATGCCCCTACCTGAAGCAGTCACTGGGGCAAAGAAAATGAAATTCATTGGTTATTCATTGATTGGCTTAGTCGGGAACACATGCCCTACCTCTTGGAGATAAAGGTGGAGTCAACTTTCCCAGGACTACATGGGTGTCCCAAAGGAAGTAGCAGCTGGGAAAGGGGGATGCATTTGAGAAGATAAGTAAGGTAAGGACTATATTTTTGAGTATCAAGATTATTGTTTTTAATAGAAAATGAGAAATTCTCTGCCATTTAAAAACTTATGTGTTTTATCACTATTAACATGGTAGAAACTAAGAGTTAAAAATCATGAAAAGACATTGTCCCTTCCCCAGGTGCTAAACTCTTTACATTCAAGCTGCATAGGGACCACCTGGATGCATCATGGTTTCTAAAGGTCTAATCATACATGGTTGGAAAAATTTCCTTCATGGCAGAATGATCTATAGGTTCTATGAAATTCTTCTTTAATATGGTTTCCGTAGACCCAGTGGAAATAGATCATATCCCCAACTGTCCCCTGAATTTATTCTGGTAAAATCACTGTATTTTTGCTGCGTTGTTATCTGGTTATTTATTTGAGCCATTCCTTGTCTTTTTTTTCTGAGTTAATCAGGGTTTTACTTCTATCTTTGCAATGTCTTTTCTTAGTTTGTGAGCGCAAATCTATGTCTTAACCTAAACATCTTCTAAGGTGGACGCTGGAGCACGGGAGCTTTAAGTTGATCACAGCAGTGATTCAGAAGTGGCAAGACGCAGGAGTGCCCACATACTATGAGCCGGTCATAGTTCAAGATGTTCTGCCCAGGGCAAGCCATCATCTATCAGGCCCCATGAATGGGATTAGTGGTCCTACTAAGTAAAGACACAAAGGAGATGATCTCTCTCTATGTGTAGGTACACAAGAAGGTGGTTATCAGTAAACTAGGGAATGAATGGCCTCTCACCAGACACCGGATCTGCTGGTGCCTTGTTCTTGGACTTCTTAGCTTCCAGAACTGTGAGAAATAAATGTTTTTTAAGTCACCCAGTCTATGGTATTTATTATGGCAACTCGAGCTAAGACATCATCCTGTTCCCCTTTTGTGATGTGCCTGTCCAGGGACTTAGCTTCTGTGGGCCAGCAGGTCCCTCTTTCTTCCTTCTTAGAGGTTTTGACCACAGTTTTCTTGTATGGTCTCAGTCCTATCTCTAATATTTTTGACTCTTCTATTCTTCATTAGTGCTTACCAGCCCTCCTCTGCTCCCCTCCATGGAGCAACACACTTCTGAATGTGGTCTCCAAAGTGCTTTCTGATCTTTCCTACCTTTGGTGACTACTGGCCAGCATTGTCCCTTCCAGGACACAAAGTGGACCCCTCATCTGCTGAGTGTGATTGATACCAGCAGAGCTAAGTGAATAAAATGCCATTAAAAAAATTCTATTCTAGGGACACTTGCATAGCTCAGTCAGTTAAGCATCTGACTCTTGATTTCAGCTCGGGTCATGATCTCAAGGTTGTAGGATTGAGCCCCACATCGGGCTCCCCACCCAGTGGGGAGTCTGCCTGAGATTCTCTCCCTCTCCCTGTACCCTGCCCCCTGCTCACACATGTGCTCTCTCTCTCTCTCCAAGCTAAACAAATATTTAAAAAAAAAAAATTCTGTTCTAAGACCGATTTATTGTATGATGCACCACCATTTAATTACCTTTTTTAGAACCCTCCCCCAAACACTATCACATTAAACATATATATTGAAGATACATCCTGATTCTGGAAATATTAAAAATGTGAGGGGAAAAAGTTTGTACCTTGTAATCTAGGAAATACTATAGTGGAATGATTGTGTTTTTTAGCTATTAGTATTAGATGGTCTGCCCCATTCAATGGTGCTACCCTGTCTTCATTATTGTTCTTACTATAAACATAAGCAAAAAAACAAACAAAAACCCATTAATTGTCTTCAGTACTTTTTGCAGACCCCAGTTGTCTCTGGACATTAGCCCTCTTGCATTATTTTCACAGGCCTGAGCCCTTCCTTTGAACAAGGCCCTACTTCTGCCTTCTGCACGTGTCCTTTAAACATATGAGTTTATCAGAACACTTCTTAAGCAGCCACATTGATCTTTTTGGGATCCTTCCTTTTCTTCATTGAAATCATGGTTTTATAAAAATTTAAAGATTTTATTTATTTATTTATTTATTTATTTAGAGTGAGAGAGAGAGAGGGAGCAGGGGGAGGGGCAGAGGGAGAGAGAGAATCCTGAGCAGACCCCGAGCTGAGCGCAGAGCCCAACACAGGCCTCGATCTCACAACCCATGAGACCATGACCGGAGCTATAAATAAAGAGTCAGACACTCAACTGACTGAGCCACCGAGGTGCCCTGGTTTTATACAAATTTAAATTTCAAGTCATTGTACTCCTCTTTTGCGTTCTTTCCTAGTTCCTGGCCAGACAGAGCCTCACATCCATCTTTTCCCTTAACTTGCTCAAGTCTTCTTTGTGTCAGGTTAGCAAGTGCAGAATTGCCTTCTCTGGCTATTACAAGTTCAAGGATGCCATGGTCACTTACCAACACATCCTTCTTAGCTGGTGAGAATTATGCATAGAATAGTACCTCTTCAATAAGCAATTAGTTTAGATTTAAGTCGTTCCAACTTTATTTGATGCTCTTTTCAGCAGAATGAGCTTGTCAGTGGACGCTGAAGTTCTTCATTACCCCTGTATTATGCCCCCGTGCCAATAATTGTGTCATTTGTATTGGGAAAGCATTATTAATGTTGCCATAACAAGATCACAAGGCCTGACAACACACGGCCAGTGGAGAGAGAGCACAAGCCAAGACTGGGGTGAGGAGTACTCCCTGGGGCATGGGCTGTGAATACAGAAGCTGGCTTGGATTAGGGCAGCTCTTCAAGGCTGGTGTCTCTTACCAAGGTAAAGTTCAAGAAGCTATTAATACTAGGCAGTCCAGCATGAAGGGTGAGGCCAATGTGTACCATAGTTTAAGGAGATTGCCAGCAGGGGTATGGGCAGCAGAATACAGCCCTCTAGGGAAGAGGACTGGTCAGAGATACACTAAACAAATGTCAGAGTCATGGTAGAGAAGACCAGGGCTCTGGAGGGGGTCCCAAATCCACAGGAAGACTGGGATGTGATGCAGAATGACCAGAAACTGAAGGTGTGGAGATCAAGGTGGAAGCCCAGAATTGGACAAACATAGGAGTGGAGGGCAGAATGGGAGGGACTTACAGGTGTCTGAGGCTCACAGTGGACCTGACCGGAAGGAAGCAAGATGTTGGGGCTGATACTGATGATATACTTTGTCCCCAGTCGGAACGGTGGTTAAGTATCGGGGAGGTCAGGGAGCTAGACCTATAGGTGGAGCTCCGTGGACAATCCAGCAGCTGGTCACTAGGGAAGGCAAAGACAACTGACCCGCTGCTTTACTGTTCACTCCAGTGACAATGTCACTTCTGCTTTTATTTTCACCCAAATCTTCTCTACCAGGCATTAACCCTCAGGTCTGTGGGTTTCTATTTGTGTTCACAAGTTCTTAACTCACACGGCTCCTCTACTTTGCCTTTGATTGTGTGCTTCTTTTGAACAAGTTATATAGCTTCCTATTGGCGTAATACAACTATTGCTACCATTTTATTTGCTGATGATTTACCATGTACCAGATACCATACTAGCTGATTTACCTTACACTATCTTATTTAATTCCCACAATGTCCTTGAGGGGTAGGTATTATTGTCCCCATTTTTTTTTTAAGATTTTATTTATTTATTTGACAGAGAGAGGGAGAGAGACAGCGAGAGAGGGAACACAAGCAGGGGGAGTGGGAGAGGGAGAAGCAGGCTCCCCGCCGAGCAGGGAGCCCGATGCGGGGCTCGATCCCAGGACGCCGGGATCGTGACCTGAGCCAAAGGCAGACGCTTAATGACTGAGCCACTCAGGCGCCCCTTATTGTCCCCATTTTAAAAAGAGGAAACTGAGGCTTATATGGTTTATGCAATCAGCCCAAGGTCACACATCTGGGACACAAAAGAGCTTGGATTTAAACTTAGTTTTGTCTAATGACCTGTGTGTTGCTAAAGTGACTATATTGACCTCATTTATACTGTGATACACCCAGTCCTTATTGACACCTATCAGCCACTTTAGATTTTTCATCTACCTAAGTATCTACCTACTTATCCATCTATCTTCTATCTTCTACTTTTATCTCAAATTCTGTAGCACTCGGTACTGCACTATGTAAGAGGCAGATCATTAATAAGTACTTACTGAGTGAATTAATGCAGTTTAAAAATGTAATTAGAACTACTATGTCCTCCTTGGTTTGGGTATTTATAGTCAAGTAGTAAGAATTCTTCAGTTTGCTTTATAAAAATACTACATTCATGCACATTCGTTCATTACAAGGAGGAGAAGGGGCAAAGTCTGAAATCAATACTGAACTAAGAAGACGTATATTATTCCCAAATAAGTCAGATGTAGGCAAATGTGTTTATATGTTCAAATACATTTGAGTAGTTAAAATAAAGGGGTATACATAAAACAGATTATTTTCTTCGGAAGTCTGAATCTGAATATCTTTCTCGTGACATGATCTTCATACTTGTCTAAATCAGAAGTTGCCAAACTACTGTCCATAAGCCAAATCCAGCACACCCCTTGTTTTTGTATGGCCTGTGAGCTAAGAATGGTCTTCACATTTTTAAGTAGCTGAGTAAGATTTTTTTTAAAAAAATGATATTTTGTAACATATGAAAATTATATGAAATTCAAACCTCAGGATCCATAAATAAAGTTTAATTGACACCCAGCCATGCTCATTCATTTACGTATCATCTACGGTGGCTTTCACACTACAATGGCAGGGTTGAGTAGTTAGGACAGGGTATGGCCCACAAAGCCTAAAATATTTCCCATCTGGCTCTTTACAGAAAAAGTTTGCCAACCCCTGGTCTAACTAAATAATACAGGATGTCATAACATTTTAAATGTTGTTTAAACTACATCTGTTACTTTAGTTTCTAATTCAAGCACACTGGACTGAAAGGTCATGACATCTCTTTGCTTGGTAGAAGGTTTCCATGTTCTCAGGACAAAGTCAAAACCTTTTCTCCTTCGATATTCTCTACATTCTCTCCTGAGAGCAGTAGCACCTTTCTGCGGAAACAATAACAGACTGAGAAGCTGGTGGTTTCTCTAAGAGGTGATACAGCTCTTCCTGCTGAAAGTCATCTTTCTCTTTGATGGGAAACTGGGGCTGGGCATCCTTGTGAGAGGTTACAGTGTATTACAGAACTGTAGTGGTACCGAAATGGAATGATTCTCCAGACTCCATCAACTGATGCAAGGTGGTATGATGGAGTGAGATAGACGAGGAAAAGCAAATTGCTCTTTTTGTCATCACCCAGGACCTAAATAAAGACAAAAATGACTCAGAATGACCAGATACAGGTGAATATCACTTATCAAAATGTTTTGGGGAGGCACTTAACGTCACAATGGCATGGCACTGTGAGAGCTCAATCAATGTGACGGGTCAAGCGCAAAATCAAGGGAGAAGAACTTCCTTATTTTTCCTGAGATCAAGTTTGGTTTGCAGTAAAGTTCAAGGGAATATGTTTTATGTATTTATTTTTTGAAACCCAAAGATACATTCTACTATTTTTCTGTATCTCTGCCTCTGTCTCTCTCTCTCTCTCTCTGTTTCTTTTTGTCTTTCTTTCCAATTTAACAAAAGCTTATTGATCATTTATTATGGGTGAGGCACAGGACAAGGATTTATGAGAGAGGCAAGTTACAGCGATCTTCCTGGACCTTTTGGCAGCATTTAATATGAATTGATCTTCCCTAACATATTCTTCTCTCGGTTTCTTTGGTCCCATAGTCTCCTGGTTTTATTTTTCTGGTTTCTGATTCTCAGTCTCTATTGTCAGCTCTTTCTTTCTATCCAATCTCTAAATGATCAGAATATAGTCCCGGGTCTGCTTTTTTTTTTTTAATTTTATCTATTGTCCTTATGCAATCTCCTCCCAAATTTATAAATCCGGTCCAGTCCCAGCAACTCTTCTGAGCTTTAGACCCATATCAGAAGTCTGCAGTAGACATCTCTACTCACACAGAATTTTGATCTTCCCCTACAATTCTCTTACCTTCCCAAGATTCTCCATCTTGGAAACTGAAACCTCTGCTCATGCATCAGATCTTGCAAAGACTCTTGAGTCAATCATGACACTACCTCCCTCTCCACAACCCACCATTTCCATTCAATCATCAAGTTCTTTAAAATAACTCTTCACTCTGGTCATTTTTCTTCCTCTGCATGTTACCACTATAGTCCGGGAAACCATCATCTCTCACATGAATCTGAAATAATATATTCCCAACTGGTCTCTCCATATCTGCTCTTGGCCTTGGTCTATTTTATCTTCTCACAGATAATGTCTTTCAGGCAAAAAAAAAAAAAAAAAAAAAGGTAAAGTCTTAAAAACCTCACAATGCCAACAAAATAGATGTTGTTCTTCAATTTGATTTTTTTAATTTAATAATGTATCATGAAGATCTTTTCGCACCAGTCTACCTAGAACTACCTCACAATTTTTAACAGTTGCCTACCACTCACTCGTATAATGTACCAAGATTTATTTAACTACCTTTTTTAAAAAAAGATTTTTATTTATTTATTTATTTGACAGAGACAACGAGAGAGGGAACACAAGCAGGGGGAGTGGGAGAGGGAGAAGCAGGCTTCCCCCTGAGTAGGGAGCCCGATGCGGGACTTGATCCCAGGACCCTGGGATCATGACCTGAGCTGAAGGCAGATGCTTAACTACTGAGCCACCCAGACGCCCCTATTTAACCACTTCTTGATCGATGCACATTTTAGCTGTTTTCAGTCTTTAACTACTATAATTAATGCTTCAGTGAAGATCCTACAAGAGTTATCCTCCAAGATACGTGTGAGTAAATCTACTGGACAAATACAGAAAAGTGGAATTGTTAGGTCAAAGGCTTTGTACATTCAAAAATTAAAGAAATATTGCCTGGTGGCTCTCCACAGAGGTTGTACCAACTTTTACTCCTACTGACAAGGTAAAAAAGTGCCTGCTTCCCAGACTGGCCAAGTATACTATTAAACTTTTTTATTTGTGTCAACCTGGCAAAAAATACACCTCATTGCAGTTATAATTTGCATACCTCTTGTTAAGGGAAAGGGAGAGCATTTTTACAGATTTTAAAGATTCCTTGACCGGACTCTATTTGTTATCCTTTTACTCAATTTTCCAAGGTTTTTGGTATTTTTCTTATTGATTTATAGGAGTGCTTTAATTTCTTCTTAAATAATCTAATTTCCACATTCTGTCAGGTATCCTAGTATTTTTTAAAAGCCACACTTCAGCCAATTTTTTAAAAGCCACACTTCAGCCAATTTTTTTTTTTTTTTGAGGGAAGGGGGTGAACAGAGAGAGGAGAGAGAGAATCTTAAGCAGGCTCCATGCCCAGCACAGAGCCCGACACGGTGTTTGATCTCAAAACCCCGAGATCATGACCTGAGCAGAAATCAAGAATCAGACGCTTAAACAACTGAGCCACCCAGATGCCCCCAGCCAATATTTTTTCTAATAATAAATAAGCACCAAATGTTAACTCCATTAGGGGAGCCCACATGAAGAGCTCACATGGAGAAGTTATGAATTGATTTGCAGAAGTCCTGACTTCCTAAAAATAGCTTGACAAGACTGTCTTGTATGTATACCTGTATTATTTCATTTAATTTTACTAACAGCCCTTTGAGGCATGTGTTATAAACCACAAAGTGAAGCTCAGAGAATGTGAATGTCCAGGGTCACACAGTTAGTAAGTCATCCACTTCTGGAATCTTAAAAGCATAGTAATCCATCATCACTGGTGGATCATTCCTCAGCGACATGAGGCTCTGATCCTTGATGTCTTTAATTTCTAATAATTATTGATCTTCTCTTTTTCCTTCTATAAACATCCAATGAATATTTTTAAGTGTCTATGATATGCCAGGAATCCTCATGGGCTTTACATTTCAAAGGGGTTGTCAGCCATAAGCAAAATAAACCCCAAGTAGTAATAAAGTTTTGCTTTCTTTTGCTTTATTTACCTACTATCAGGGTAGTCAGGAAGGGCCTCATTGATGAGGTGACATTTAAACAGATGGGAATGACCAAAAGAGTGTTCCACGAAAAGGAAATATGTGAGCTGAGAACTTTAAAATAAGAGCAAACCCGTTGTGCTTGAGGAGTAGAAAAAAAAAGCCATTGTGATTGAAGTCAGAGGAGAGCAGTGGGAGATGAGATTGAAGAGGTGGTCTGGGATGGCCCGTAAGGCTTCACAGGCCAGCAAAGGAGTCTGGACTCTATTCCAACTACAATCAGAAGACATGGAAGGATTCTAAGAAGAGAAGCAATATGATGTGATTTATGTCACTTTAGCTGTGAAGAATAGGGAAAAGAGTAGAAGCAGGAAAACCATTTAGAACGTTATTACAGGAGACCAGAAGATGATATTTGTATTAGGTGGTGGCAGTGGAGATGGAAAGAGATAGATTTTGGATATATTCTGGAGGTAAAGTTGACCCAAATTCTTCATGAATTGGACATGAGAACTGAGGAAAAGAGAAGAACCATGAGTATCTACATGCTTTTTGGCTTGAGGAACTGGTGTGCAGTGATGACATTTATTTGAAGGGGAAGGCTGCAAGAATGAAGAATTGCATATTACTGTATTATTTCCTTATGCAGCCTTCACCTCACAGACCATGATTTTACTCTTTTCCCAATACCGTTATTTTCCTTCCCTACTTGCCCTGTCATCCTTCTTATCCAAAACAACTACTTCTACTTCCTCTACTCCCTTCCACTCCTTAATCCAATGTAATCTGCTCCTATCCCCCTTATCCCAATAAACTCCTTCTTGCCAAACACAATGACCTCCTTGTCCCGAAATCCAAGTCCTCATTTTCTTGATCTTTCTCTAGCATTTAATACTGTTGACATTTCCTCCCTTGGCTTCTCTGAAATGACTTGTTTCTGGTCCTCCTAATCTCTATGGATAGTCTTCCCCTATAGTGTTTTGTCCTCACTTTTTTTTTTTTTTGCCTCATCTTTTAAATGCTGGCATTTGAATAGGTTCCAGAGTAGGTCCTCTTCTCCTTTTACTCTATACCTTTTCTCTTGGGGATTCCATCTACTTCCATGAGCTATCACTTATTCTGATGTCCTCAGCGTAGATCTCTCTCGAGTTCTAGACTGTCCCATTTGATTACATATAGACAGCTTCACTTTGATATCCTCATGGACATTTCAAACTCAACACTTAAAATCAAACTACTTACCTTCCCTCCTCAACCTACTGTTCTTCTTGAAGTCCTCATCTTAGCAAATGGTACTATGATCATCCTATTGACCTAAGTCATAAGTCTCCTATTCCTTAATCTTGCAGATACAATCAATAATAAAATTCAGTTGAGTCTGTCTTTAATATTTCCTGAATCCTTTCCTTTTCTCCATTTCCATTCTTGCTGTCTATATTTAAATATCCATCAGTTTTTTCCTATAATACTAAAACAACCTCCTAACTAGTCTCCCTGCTCATAGTGTTAATCACCCTAATAAATTCTCCAAACTGGAGTGAACTTCTTTCTAAAATGGACTTTTGATCACCTCACTATGCTCCTTAAAATTTATCGATGGCCTTAGGATAAGTTGAAACCTCTTAGGAAGGCATGCAAGACCTTTCCCAATATAAGACCTTGTTGATCTCTCTTGGTATGTCCTTTAGAACTTTTGCCACATAATCATACAATGCATTAACTGAGAATCTACCACTTGCTGGGCACTGTTAATCACCTTCAACTATCTGGCCACAACTTTTACCAGGACATTACACATACTACTTCTTTGTCTGGAATACATTTCTCTTTAACTTGCCCAGTTGTCTGGATTACTTCTACATATCCTTCCAGACTCATTTCCAAACTCATCTTCTCTGGTGAGGGACCCTAACTAAACTCAGTCAGGGTTAGGTACCCCTCTAATAAGCTCCCTGTTGATAGAATCTCACCGTTGTGTGATCAACCGTGTACTCATCTGTCCCCTCGTTATCCTATAAGGTCCTTTCAAGCAGGCTGTCCTATTCATTTTTGTATTCCCAGTGCCCAGCACAGTGCCTGGCACATAGTGGGCACTCAGTAACAAATGAATAAAGGGGCAGAGTTGGGTTTCACAGTCAGCTCCTTTCTCTGTGGCACAAATCTCACATTTCCTCATGATACTTCTTAACATCTTCAACCTGTAACATTTGGAAATCTGTGCTACATGTATTTTTGCCTACCACTAACTAAAATATAGACAAATAGATTATGGGGTGCCTGGGTGGCTCAGTCATTAAGCGTCTGCCTCTGGCTCAGGTCATGATCCCAGGGTGGGATCGAGCCCTGCATCGGGCTCCCTGCTCAGCGGGAAGCCTGCTTCTCCCTCTCCAACTCCACCCCTGCTTGTGTTCCCTCTCTCTGTGTGTCTCTCTCTGTCAAATAAATAGATAAAATCTTTAAAAGAAAAAGATTATTAGCTTCATGAGGATTCAATTGATTATTTATTTCTTGTAGAGCTCTTCCTCATCACTCCATGGTTTTGTTCATCAAAGTACTTGGGTTAACTAAATCTAAAGTGACTGAAAGATCGTTCCATACACTTTTTATATTCTTTCTAACTCTTATCCTGTTGCTTCTACAACACCATCAGGGAAGCAGAGAGTAAGTACATTGGGAATAAGGTTGATTTTATTGATTGTCTGGCAACTGGCACTAAAAAATGATGTATCAACAGCAAATCACTTCCCATTATCATTTCCCCCAAGGTCTCTATGGATAGGCATTCAAGTTTCAGTGTTAAAATTTAACATTGCAAAATCCAGCTAAAATTGAAATTTTTATGTAGTGACTTCAATGTGATCACAGAACTTTATAAATGGAAGGAAGCTTGGAGATCTTTAGTCCAGCACTTTCATTAAGCTTCTCTGAGGAAACTGGCGAGGAGACCTGTAATGGCTTGCCCAAGGTCATCCAGTCTAGAGGACAAGTAGGAACAAATTTCCTGTCTTTCAGTCCACTGATCTTTCCTCCTTGCACCCTTTTATTTTCTATCTAAACAAATTATCTACATCAGAACCCACCTAACATTTTACGTAGTGCTTATTTTTATGATATTGCCTTTGTGGTATTCTTGTCATAAAAAGAAAGGACCTTAAAAAAGAAAGCAAGGCTGTCTTGTCCAGGCAGAATTGGTAAAAGAGACAATTAGTACGTAAAGTAATGGGTTCCTATTTGTGAGTAGCCCTGTAATCACGCTCTGCTCTCTGAGCACCCCAATGCTAACCCAAGCTTATTTCTGCTCCCGGGGCCTGGATTCCATTCAATTCCGTGCCTTATTTAGTCTAAATGATTTCCCCAGCTTCAAGTGTATTTTTTGGGCTTCATTTTAGAAATATCATACTTAAATCTACTCTCTACTTGAGTTTGTTTTAGTTCTAACGGTGAGGAATGAGGATTCTGGGTAAAAGAAATAAAGATGATGGATTTTTCTAGGCTTTACATTTTAAGAATGGCTTTCTCAAATGGCAACTGGCAGTCTAATTTATTCCTCAAATGATGACGTTTTCCATGGGAATCAGACTTTAATTGGGATAATTTGTTTTCACGGAAAGCACAGATTTCTTTCCAAGAGGATCAGTTTGATAATGTTTTACCAGCTAGTGCACAGAGACCAAATATAAAACAGTTCTGAGAAACAGGAAGTGAACCTGACTGGTCTAGTCTGCGTGTCCCTGGCAGTGACGCAAATACAGAAATCAAATTAGGAAAACAAGATATGTGGGTGTGAGGCAATCGATAACAATCCAGGATGCTACAAAGCAAGGAAGAACGCCTTTAACCAAATGCCACTCATTTTAATAACACCCTGAGAAGTTTGATTTCCACTGAACATGCTAGTGGTTAGGGAGCAGGATGAGCTTGAGTTCCCTAGCAACAGCTTGTGTTTTTGAGACCGTCATTAGCCTTTCAGTTAATCCCGCCAACCCCTTACTTCTAAATGTATGACTGACATTTAAAAAAGAAAGAAAGAAATGATATTTCAGAAAGTGCTTTGAAATTTCCAGGAGCAAAATGGGAAGGAACTAAAAAAAAAAAAAAAAGTTGTCCTGAGAATTGTTCTCAGGTAAAAGAAGTCATGTTCATATGTGTCCAACCTCCCACATTCACTGCTCTCAGTTCTCTGTTTCTGAATCCCCTGTGGGTAAAGGGCAATGGAGGGGAAATCGTTGAGAGTTTAAGGCAGTCCCCTCCTGCAACATCCATCACAGTCTGAAAGTGGGGTGAATAGTGGGGTGGGCAGTTTGTGTGGGGCAGAGATTGGGGGGTGGGTAAGATGGGAGGGACTATAACACACAGGTTTCTTTCCCCTTTATGCAGAATAAATTATCCTGGTTGAAAGAGCTTAAGGAAGGAGGGTGGCGAGGGGGAATGAAGCTATTTTTCCTATTGATTGTTTAATTGCACCAGAGGCTGTTCGTCGGAGGCCACTGGCCAAGAGCATTATTTTGGTGGCTAAAGTGAGGTTGGGCAGGTTTCCATCCCCCTCCTTAGTTTTAAACAAGACAACCCATAAAGCGCAGCCGGGCTATAGGAATATGGTGTCTGCTGACTTTTTGCTCCTCAGCTGTACCCTAAAGCGCCAAGCCTGATGGGACGATGGTTCTCAAACCCGAATCATTGCTCTAGCTCTGTCCTGGGTTCGGGATGCACAACTCTTCTTTGTAGCCTGGGTCAACGGCGGGGCGTTATTAGAATGGTAATTATTGCTGCGTTTGTCTGGTCATCCCTATTATGGCCTGGGTCTCTTTCGACTAGACACTGGGCTCCTTCAGTTTGGCCGGGTGACTCCTAGTTCTCCCCGCCTCCCCACCTAACCACCCCCCCTGCGCGCTCCCTTCCCAAGGCGACCACCTGCGCCGCCCCACTTACCATCTGCCCCGCGGGGAGGGCCCCTCGCGGTAGCGGTGCCCTCCCTGATCCCGGGCGGCTCTGGGGGAGCTCGGTGTTTGCCTCCAGCCCTTCGCTACCGGAGAGATCAGGTTCCTCCCCTCCTCCCCCTCCAGCTCCGGCCGCCGCCGCCGCCGCCGCCTCCTTCTTGCATGACACAGCAGAACCGCAGCTGCTGCAGCGAGTCCCAACCATCCGCCCAGGAAGCGCCGCAACCGGGACTCGGGAGGGGCGCAGGGGGGCGAGGCAGGGGCCACCGCCGAGGGGGATTCTTGCCCCCACTCTGCACCGCATACTTGTTTCCCAGCCCAGGGGCTCGGGAACAAAATCGGGCTAAAGCCGACCAGGCCGAGCCGTTGAGGAATGCTGGGGTTTGGCGTCAGAAGGGATGGGACCCGAGAGAAGGGTGCGAAGGAGACCCCAGTAGGGGTAGGACGTTGCAGGTAAAGAAGGGAAAGAAGAGGCCGAGAAGTCAAGGGCCAGACTGTGAAGGAGAATAAAGGAGGTCAAAGAGAGGTAAGGAGGGAGAGTTGCTGAGAAGGGAGACGGAGCTGGGAAGGGAGGGGGGTGGGGGGAGCTGCAGGGCAAGGAGGACTGGGAGGGAGTACTGGGGGAGGCCTGAGCTAAGTACCCAGGCAGCATGGGGGCTGAATTGGGAGGCAAGGGCACAAAAAAGGAAAGGGATGGAAGAATGAGGCATTAGATAGGAAGGTAAAAATTGGGGGCATTAGAAGGGATGTAGTGGAGATCATTCATCATGGCTGATGAGGTAAACTGATGAGGCGGAAAGAGATACAGTCGAGGCAAAGCCAAAGGAAAGGATGATCTTCCATCCCACCCTTTAGTTTCCTGAGAAGTTTTTCATAATTCCGCCAGTACACACAGGGAGTTTTCCTTATAAATGGAAAAGCATGAACTAAAGCATAGAAATAGCTGCGTTGCTTAGCTTTATAGCATAAAATCTCCATGGTGCACAAAAACTTTAAGGCAGAGATTTGGGATTTAAGGCATAAGCACTTATAGGGGTTGTGATTCAGTAATACTGAGGGCACTCAAAACTGGTGTTATAGCTTCCACACAACACTGTACTTGAATAAGTCAGAGTGTTTGCTAAGTATTTCAGTTAAATGCACTGGAAATGATGACAAAATTATTGGCTAAAACGATCCTAAAAATGCACCTGCTCTTCTTCTTTCTCTCTCTACTCACACATACACACATAGATACATATACATCATTTCTAGTGTCTAGCATGTACAGTATGATTAAGGAAAACATGTGTTTTTGTGATTATTTTATTTCCCACCAAAACGCACGCTATGCATTTTACAGCAAACCAGCTGCTTCTCACCATTTGAAAGAATGTGGTCAGAAAAGTAATGCAAAAACTGCCACTTTGGTTTTGTCTGTACCTTCCAGGTCATATCTTCGTACCTCACTTCCTGACACAAACAAGTTTTTACTGTTGTCAGCAACAAAGCCCTAATATAGCTGCGGAAGAGAAAAACTGCATTGCATTTAGCCTCCTGCAAGCATCATCAACAGTTACCGGAGGAATGTAATTCCAGAAAGCTTTAAAGCTGGTGGTGATGGTAATTATGTATCAAATGCCTGGTTCTATTTCTGTTATTATTGTTTTGTCATTTCTGTTCCACCCAAGAGCCGGCTGAACTCGCAGAGAGAAATCCGGTTTTTCTTTTTGACTTTGTAAAAATTCATCAGCCCCGGTAGAAAACTTGCTCTTGGGGAAAATAAAGTAGGAGCCACGAAATGTCATTTTAGCAGAGCGTGGGTTTTGCGACTGTGGGAAAGGATTTAAGGACGCGCCTTCTGTTCGGTTTCCTCTGTAACGAGCAAAGGCTACACGCACGCACAGACGCCACAGCTCCCGGATGCTGTGGCTCCCTTATCTGGGCTTCTGCAGGCTCCAGAAGCCCCTTCGGGATGCTGCGAGGGGCTCCCGGTGGGTGGTGGCAGGAACGCTGCGGCCGCCGCCGCCACTCCAGCCGCTGCCGCTGTTGTTGCTGCTGCAGTCACGTGGGAGCCCCTTTAAGTTTCCATAGAGAGGCCTCTCCGGTGTCACATGATGGACATGATATAATGAAACAACATTGTGGAGAGGAAAGCATTAGGGGAGCCCACGGCTACAAAAACAAGTGAGTGAGAAGAGGTGGGAGGAAGAGAAACTACGCCACCTCCCCTGCAGCCAAGCCGCACGCAGCAGCCTGCGAGAAGTGGGCGACGCCGGGGCGGGGGGGGGGGGGGGGAGGTGGGCAGGGAGACGGGGTCCTCAGCCCCGGCCCGGGGACCCCGCCGCCCACCGCGGAGAGAACAACTTTTCGCCGGCAGCCTCGGCCACCACCGCACCTGTCTCCGGAGCCTCCATCGCTCCTCGTGACGATCAAAGGGAAATTCTAGAAGAATATGCTCTACAAATATACGTGCGCATCATTTTCCTCCTTGCGTCTCGCTCTAGAAGGAAAGAGAAAGGGATTCAAGCGGCAGCGTGCATTCCGCCCCAAGGTAAGTTCTGGAGGGTGGGGAGAGCCGGCCCAGCAGGACTTTGGGGTGGGAATTTTGTTCTCCGTTGAGCCCTGTCGAGATGAACGAGGCGTCCCCTCGCTGCTGGCGAGGCGGATGGGTCGGATGGTCCAGCAGAAACATTTCCACTGTGGACTCTGTTATTTCCTCTTTCGCACGCCCGGCGGACCCACCCTCGGACTCCCCGGGGCCCCGGGCCTCCCCCCGGAAGGGGCCGCAGGTCACGGCCGGGATGTTCGGAAGCCGGGCGAGGGAAGGTAGGGGTTGTGGCGTTGGCCGGGAATGCCGAGGCGATTTCGCCATGTTTGTGTTGCTAAGAGCACTTTTTTCCCCTTTGAGGTGGCTTCATGCCACATGGTTCCTCCGGAGCTGCTGCCGGGTTGAGAGAGAGAGAGAGAGAGAGTGTGTGTGTGTGTTTTCAATGTCCGCATTCCAGCTAATGTTGCGCAGATAAAATTCAAACTTGAGGTAAACAGAAGAGGAGGAGGAGGGGGGGGAGGGAGGGGGAGACTGTTTCCATTTCGAGATCCCACCTCTTCACTCCGCCGAGACCAACATCCCGAATCCGGAGAGCACTCGCCGGTTTCTCCCACCTACCCCACCTTTGCTGTCCACGAGAAAGCAGGCGGCGGCGGCGGCGGCGGCGGCGGGGGGGGGGGGGAGGTGGCGCGGGGGGTCCTCGCGGAGGACGCGGCGTCTGGGTTCTGAAAGGGAAAAACACCCCTGGCACTCAGGCCTTTGGCTACCTCCTTTTCGCCGGGAGGGACGGAGGATGCCTCGGATTGCTCTGGGGCTGGGGAACAGGAGGACAGCGCTCCCGGGAGGGGCGAGGGGGTGCCTGTCCTTCTCAGTCCCTCTTACTTTAGGGGACCGGACTGTCGCGCTCCCACCCCACCCCAGGCGCAGGTTCCTGAAGGCGGGCTGGGTGGGTCTCCAGGTTTCCAGAGGGCTGGTTGCGTAGCAGGTGTGTGGTGGGCATTTCTATTTCGTAAGTCTTGCATTTGGTGGGACGACGTGGATGGGCAGAGCTGCGTCTTAATTTTTTTTTTTTTTTTTTTGCAAATTAGGGAGAAAAATCAAGACGTTACACCCCACTCCTCCCGTTTTAAATACTGACTCAGCTCGGAGCTAGGCTGAAGGGTGAGTGGGGATGTTTAAGGGTGAGGGTAAGCTTCGTCATGTGGAAAACTAGGCATCTGACAGCTCGTGGCCACCCCCCCCAGCCCCCGGCCCCGGACGGAATGCGGGCTGGGTGGTCCGACAGGGGTGGCGCCCCACGGGGTGGGAGCCGGCGCCGGGTCCCTTAGCGCGCGAGGGTCCGCAGCCCTGGTCGGCGGGGACTGCCTGGCCGGGAGGCGGCGGCCACGTGAGGGTGGTCTGCGGAAGCGCTGGAGCCGAGAGATGGGGGTGAGGTGCGTAGCACAGCCGTGCCGGGGGCGGACACGAAACACCCGTGGGCGGCGAGCCGGGGAGAAGCGGAGACTCGCGCGGGCCCGACCCCGGAGCCGTGGCGACGGTTTTATTCCGAGCGGCGGCCGGAGCCGGGCGCCTTCTCCGCTGGGCCGGCGTCCCGGGCGCGGGTGGGTGCGCACTTCCCGGCGCTCTCCCGGGAAACCGTTTCCGGGCGGGGTCCCCGGCCCCGAGCGAGGGCTGTAAACAGGGTGGTGCCCTCTGCCCTCCCGCCCCCGGCCTGCCGGGGCGCGCGGCCGGCGGCGCCCGGAGCGGCGGAGGCGCGGCCGCGGCTCCTGGCAGGGGCGGCGGGGGCGCGCC
>NW_023270451.1:69359257-69499239 GCF_011800145.1 Mirounga leonina | reverse complement strand
CTGGGGCACACGCCCCCTCGCCCCGCGCCCCCGCGGCGCCAGGCCCTGGCAGGGGCGGCGGGGGCGCGCCCGCTCCCGCCGCCCCCGCGCGCCCCCGCCGCCCGGCCGGCCGGCCTGCTCTGTTTTTGTTTTGGTGGAGCCCGCGTGCAGCTGGCGCGTGTCGAGTCACGTGCCGTGGGCGGGAGGGGGCTGGGGCGCGGGAGGCGAGGGCGCGGTGACGCACGCGTCCGGAGGGCCTGGCGCCGCGGGGGCGCGGGGCGAGGGGGCGTGTGCCCCAGGCGGAGCCCGGTCGTGCTGGGCGTCGGGCCGCGTGCGGTGGGGTTCGTGGGGGTTGGGGCTGGGTGCGCCGTGTTCGGACGTGGGTGTGAATCCCGCAGCACTTCGAGTTCGTCGTCACAGCGTCTAGGCGAGCCTCGTCCCACCCGGCGGAAGCGGCCCGGCCTGCGCGGATTCGGTGGAGCAAGACCTTACGCGCGTATTTCTGTGGGCACATATGTATGTGGTTCTTAATCCTGGCTGTCCATCATGTGACACCGGAGAGGCCTCGCTATGGAAACTTAAAGGGGCTCCCACGTGACACGTATGTGGTTCTTAATCCTGGCTGCAAATTATAAACAACTTGCGAGTCATAGAAAGAACTCCGTTGCCTGGCTCAGCCCCAGACCAGTTGAACCCAAATCCAAACAGGGCCTGGACATAGAGTATTTAGGGAAAAAATCTCCCTCTGTATTTTTGACGCGCAGGGAGGGGCGAGAACTTGCAGAGGTAGCCAGCTTGGTGGAATCGATGGTTGCGAAACCATCCCTCGTTAGGGATGAACTAGTAAAAATAGCAGACCGAGTTAACACGCATTGATCTGCCACTAGAAGGGTCACTGTGTCGGCATGGTGGCTACGCAGATAGGGATACTTGATGAAATATTGGCATCCCGATTTTACAGGGGGGAAATTGAAATCCAGGAGGAGAAGTAAAAGTTGGCCAGTGACGATCTGTGACCAGTACCCAGGGAGGCTGCCTTCAGACCTCCTGCTTCGGACTGTGGCACATGCTGCACTGGAATTATGACTTTACCAAAGGGCCACATATTTGTGCGAATAGGAATCCTTCTCAGTTTGCCTACCAGCCTGTGAGTTTACCTGCGTGTATTTGTGCATGTACTTTTACTTGCAAAGTTTTGCTTGTATTGAAGGGAGGAGAATCACTTGGTGAATTCGTTAAGGCCTGTAGGCTGCTAACGTTTACATGAAGTTTATTGTGGGGAGAGGGGGATCCCGGTACTGTGAAGAGAACAGATTCTATGCAAGTTTTTTGTTTTGTTTTTGTTTTGAGACCTGAGTATAGGGGTAAAGTGAAGTGCCCAGAAGTTGCAGGCATCTTCCGAAGATGTACATGAGCAGCCACAGAAGTCTTTCAGGTTCCTACTAATGATTGTTGTCTAGTGTTGTTAGCTGTGTAGCAGGCAGAGGCTATTACCAAGTTTTAGGGATTGGTTTTCACGTAGCTTGCAGTTTGGGTGAGGAAAGTTTATAGACCCACGGAGGCGAGCCTGACACATGTGAGTGCTGTAGGTCTGGCATGGAAATCTTCTCCCTCCTCTGTCATCCCCATCTTTCTTAATCGGGCATTGCCACTTTTGTCGAGCATTGCCTAACCACTTGGGGTTCCTTTGCACAGCTCTGCCTGCGTGGTTCCTCTGCTTCTTGAGTTTCTTCTTTAGGAAATTTCCCTCGGTTTCCCCTCAGCAAACACTTAAATACCCTCCCTGTGTCACCGCTCTGTTTTGTACTTACTTGCGTCACTGCATTTATTACAACATGTCGTGTCGTTTTTGTTCACATGTTGGTTGGACACTCTTAGTAAATTCAGCTTGTCAAAGGTGGGAGGGGTGATTGTTCACCTGTATATCACTGGAACCCAGTAGGCACTTAAGTTTGCTGCATCGGTCTGAATTGAATTCGTGTCGTGTTATATGTGGTGTTCGCCTGTGTCACCCGCCTTCATTCTTTACTGTCTTCACCTTCTCTGCTCCTAGCTTTTAGGCTCGAAGCACGCATCCTTGGACAGAGAATAGAGCCACATTGTAAGAGGAATAGGAAGGAAAGGGCAAAATGTAATCAACTTTTCCCTTGTTTCCCAGTTTCATTCCCAGTTGGCCAGTTGGACGGCGTGAATTTTCTTGGTTACTTCTGTACCCTGGGACAGATGCTCCACATTATCACTTTTCAGCTTGTTTAGGAAGGAAGAAGCGACATTGCATTACAGATGGACATACTTTACACGCCGTCGCAGAGTACAGATGCTTAATCACATTTCATTACACTGTGATTTTCAGATTTAGCGTTACAGGGTATTTGTTGAGCAGCACTGTCCTGCAGAGCTTTCTGAGATGATGGAAATGATTTATAACGACTTGAAGTGATAGCCACTAGCCACTTGGGCAGCTTAAGTGTGGCTAGTGTGGCCTAGGACCTGGTTATTTACTTGATTTCAGTGTAAATAGCCACCACTGGCAAGGGGTGCTGTGTTGGACAGCACAGTTACGGAGGATCGCTTGTGGTTAAGTCTAGTACTTGCCAGGTAAGTGTTTAGGTTAAGGTTATTCTGCCTTTAAAAGAAAAACCTTGATTCATTTTCTAGGGCCTGACACTGTGCTTCCCATTTAGAGATTCTAAGGTGTTTACTGAGTGATATTTTGGACCCATGTGAGGCCTTCATATTATAGAGCATTTGTCTGTGTGTTCTGTGAACTTTTCATGTAATTCATGAGGTCTTCTTTTTTTTTTTTAGAAGCAGAATGGATTGATTATTAATAATTATAATTAGGAGTAGTTATAAGTCCAATGGATTTGAGCCCTTGGCCTGTAAACTAAATGGAAGTCCCTTAAGTTTAATCACTATTCTCTGATACATGGTGAAGAGCAGGCTCTGCATTTGTCTTGCTGGCCAGTGTATCCCCAGTGCCTCATACAATGCCTGACACATAGCAAGTGCTTATAATTATTTGTTGAATGAATGCATGTTCAAGTAATTTAACCCCTCTAACTTAGCTTCAGAAGGTATATTGTAGAGCTGGAGAGGGGGCCGAGTAGCACTAACTACCCTGAATTTACTGTTCTTCCAAGGAATGCAGTCTTTCCAGGGGCACTGTTCTTAGCTCAGTGAGCTTGATTTCTTCCCTGTAAGATACGTAGCAGGACTTCTTACCCTTTATTAATAACAGAAAAATAAAGTCACAAGAAGATTTGGGGCTCAGGTCACAGAAGGGGAATTGGAAGTGTAAATCAAATTGAAGGAGTTACTTATATTGCCTTGTGCCCTTGTCCAGGATTCTTCTTCAAAGAACTAAAATCACGCACTGAGCTATGTTAGAAAATTTGGTTTATAAAATGGAAGGTGATTATGTATGTTAATAGAGTCTGAAGAGAATTCTGAAAATATATCTAGTATGGCATGATGTAACAGGAAAAACAGGAATGGAAACATAATTTCTTAAATCTCTAAATCTCAGTCTGTGGCAATCCTAACACCCAAGTTATAAATTTCTGAAATGGGATACTTAAAAATGTAAATAGAAACAGATGTGTAGTGGTGCAGATAACCACTACTAGACTTCGAAATATTTATGTAGAAAGGTACCATATACATCAAACATCTGTTCAGAAGGAGAGCCCTAAGGCCAGAAATTGTAGATTTCATTTCATGTGGTAGGTGCTGTATTGGTGGGTTGATGCGGAGCCCGGTATGTGGTTGGATGCTTGTGGAAGGCGGTGAGGCTGCTCTCTGCTTTGCATCACTCACCTGCCTCGTGGTGTGATGTGTGGCTGGATTACAGACAGGCTTGTCCTCATGCCTGGGACGCAGGCTAGCTTCCTGTCGTTCTGCTAGTATGTGTTTCACACTAGCAGAAGGAAAACATAATTGAAAACGTCAATCTGTTGTTTAAAAAAAAAAATCACATGATACATTCCAAGATAAAATGTAAAGTTTCTTGTTTGGGGGTGGGGTGGGGAGGGTTACTTTCTCTTTTGGCAATTTCTGGCCTCTTAATCCTTTAGGATTGCTCTTCACATGGTGTGAACGTTGGTGGTGGTGGTGGTGGTGGGAGGAAACCCCAAAACTGTCAACCGCATGTCCCATAAATTCCCGCTGTTTACCCTCAAAACCAAACCAAAATATGACCCTAACAAGACAAAACCCACCTCTGCTGTCGGCAACAAAAGTTAACAATTAAATAAAAAAATCTGGGAGATTTGAGTTGTGCAGACGTCAGTAATGTGAAAGGTTTTTTTTAGGTATTAACTATAAATTACTCAAGACAAAAGAATTTATATGTGTCTGTGTAGAAATAATGTAAGAGTTCATATTGCAGAAGATCAAATGTATTTGGCTAGAAGATCATGTGAGACTCCTTGGACTCAGATGTATAGTTAAAGAATCATTTTAGGTGTGTTGAGAACTGTCTCCAGTGATGTTGGTCCCTAACTTGGTGTAAGAATTGAAGGAAGTTACTGGCTCCATTTCTTTCTCCTCAGTGGAGTGGGTGGATCAGATCAGTGAGTGGTCGCGTAGGATCACCGAGATTGCCGGACCCCACCCCAGAGTTTCTGACTCAGCGGGTCTAGGGTGGGCCTGATGATCTGCATTTTTTTTGCAGGTTTCTAGGAGTTGCTGAAGCTGGTCAGAGGACCATATTTTGAGAACCACTGGATCAGATCATTTCTCCTAAAGTTTTATAAAGTGTTTGTGCCCATTTTCCCCCTTTTGCAGTGGCAGCACCTACCCTTTGATTTCTACAACCTCGCGTCACTTAAAGATTGCCCTATGGCAAACTGAGTTGTAAAAGTTTAAAATGGAATTGAATTAATTGTATTTTGAGAGTTTCTGGAGAATTCCAGATATTTTGCAAAACCTTTGGGTCTATTAATACCCAGGATTGGGTATACTTACCCAATAGTCAAGGTCTCCAGTTAACGGTATATTGAAATATTCCTCATTTTTTTTAAAAGATTTTATTTATTTATTTGACAGAGAGGGACACAGCGAGAGAGGGAGCACAAGCAGGGGGAGCGAGAGAGGGAGAAGCAGGCTTCCTGATGAGCAGGGAGCCTGATGTGGGGCTCGATCCCAGGACCCTGGGATCATGACCTGAGCTGAAGCAGACGCTCAACGACTGAGCCACCCAGGCGGCCCTCCTCATGTTATTAAAGAACTATTCACTGTTTTTTAAACCTGAATGTTCTATCAGATCTAACCGAGTGCCTTGTAATAGACAGCTCCAGGATGCGTATTACATAGTTGGGAGCTCATTAAATAAAATGGTGTTTATGAGATGTAGTTCCTTTTCCTAGTTAGGATTCTGTGGGTTTGGGTTCATAGTAGACTGATAGTGTGAACCTGGACATCCTCTGAAGGGATCTGCTTTGCAGAAGAGGTACGGTTGCAGGAAGGAGATGCCCATCATGGGGATGAAAAGTAAGTTGTCACAGCTCGGCCACTCCTGGTTTTGAGAACTTTGGGGAAGAGTAGAGGCTCTGCAGTTGTAAATGAAGGGCCTTTTGGGACGGAATCTGGCAGGAAGGCTGTGGAGATAGTAGATGTTCTAAAGCAGCCCTTGCAGAGCAAGCACACTGTTCTTACCCAGCCTGTGTTGTCTATTTTGATGGTGGGAGGGAGTAGAGAGGGGGGCTGTGGGGAGGGGTTCGTGGAGATTCTAAGGCAATCTAACAGGTGGTGCTCTGGAAGCCTTTCAGATGAAACTAGACTCCCAGGTGCCAGGAGTCAGATGGACTCAAGGTCCGAGGTGAGTGGAAGTGAGGTTTGACAATACATTCTAATGTGAGTGAATTTATTGGAGAAGACAGAAGAGCAAGATTTTTTGGGGGAAAAAAATCTTAGAGCAAGAAGACATAAAAAAGAAATGGGTGAGGAATAGGGAGTGGGAGGGTAAAAATGAAAGGTTTTAAGTTTTTAAACTGTTCTGAAACTTTCTGTGTGCGTTGACTAGTTAATAGCAGAGGTTTTGTTAGAAAATAAATTAACGAGTTTTCCTTTTCATTTCCGGTGAATACGTCAAAATACCACCAGATGCTATTATTTGACTCACATCCCATGCCTTTCCAAAGTTACGCCCAGGATCCATGCAGTGCTTGCTTTTTTAGATGGCTTTATGACCGTTAACTTGTTTAAATCAGATTCCTGGAAGGCGCACACAGTGTTTATTACTGGATGTGTTTTATGGATTAGGAAACAAATCATTTGTGTAGCACAGGCCACAAATCTGGGCTGAGGCCATGAGATCTCACTGCTTTCCATATCTACTGGTTTTAATTTTTATCTGGAAATTCTCTATTTTCTAACTGCTTTTAAAAATGACTGAACCTTAAATTTTAAAGTTGAGTCAGCACCCGTATAATTGATTTTAGACTATATTTCATGGAAAGGGCCTTAGATTTTGATCTGTTTATTTCTTTGAAAGGGACTGCATGTGATTTGCTGCTAGTCATTTCTTGACTCAAATATCTGTGACATAATCTTCGTAAGTAAATCTGTGAAACTGGTTTGAATTCTTTAGACTTGATGGTTTGAGGCTGGGGTTGGCAGTCTGTATGACAGGAGTTCTGGGGGTGGCCCTGGGCCAGTTTTCACCAAGCAGCCGTGGGAGATGGGAGGTGCTGCTGTATGATCCTGTGCTACCCCTCTCCCGGACCCTAGGACCTTTTAAAAGCCTGCAGTGCTTTAGGGAGTTTAAGACACTTAATACTTTTTCTCATATTTAATCACATTGACACAGGGCAACATCTTTCTTTGTCCTTCCCACATCTCTTGAGTTTCCTTTCTTCCAACTTGTGTCATTTCTGTTTCTTTTCACAGCCAGCAAGGCATCTAGCTTCTTAGGCTGGCTTCTGGTTGCCCCCCCCCCCGCCCCCGGATTTCCTTCATGATCCTGCCTCTACATTTTTCTGTTCTTCCGTGTCCCGTCGGTTCTCGCTTTGTGCTATGGCTGATTTGATTTAGTTTGGTGGAAAGGGCATTAAGGTAGAGCAATGTTAATAACTGTAAGAATGATTAATGGGTACTTGCCTGATTGGAGACTGTGCTAAGTGCTTCATATTCTTTCCACTGGATGCTAGTTCCTACGAGCTACAGAACCTTGGGAGAGTGTCCAGCTCTGGGCCATAGGCTGCTCGTCTGGAAAATGGGGGACTTGGTGGAGTAAGTAAAGTGTTTCTGGCCCTAAAATGCTGTGATTTGAGTTTATTCACATTGTGGTATGATTGTCAATCCTCGTGAGACTTGAGCTTTTTGAAAGGTACCTGTTCATCGAGACTGGGGTCCCAATGTAGGGGTGTTGCTTCTCAGCCCCAGGATGCGGAGACCCAGGACTCCTTATTTTAGACTACCTTGCAGTGTGGCTGGCTTTCTTTTTCCTTCAGAAGCTTAGGGATGTGTCTCAAGGGCACCCTTCTCCATACTTGTGCTGTCTACATCAGGAGACCTGAAAACTGAACCTGAACACTGCACTTTGGAAAGGTTGTTGACCCCAATTTGGAAGATTTTGCTGCTTTTCATCTCCGTGTTGGAGGCCTAAAGACATCCCTTCCTTGATGGTTCCCTAGAGGGAACCTGCTTAATTCTTCTGTTAATTCTTGAACAGCTCATAAAAAAATGCTACCTCAGATCCTTCTCTTGCAAAGTTGTACATGGTGTGTGACCTTGAGTGCTTGTTTCCTACTTCTAGGGGAATTTTTGTTAGTGCTCAGTCTCTCGGTCGTGTTCATAATGACGCCAAGCTACTTATCTGTTCATTGTCAAGGCCACTGACAATTGTTTTGCTTTCTGCTTTTACACGGATGCATCATGCATTCATTGCACATACTGTCCATTTTCTAAAAGTCTATGATTATCTTTTTTATTTCTTTATGTTTTCAGAGAGATTAATCATCGCTATGCTAGGAACACTTACTTAATCAGCTTTGTCTCTAGTGTTGTTCATATTCCTTCAGCTTTTCCGATATTTTTTTTTTTTTTTTTTAGTTTTTCAAAATTGTATAATACCTAATTCTTACAGGCTCTATCCCAAAAGAATTTGTGATGACTCTTCCATTTTTAGGGCTTATTGCCTGAAAATGCAGGTATTTGATAGCAACAAGCGAAAAATATTTTTAAATAGAATGCCATATATAGCCTTTCTTTAGGTTTTATCTTTGAAATCTGTGGTCTGTTTTATGCCTTTTAGTTAGTTTGTGAACAGTCACTGTGCTTGCTGTGTTTGTAAGCTTCTCCTTTTTTTGAGACCAAAGATATCAAAATCCTACTTTCCTCTCACTCTTAAAGGGTTCAAAATTAAGATTCCTTCTGCTACTAATTTAATTCTTCTGAAAAGGTACATAGGAGTTTGCTCTTTGCCATTTATCTTTGTCACTGTGTAACTAGCAGTTTGGAACAGGACTTGATAGGTTTAATGAATCAGTACCTTATTTAGTCATTTCCTGTCATCTACAGAATATTTTTCAGTAGCAGATCATTTGCGATTGTAAACAACAGAAATATCCCAACAACAGATTTGGTTTAAAAAGATTTTATCCGTGTAAGAAATCATGCCTTATCGTAGCTGAAGAACATGTGCTCCTGTGTGTGTGTGTGTGTGTGTGTGTGTTGTGGGGGAGGGTGATGGTGTGATGTCCTGGCTTATCCTGGGCTCGTTCTGTGTCTGGTGGTCCCAGCCCCTTAACCCAGGAAGGGCCCAGCATTGTGGGAGGATGTTGGCAGTGAGTCTCTGAGAGTGACTGGAAACGCCCTTCTTCTTACTGCATTTTGTTCTTGTTTTTGCAGAGTACTAGTTGTTGGAAAACACTGAATTGCAATTGTATAAATATACGTAGTACTTGCTAAACCGTCGTCTTGGCTCATTGTGCTCTTTTCGAGTGAAGGGATCTAAGCTCCGGAAAGATTACTTACTCATCAGGAACAGGTCAGGTCCTGGACATTCCTGGTAAAGTCCAGTGTACTTTGGATTGCAGCACTTTCTGTGTTACTTTTCATGCATTGGAATCCTCCTAATCCTGAACCTAGACTCTAGGAGCAGACCCAAGTAAATATGTCCTCGCTGGGCTAAACCAAAGAAAACAAGCGATGCTTAAAGATGTCTGGCACCTCTCGGCAAGTTTTGTGTGGTGTGAGCACACCATGGCCCTGGGTATCCTGATGATCCATTTTGGGCCATTCCTCTCTCCTTGTTCATTCTCTTTTCTTTCTGTGTTCTTTACTCTTTCCACTTCTCCCCCCCGCCCCTTTTTTTTTCTTTTTTCCATTTTGGGTTCTTTTTTCCTCTGTTCTATGTTTCCCTTTGCCATTCCTGCTATGGATAGCCTAGTAACACCCTGAAGTTATTGCAGGCATTTTTTTTTTTTTTTTTTTAGCCTGACTCATGGCAGCCCAGAGCTAAATACAGGTTTTCCTCTGATAAGATTCTGTGCTGGTGCAAACTATCTCTAAAGAGTTTAATGTTTATATCGCATATTCCATGTTGAATGGAAAGTATGATGTGAAATATATTTCACATGGATGTTTTAAGTTTTGTGCCTAAAGGACATTCTGCCAACATTTAGGTAATAGTAATCACATAGATAATGAACTTCAGGATTCTTTTTTATTTATGAAATTTCTGGTGAACAGTGATGATGCTTGGGTTAACGTAACATAATGATTTTAAATTGCTTAGGCTGTAACAAAGTTTGGTGTAAAACATGTGAGAGTCAAGTGGGTATTAAATACATAACAGTTATTTATGCTATTCTTAAGGATCAGAGTATATTCTAGCTCTAGGGGCCTCAGAGCTAATTTAATTACTCTTCTTATTCTATAGATAAGGCAATTTACTTAATTTTACATGCCTGGTTAGTGGTATAGTTGACCAAAATTAGGTCTCCCACATTGCTATCCACTCTGCTTTTTTTGGACAGAACATTCGATTCATGAAATTTCGAGGTGAAATGGGCAGAGAAGCCTGAGAAAGAGTATGTGCGTTCTAAGCCTAACTTGACTTGAATTTATTAGTTATGAGATGAGTTGCTTAACCTCTCTGGATCCCAGTTTATGGATGGTTGTACTTTAAGGTCCCTTCCAGGGCTGTGACTTGTACTCCGGTGAGAAGAATGAAACAGATTTAGATTTTTCCTGTTGTGCATTTCTTCAGTTTCAGTTTGTGTCTTATTTTGAGTAGATAGCTTTGCTAGGTTTTTTTTTTTTTTTTTTAAGTAGGTAACATTTGTGTATTTTATTGTGAGTGAATCAGCTTTTCCAAAGTATATTGTCATTAGACACAGGTTGTTTTTCTTAATATAACGGCTGCTTCTGTGTGCAAGTGTTTCTAGCTTCAACTTGGTTAACTGACGTAAACACACATTTAGAGGCGGGTCCCCCCTAGTTTCAAACTGGTGGAGGGGTACCGCCATGTGGAATATTCCACAGAGAGAGAACTGAGGTGCTTTATTCAAATTGTTCGTTGTTATTATAGTGTGAGAAAGTAATATCACGTAGGGGCGCCCGGGTGGCTCAGTCAGTTAAGCGTCTGACTCTTGATTTCGGCTCAGGTCGTGATCTCAGGGTCATGAGATCAAGCCCCTGCATAGGGCTCCATGCTCAGTGGGGAGTCTGCTTGAGATTCTTTCCCTCTGTGCCCCCCCCGCCCCCGCTCTTTCTCTCAAATAAATAAATAAATAAATAAATCTTTAAAAAAGAAAGCAGTGTCATATAAATAAGATTTAAGAGAATTTGGCTCTTCTGATTTCTAGAGTTGCTTTATTTGGGGTTGTGGAACAGGTTTTTCCATTCTTAGGATAATCTGGCCTTGTTTGTGTCAGAGAGAAGACAGTTGTGACAATCTGGGAGGATAGGAAAGATGAGAGGAATTTAAGCATTGGAGAAAAAGATGAGATTGGAGATGCTTTCCTAAGAGGAGTGTGACTGTGAGCTCTGAGCCCCTTCCCTCGTTGCTTAGCAGTAAATGACCATGCCCCTCTTTGCTTTAAAGAAACCCATACTTTCTTTTTCTTTAAAGATTTTATTTATTTATTAGAGAGAGAGAGAGAGCACAAGCAGGGGGAGCTGCAGGCAGAGGCAGAGGGAGAAGCAGACTCCTCGCCCAGCAGGGAGCCCGATGCGGGGTTCCATCCCAGGACCCTGGGATCATGACCTGAGCTGAAGGCAGATGCTTAAACCACTGAGTCACCCAGGCGACCCCCCATACTTTTAATTAAACACTTTTGAACGCCTCTCACGTGCATTGTGTTGAGCTGGGTGCTGTGGGAATTAGAAGAATTATCCATAAGAGCTTCCTCCTCTAGATGTTTACCCTCCAGCTGGGTCTCCAGTGCATAGACCATGCAATGAATGAGTGAATGTCTGAGTACCCCAAAGAGTGGTCCAGGCAGGAGAGAGAAGGGAGGAGGAGTGCAGCAGTAGGGAAGGACCCCAAGGAGCCGTGCAGTTGGAGCAGCTGGAGGATTGGTAGTTAAGGGAGAGCGTGCGGGGTTGCTGTTGGGCTAGGTTAGGACATAGGCTTGAGAGTTGGGAAATGACCATCGCATGTTTTAAAGTGGCAAATGAGGGGACCTGTGAAAGTACCAGAGCCTTCTTACCCTATCTTTTTATCTTGAAAACTTCAAACCTTTAGAAAAAGAGTACTGTAAATACTCATATGTCCTTGTAGATTAATCAGTTGTTAACATCTTGCGGTGCCTTCTCTCATGCTCAGTGTATGTGTGTGTTTTGAATCAAATGTGGTATGTACATTTATAATATTTGGACCACTTGACTATAAGTTGCAGATACCATGGCATTTCACCTCTAAATACCTGCAAAAGAGGACTTTCTTCTGTATAACCACAACACAATTATCACACCTAAGAAGTTTAGCATTGATATAATACCATGGTCTAATAAAAAGAATATATTTAAATTTGGGAGTGGAATGTGTATTTATTTTTGTTTTTAAAATCAGGAAGACTTGTCTGGCACAATGTGTATTGAATGAATTAGTGGGACAAGAGACTAGAGCCTCGGAAACTGGTTTGTATATATTTAAAACGTCACATAGAGGGGCACCTGGGTGACTCAGTCGGTTAAGTGTCCAGCTCTTGATTTCGGCTCAGGTCATGATCTCAGGGTTTTGAGATGGAGTCTCAAATCTGGCTCTTCACTCAGCAGGGAGTCTGCTTGAGATTCTTTCTCCCTCTGCCCCTCCCCCAGCTCGCACGCATGCATGTTTTCTCTCTCTAGATGAATAAATAAAATCTTCTAAAAAATAAAAAAATTAAAAGTCACGTATAGTCATGAAAACAGAGGAAACTCATTATATTCTGATATACCATATTCTTGAATACCATTTTTAATATATACTTGATACAATCTTAAACAAGGCATAAGAGAGTATAGAAAAGAGAATTTATAAATAATTGCACACATACAGACATATAATATCTCTGGACGGATAGAAAATGGACCATAACATTTCATGCCTCGAAAAGAAGGAAGCAAGCAGCTGGAGGATAGGGAGATGTTCCCCTCAATATCCTCTTTTACTTTTGAAGTTTGAAATTCAAAAATAAAAACTAAGAAGCAAGCTGGCCTTAACGTGTTGATACTATTGCCTTAGTAGTGTGTAGGGTAATGCTTCTCTTTATGTCCTGAAGAACTTTGGAGACTGAGACCTGAAACAAAGAGGATGGAGGAAACTTTGTATCTTTCCAGTTTTGAAGGGAAATCTGCTGTTGTGCCATTTAATGGGAAAGGGTTTTTTTCATGACTCGAGAAGGCATGTTTTCGGGAGCTGCTGGTGCAGAGAAGAGGGACTTGGGTGGGGTCTGATATCCAGGGAGTCTGCACTGCACAGAGGAGAGCACCGAGGAAGATAGGGTAGGAGTTTGTATATCCCTCTTGGAGTAAAGGAGACTATTTCCTGCCTCTAAGAATGAGAAACCGGAAGATAATTTTGTAGTTTGCTTCTGTAGAAAAGTACAGAAGATGGCAGAGGGGACTTAGAATTTGCATTGCATATATATATATATATATATATATATATATATATATATATGCGCTACTTTTGATGATTAAAGGTAAGTGTGTTTAAAAAGCTGCTAAGAGAAAATGAGCATTTAAGAGTAATGTCTGGCTTTCTTCTTGATTTGTTTTTAAAGAGAGATTCTTGAAGATTATAAGAAGGTTAAAAGAACCTTACTGAGTAAATAGCAGAAATCTATGTTATTAGTAAATTATTTCCATTTGATAGCAATTTGATTATTTCGTGTGATGATTTTTATGTAATTACATAGTGAACTTGTGTGATGTTTATCCTTAAAAAACAACTTTTTCACAGTGTTTTGAATTAAGTTGCATGAAAGGTTAAGATTAATTTCGGAGTTGATGCAGCCACAGTTTATTTTCTGTTGTTGTATGATTAACACAAAGTTATTGATTAGTACTTAGTGCCTTTTCTTTTGGAGGCCGGTGTTTATTACCAGCGAGTGTTGAATTGCTCCCAGTGTCCATTAGGCATCCTGTGGTTAATAGAGACAGATAGCCTGCCCTTGATAGATGCTTCTGGAAAGTTAAAGTTTCCACAGTGGTAGTTAAATTCCCGTCAGGGAGGGAAGCTGCTGATGGCCGGGACAGGCCTTCGGAGAGGAGGGGAACTCCGCACTGTTGAATCAGGCACCTAGGGTGCGACTTTGCAGGTGAACAAATCTGATTTTATCAGTTCGTTCGGAGTCCATGGGGCTTGTGAGACTGAATGATGCCGGCCAGCCGAGCTAAGCAAGCTTATGGCCGACTGAACACCCCGTGTGTTAATTTGCAGTGGGAGATGTACTGTGGCCACCTGTAGACTTGTTGAAAGGATAACCTTTGGATCATAACTTTACTTGGTGAACACAGAAATAAGATGGGGACAAATTGGATATCTTCAACTGATACTTCATCAAGTCATTGGAATTTGATAGAGGACTTTTTGCACCCCAGAGGCTATTCTGCTTAAAGCCTGGGGCCTAAAATTAGAGCTCCTTTACTACAGTGTGGTGCTGGATAAATGGGAAGAATTCTTTTCCAGTTCCCTTGCTAATCAGTTGGCCCCATTGCCTTATGCCGGGTATGTTCCAATACAGTGGGGACGTAATATAATAATAATGGTTGCTTAGCATGTGTGGGGCATCTTGCTGAAGTGTTTTTCTTCTCTTATTCCCTTAACCCCATGATAGCCCTAGGAAATAGGTACTGTTATCCTTCCCACTTTATAGATGAGAAAATACAAATTTAGGAAAGCTTAGGGCTTAGAGCCCAGCTTCTAAGCCAGGTAGCCTGACTCTCGAAAAGCTTTAGCCACACGTGATAGAATTTCTTTTGTACATTTCAGCTTCTTTCCAGTTGTGTTTTCCTTAGAATATAGGGTGATCATTTTGAGACAACCTTCTCTCTCTTATCTGTCAAATGAACGCTTAGGAAATAACAGTTTCTGTGAAAATGTTTAAGCAGTAACTCTTAGGGTAGGTTCTTTTTTTTTTTTTTTGAATGCTGATCTTGATCTACTTGTAATTTTGAGTAGTTTCATTTAGGGAATGGACCATTAAAAATTAAAAAGGTTGCAGAAAAACCCCAAAGATAATGCAAAGAACAGCTCTTTTTAGATTCACCTACTAACATTTTTCCCTGTTTACATTTGTGCATATTTTCTTGCTCTCTATATTTATATGTGTGTTACACATGTTTTTTCTGAGTCATTTGGGATGTTACATATTGCGTGGCCCTTTATCTCTAAATATTTCAGTGGGGATTTCCTAAGGAACAGAGATTTTTGCTTACATACAGCTACTACTCCATAAATTTATACTGTTAAAATATTATCATCGAATCTGCTATGCATATTGCGATTTTATCAGTTGTCCTATTAAGGTCCTTTATAACATTTTTTCCTGTGGTAGGAGATCCAGGCTAGGGTTATATATCCTATTTAGTTGTCATATCTGTTTAATATCCTTTCATGTGGAATATTTCCACCATTTTTCTTTGTCTTTTATCAGATTGACATTTTTGAAGAATATAATCATACCTGTCCTTTTTTTTTTTTTTTTTAATAGAAATTTCCTCATTTTGTTTGTCTGATGTTTCCTCATCTTTAGAATCAGGTTATGCATAATAGGCCAGAACTTACTTTTTCCCCTCCTTAATAAGTTTAGTCTTTCTCAAAGTCAGGAAATTAACACTCATATAATAATATTATCTAAGTACAGACCTTCGTCAGATTCCGTCAATTATTCCCAAAATGTCTTTAGGGTAGGAAAATACCAGATCATATGTTACATCTAGACTTAATTGTATCTGGAACAGTTTCTCAGGCTGAATTTCATGGCATGAACGTTTTTGAAGAGGATTAGCCAGTTATTTCTAGAATGTCCTTCAATGTTGTTTTGTTTGAAGTTTCCTCACGGTTAGATTCAGGTTTTGCACTTTTGGCAGAAATGCCGCACGAGGGACATTGTGTTCTCAGCACATCATATTTGGAGTCACACGATGTCTGTTTGTCCCGCAGCTGGTGATATTAATTTTGATTACTTGGTTAAGGTTTGGTCTGCCAGGTCTGCCCCGTGTAAAGTTACTCTTTCCCCCTTTACAGACAATTACTGTCTTGTGGAGTGATGTTTTTAGTTCACGTCCTAATGACTCCTCAAACTTTTACTCATAGGCTTCAGAATTATTGGGTTGTTCTTTTTTTTTTTTTTTAAGATTTTATTTATTTGACAGAGTGAGAGAGCACAAGCAGGGGGGAACAGTAGAGGGGGAGGGAGAAGCAGGCTCCCCGCCAAGCAGGGAGCCCGATGTGGGGCTCCATCCCAGGACCCTGGGATCCTGACCTGAGCCGAAGGCAGACGCTTAACCATCTGATTGCCTGAATCGGCTGTTCTTAATGAAGTTTGCCCAGTAACGATTTATTTTTATTTATTTATTTATTTTTTTTAAAGATTTTATTTATTTATTTGAGACAGAATGAGAGAGACAGAGAGCACATGAGAGGGGGGGAGGGTCAGAGGGAGAAGCAGACTCCCTGCCGAGCAGGGAGCCCGATGCGGGACTCGATCCTGGGACTCCAGGATCATGACCTGAGCCGAAGGCAGTCGCTTAACCAACTGAGCCACCCAGGTGCCCCCCCGTAATGATTTAAAACGCCATCATTCCCTCTTCATTCATTTATTGGTTTTCTCCCACAAAGAATAGTGTTCCTTTAGCTCTTATTTATTTATATTGGTGTTGATTCATGGATTTGTACTTGATTCTTGTTTTATTATCATTACTGATTTTGATGCTCAAATTGTCCTGGATTTGGGCCAGTGGGAGCCCCCTGAGGCTGGTGTCTGTGCGCTGTTGACACGTCCCCATCATTGTTTGACACATCCTTACTTTGTGGCACAGAAGAGTCTTCCTTGTGAACTTTCTCTGCCTGCACCCTGGAAGTAAGTGGTCACTTCATGTCTCCATTCTTCTTGTATGAGAATACCTCTGTCTCCAAAGCCTCGCCAAGAGTGACTTTTTATAACTGTTTAATTTTTGCCAATCTGATGGGTGAGAAATAGCAACTCAGTGTCATTTTAATTTCTCTTTATGAGTGAAATTGGGCATCTTTTCATATGTTTAAGTGGTATATGTGTGTATGTATATGTGTGTATGTGTGTGTGTTCATGTTTTGGGTCCATGTTTCTGTCCTAAGTTACTAGTATTCACTTCTTCAATTTTAAGAGTTCTTTATATATTATGAATATTATTTCTTTATCTGTGATACGATGCAAATATTTTCTCTCATTTTATCTGTTGTCTTTGGTTAATGATTTTTTTTCTTGCCATGCAGATTTTATTAAAAATTTTCATGTAATCACATTATTAGTCTTTTCTTGTACTTTTCCTGATTTTGAGACACAGCATGCTTTTCCTTATTTAGGAGTTAGAGAAGATTCACCATTTTTTCCTCTGTAGTACTTGTATGGCTTCATTGTTTTACAGTTAGATCCCTGATTCATTTGGAGTCTATTCTTGTGTATGGTAAGAAGTATGGATCTAATTTTATCTTTTTCCAGTTGGCTAACCAATTGTTTTAACCATTTATTAAAAGTCAGTTTTTGCCCCAGTGATTTTTAGATGCTCCGTTTTGTTGTTGTTTTTTTTAAAAAATATTTATTTATTTATTTTTAAGATTTTATATATTTATTTGACAGAGAGAGACACAGCGAGAGAGGGAACACAAGCAGGGGGAGTGGGAGAGGGAGAGAAGCAGGCTTCGCGCTGAGCAGGGAGCCCGATGTGGGACTCGATCCCAGGACCCTGGGATCATGACCTGAGCTGAAGGCAGACGCTTAACGACTGAGCCACCCAAGTGCCCCTGTTGTTTTTTTTATACACTACTAAAGTTCCATCTGTACTTGGGTCTGTTTTGACTTTCTGTATTACCACACTGGTTTGTCTGTCTACTCTTGGGCCAGCAACACACTTTTCATTATAGAGTCTTTAGAGTATAATTTAATGTCTGGAAGGGCTAGTCCTCTGCTCTAGCATTTTAGTGTTTTCCTGACTGTTCTTGCACATGTATTTTTAATATTAAGTTCAGTTTCAGTTGCTAGCTTCATTAAAAAGAATTGTTGGTATTGCAACAATTATATTGTTGGGGATTGCATTAAATTTATAAATTAATTTACAGCAACTTGACATTTTTGATGTTGACTTGTTCTATGCCAAAATAAGAAACGTCTTTTTAAAAAAAATATCGTATTTATTTATTTGAGAGAGAGAGAGCACGAGCAGGGAGAGAGGCAGTGGGGGAAGTAGATTCCCTGCTGAGCTGGGAGCCTACCGCCCTGCTCCATTCCAGGACCCTGGGATCATGACCTGAGCCCAAGACAGACGTTTAACCCACTGAGCCACCCAGGCGCTGAAAGAAGGTGTTTTTTTGTTTGTTTGTTTGTTTGTTTTTAAGCAGTTTCCACACCTACTGTGGAGCCCAATATGGGGCTTGAAGTCACGACCATGAGATCGAGACCTGAGAGGTGGTCAAGATGCTTAACTGACTGAGCCACCCAGGCGCCCCTAAACAAAATGTTCTGTTCTATGTGTGCATTAATGTGGAGAATATAAAGATAGCAAAGCTAAGATTTCTACCTCAAATAACTTAAATACAGTTTTGGAAATAGGTATATGTTTATTTACATGCATTAGAAAAATAGAAACATTCCTTTGATGGTGGACTTTGAATTGAACCTAAAAGGAAGTGTTGAATGTAGTTTCGTAGAGAGAACCAAGGACATTTCAAGTGGTCATTGCTCAGGCGAAAGTAGAAGCAAGATTTTGCCGTATCACGTGAGGTCAGTGAGATCACCAGCCTCAGACTGAAGCAGTGTGTTTGTATCCAGAAGTAAAGTGGGAGCGGTTGGTGGAAGGCCTTGAGTGGCCAGGGTTTGGATTTGAGCCACTCAGAAGCAGAGGCCTCCTGAATTGGTAATCTATTGCCGTGTAACAAATTACCCCTAACGTTCGTGGCTTAGGGCGCCGGTAAACATTTATTATCTCTAGCAGTTTCTGTGCATGTGGGATTTGGGAGCAGGAAGGACTGTTGCCTCCTTGGCAGTCCTTAGAAGTGAACCAGTAAATTCAGCCCACATTCAGGGCTAGGTTCCATGCTTCAAGGGGAGGAGTGTTGGAGAACCTGGGAACACACTTGAAAGCCTGTGTTGGGAACAGAGGGGCAGTGGCATGATTTTGAAAAGGAAAAAGACCACGGCGTCTAGAGGAAGGTTCATTGGTCGCAGCACCAAAGATGAAGAAAGGGAGGAATCCCGGGTAGATGGGAGTGAAGTAATCCAGCAGTAAGGTACAGGTGAGGGAGAAGCAGGACACATGCGAGGGCCGAGAGGGGATGGGGGGCGTCAAGGTGGCCCCAGGGCTTTCAGAGCTGCATAAAGACCCGGTGCAGTAACCGGAAAGAGACGCCAGTTTTAAGGGGATTAGGGTACTTGTTTGGTTTTAGACACTCAAGGGGAAATTCCTAAGCAGTTGAGAGTTGATAGAACCAGGGCTCATGTTGAGACGTCCAGCCGAAGGGGGAGAGTTCCGATCTGTCACCGCAGACGTCATGGTTGAATTTCTCAAGGGATGAGGACACAGAAAGGCCAGAGCATTGGGACCCAGCCCTGGGGGGAGCCATGGTTCGGAGTACGGTCAGCAAGAGGAGCCGGATCTGCAGCATTAGAGCGAGAGGTGAGCCAGCTGTGTTCCTGGCAGCAGCGAAAAAGGTGGAGGATCAAGAGCTTCAGATGTTGCAGAATCTGAAGAGAATGATGTTTGAAATGAATGCATTTGCCTGTGAGATTATTAGAGGTGACAGCAGTTTAAGTGGAGTAGAACAATTTTGGAAATTGGATTATAACATTTAATTCGATGATTAACTTTTTAAAAAGTGCTCGAGGTGGGAGGATGAGTGGCTGGCTTGCCTTTAGATTTTGAGATCTTATCTCCTTCTTGCCTCCTTTTAGCACCGTCAAGCCTCCCTGGAATGGTACTCATCAGATCTTGGACTGAGGGATGAAGGAGGATTTTACCTCACTTGTTTTCAGAGACTCTTTTAACTGTAAGTGAAGTCGGCTTACTTTATCATCCTTTTGCTTCACATCCTGCTTTTAACTATTCTCACCTGTGCCCTCCCCCCCCCCCCTTCCTTGCCCTTCCTTCTCCTTCCCCTGGTTTGTATGACTTTCAGGATCAGTTCCCAGACTGAGGATCACCCGCTTTTCCTCTCCCTTACCCCCCAACTTTTAAGAGCAATTCTACTACTCATGTTTTGTTAACTGAACTGGCGGAGATGCAGTTAATGCCTATGAGATATGATTAAAATTAGTAATTGACAAATGTCAGTACTAAATTGAAAAGGATTTAGTGTTCCTTGTTATGTGTCTGTCCATGTGTACAGTCAGTTTTCAAATTAGTAAAATAAGTGTTGGTAAAAGGGAGCAAAAACATGAAAATATTCTTAGAGTTACTTCATATGACGTAGTATATTTCAAGATTTCTATAAGGATTTGAGATTAAATAGACCAAGAAATTGCGTAATGAAACACTGACAAAGCCAGAAAAAGGAAATCTGAGTTTTCTCTGTTACATGATATGATGATTATTATTTTCTTATTTTTTTCTGATCGTGTTGTTTTTCTTTTAAGAAAAACTTTGGTTTCACTAAAGACTTCAAGAAACTAAACAGAATAGCAATAATAAGTATCATTTCAAATCAAAGAGTAGACTTTCTTGCTGCGAGAAAAAGATTATTGATAAGTTCTACTTAGCAAAAAAGATAAGATTGCTCTCAGTCACATCATCTTTGAATAAATAGGGCAGCATTGAGTAATACAGCCTGGCTCTGCAGAATGCATAGAAGGTGAGCATGGGAGAGCGAAGAGGGGGCAGGGGACGGTGAGCTCAAGTCGCAGGAGTGAGGGGAGTCTGAGAGATGCTGGTGTGGAGCATGGGTAACAAGTGGCTGTTGGAGGCACGAACAGAGAAGCACTGCTGTGAAGGTTCTTTCGTGACTTTTTTTTAAGATTTTATTTTTGGGGCGACTGGGTGGCTCAGTCGGTTAAGCATCTGCCTTTGGCTCAGGTCATGATCTCAGGGTCCTGGGATCGAGTCCTGCATTGGGCTCTCTGCTCAGCGGGGAGCCTGCTTCTCCCTCTCGCTCTCCCTCTGTGCTCTCTCTTTCTCTCTCTCTCTCAAATAAATAAATAAAATCTTAAAAAAAGATTTTATTTTTAAGTAATCTCTACACCCAACATGGGGCTTGAACTCACAACCCCGAGACCAAGAGTCGCTGGCTCCACCGACTGAGCCACCCAGGCGCCGCTTGTGAATTTTATTACACCTATTAAGCTTTTCCTGTGTGTCAGTGGGAGTGAGAGAGAGGGTCAGAAAAAAAAAAAAAGGGAGTGAGAAGGGGGTGTCAAGAGACCAAAGATTGTGTTGTTTGTCTTCACAGTTAAAGGTCTGGATATATTTGCAGTATGTCGTGATTCTTAGTACTTGTGCTTGGGCAGTTGTCAAAAAGTTAATGTGGTTAATTGGTCGAGTTTCCTTTTCCTGTCTCCCACCCATCCTACCCCCTCCTCTTTCCCTTATCTTCTCTGAGAGTCCCTTCAGGCGCCGTCAGTCCTGGAAGCTTCCTTCAGTGGCTGCTTCCATTCCCAGTGCCCAACACTGGCTGGGCTGATTCTCCTCCCCCATGCCCCTCCGTCTCCAGGACGTCTTGGGAATCACTCCACCACTCGGCTTCTGCAACATGTTATGTGCAAGCCTGTTGATGTGTTTGTTTTCTTTACTAGACTGCGAGCTGCTTAGTGGGAGGCGTCAAGTTTCACTCACCTGTGTATCCCCACATCTAGTACGTGGTAGTTGAATGGACAGAGGAATGATTTTCCCATGCCTTGTAGTAGACACACTCACCACCGGCTGTCAGTGTGGCGGTGACATCGCTGAGCTTTGATGGTTGGGAGATCCGTGACCATAGAGATAGACCACTTGAGCCTTACAGAAATCAGGGAGGACTGAAAAATAAGTAAGCTGGAGTTCCTGATGTAGGGGTGCTCTGCCGAGAAGGTTTCAGGGTTGGCTGGGAGCAGGAAACAAATCATGCGGTGCTGTGTGGGGGGTGTCCCGGGAGAGGCCTCAGGTGCAGGCTGCTCTGGAAGCGTGTCATTAATGCAGCCTGGGCAGGTCCTGGGGAGACTGGCATTTGGCTTGGGTCTCTGAGTATGTAGTTGCTCATCATGTGCAAAAGGAGGAGCATGTGCCAAGCTGTAGAGGTGTGAGGATATTTTCTGAAATTCCTGGGAGTTGGGGAATGGGAACGTGGCGGGAAGTGGGAGCAGGAGGAGCCATGTGTGTAACGCTAGTGTAGCCAGCCCTTACCCTGTTGGCTGTGGGGAGCCAGTGAAGGCGGCAAAGTCAGAAGAATGGCACAGATGCACTTTTTTGTTTTATTTTATTTTATTTTATTTATTTTCTTAAGTAGGCTCCATTACTAGTGTGGAGCACAACACAAGCCTTGAAACTCAAGACCGTGAGATCAAGACCTGAGCTGAGATCAGGAGTCGGACGCCTAACTGATTGAGCCCCCCTCACCGGTACCCCCCAGATTCACATTTTAGAAAAATGCCTGGCAGCAGCGTGAAAATTGCCCTGGAAGGGAAGAACCAAAGCAAATACATTGGTGTTAGGAAACAGGTGCTGGGCGCCTGGGTGGCTCAGTCGGTTAGGCGACTGCCTTCGGCTCAGGTCATGGTCCTGGAGTCCCGGGATCGAGTCCCGCATCGGGCTCCCTGCTCGGCAGGGAGTCTGCTTCTCCCTCTGACACTATCCCCTCTCATGCTCTCTCTCTCTCTCATTCTCTCTCTCAAATAAATAAATAAAATCTTAAAAAAAAAAAAAGCTAATTCATTTGCAGTTACAAAGACATACTGGAATGATTTATTTCCTAATTGGAGACGGTCTTGTTTCCATGGTCTGTCAGAGAGAACGGATCAGGCAATACACCAAATAAATCAATTTTTGTGTTTAACAACTCTTGTACTTCCTGCTCAGCCTCAAAGGGCAGGAGGAACTTAAGAAAGATACCATAAGGGCGCCTGGGTGGCTCAGTTGGTTAAGTGACTGCCTTCGGCTCAGGTCATGATCCTGGAGTCCCTGGATCGAGTCCCGCATCGGGCTCCCTGCTCAGCAGGGAGTCTGCCTCTCCCTCTGACCCTCCTTTCTCTCATGCTCTCTGTCTCTCATTCTCTCTCTCGCAAATAAATAAAAAATTAAAAAAAAAAAAAAAGAAACAGGTGCAGCAGTCCCAATGTGTGGGATGAAGGGCCTGGATTAAGGCATTGTGGTGGAGGTGTGGAGAGAAGGCATTGAACGTGTGGTCTAGGATGTGGCGAGGTGGGATTTGTGAGATCTGTTGACTGGAGCTGTATGCGTGGAAGAATAGACAGTGGTTGTAGATTTTTTAATTGTCTAGCCATTGACGAGGAGAGTAGAAAGGAAGCCTTGGGCTTGGGTTTGGGATATTTGAGAATGGGGCATCCAAATGGTAACTAGCGGACTGTTAGAAATGTGACTCTCAAGTTTAGGAGCGAAACATAGGGAGTGTGGAGTCACACGTGTGAAAGGGTGTGATTACAAAGGAGGAGCTAGCTGAGCAGTGAGGGAAGGCCGAGCAAAGGACCTGGGACACTTAAAGGGCATACTCAGGAGAAGGCCATCTAAAAACAGGTTCAGAAAGGGAATTTGCCAACATCAGATGCCACCAAGAGGTTAGGTTGGGATGAGAAGTAAAATGGGGCCGAGGGTTTGACCAGGTCAGACGCTCTCAATGAGAAAAACTGTAATACTGGCATTAGAAACTTCATTCCACTGACTAAGTGCAGTGGATCTTAATGGGTAGGGAAAATGAATTTGGACCACCTTTTTTTTTTATTTTTAAAACAATTTAATACAGGAGGTAGATTACAGATAAAGGGCAATGGGAAGGTCTTTATTTTAGGATAAGGTAGTGTAAGTATACTGCGATGGTCTGAACGTGTCCACACAGGCTTGGAACAGCAATTGCAGGAATGGAGAAAAAAATGACCAGGGATGGGTCATGGCATATTGCCCAGCAATGAGGGCCTGGCCAGAGTGGAAAGCAAGTTATTCTCCCAAATGGTAGAGTTACCTGACTTTTCTTCCATGGCACTCTCTTTATCCTGGGAGCTGGAACAAGTGAACTACAACATGATTATTTTATGAAATAATTATTTTTTTCAAAAGCATTATTGTAAGATTTTCTTTGTTTTTTTATTTATTTAAAGATTTTATTTGACAGAGAGAGATAGTGAGAGCAGGAACACAAGCAGGGGGAGTGGGAGAGGGAGAAGCAGGCTTCCTGCCCAGCAGGGAGCCTGATGCGGGGCTCGATCCCAGGACCCTGGGATCATGACCTGAGCCAAAGGCAGACGCTTAATGACTGAGCCACACAGGCGCCCCATTTTTTTTTTTTAAGATTTTATTTATTTATTTGTCAGGGGGAGAGAGAGAGAGCACAAGCAGGGGGAGCGGCAGGCAGAGGGAAAAGCAGGCTCCCCGCTGAGCAAGGAGCCCGATGTGAGACTTGATCCCAGGACCCTGGGATAAGGACCTGAGCTGAAGGTGGACACTTAACTGACTGAGCCACCCAGGCGCGCCCCTATTGTAAGGTTTTTTTGTATTCTTTGTGTGTGGTAAGGTACACCTAAGGCCTACTATTTTAAACATAAAAAATTTACCACTTGTAAACATGCAGTTCTGTTAACATTAAGTACATTCACATTATTGTGCATCCATCACCACCATCCATCTCCAGAACCTTTTCATCATCCCCAGCTGCAACTCTGTGTCCATTAAATACCAAATCCCTTGGTGCGATTTGAATTTTCTTTCCTATTCTTAAAATATGATTTGAAAACACCGTGTTTTCTAGAACACAACTCTTCCACAACCATTGTGAAGTCTCAAGCTGTGCCACGTCAGTTTTTCACGGGAAAGGGAGGCAGAAGAAAGGAGTTCACATTTATTACCTCCGGCGCATTTACCAGGTGTCATGGGCTGCGTTGGTTGCAAATGCTTCATTTGACCCATTCCGTCTTCACAACAACTCTGTTCCTTTCATGCCACAAGCTGAAGGAGTGGGATTTCAGGAAGCTTAAAGTAACTTGTGGAAGGTCCCACAGCTGGCAGGCAAGTAACCTACCCAGGATTCAAATCCTGGCCATCCCGGTACCAGACTCCGTGCTGTTTTTACGACCCTTCAGTTCTCTGTGTAGTACTCTAAATACTGTACCGTTCTGAAGGAGTCTAGTCTCTTTGCTTTGAACTTAATGAAGATGTGCTTTTTAAGGTTTTCCTGGTGTCCAGCAAATGTACGAGGCTCCTCAGGAACACTCGAGTGTTCCTGTTTTGTATTTAAGCTTTTAAGAACAGAATCAAGCATTTGCCAAAGGTGGAGAATTACTTGTGTAATTAATGGAGTTCATGTAGTGACTTACTTAACGTTGGTCTGGTGTATTTGTCCAACTTGGAATTTATCTGAGGCAGTTTATAGCACTAAGTTGATAGATTTATAGCATAGGTTTCTGAAGGAAAAATGCTTTTATTGACTGAATTATGTTTCAATCCTAATCACAAATAGGAGAAGAGAAAAATTTAAAAAGGAAAAATACGTAACTCTTCATTTTCAAGGATCTCACGAAGCAAAATATTATTCAAGTAATCGGACTGCAGTATTTGAAGCCAAAAGCCACAATCTGATACTTGCCTTGCTGAAGGTTTTTTTTTTTTTAACCTGTTAATGTTTCTCTGAATTCTTGAATCTTCTGTCCCGTACCAGTGAAAGACATTTTTCTTTAAAGATCCAACCAGTGACAGTGACATATCAAGATTGTTGGAGTGGATGATCCTGATAAAGTAAAAAAAAAAAAAAAAAAAAAAGGTCGTTTACAGAACAATTATTTCCAGAACTGGGAACCTTCGTGGAAGTAAGCCAGTGGGCTTTGGTGTTGTTGGAAGGCTGTACTTACCTCTGCATCTTCGTTCACTGTTTTGCTTTGAAAGCTTTGGGAGCACCCCTGAGTTTTTGAGTCTCTTCTGCATTCCGTGACAGATTGATTGTTAGAGAGATCCAAAGTCCGAAGTTTGTGTTGACTTTAGAAATTCATTCTCTGAAGCCCCTTTTTGGAATGAGTTTAAAGAAGGAAGAGCATCAAAAGCCAGGTTCAGTCTTACAGTAGAAGCTTGGAAAAAGATAAGTGGTTCTCTGGGACCATTAGAGTAGATCACATTACCTTCTAAAGTAATGATGAAAACAAGGAGTAAATTGGAAGAACTGTAAGACACCCTAAATTCTTTTTCTCAGGCAAATAAAACCGAATCATCCAGAATAGATATTGTTTCTCTCCATTTTGTTTTTTATTTTTCCTTAAAGATTGAGAGAATTAGAAATTTCACAACCCCCGACAGTGGTTAACACTTAAGTGTTTTTGTATCCAGGTGGTTAGGAATTGCAGAATCTCTTCTATCAAAGCTCTGCATAAAATTTAAAAGCAACTAATTAAAGTCTGTAGTGAAAATGTTCTCATCGTAAAAAGTCACGGACAAAGAGCGCATTTGCCTGCCTCAAGTTAGGGACTTAAACTATAATCAGATGTTCACACTGTATCGTTTTATTCAAATGTAAAGGAAAGAACAATGCTCCAGATATAGAGCAAAGGTATTTTTAAAGTATGCAATTTGTGTGTGACTCTTGCTGAGTCAGGTGAGTGGGTGGTGCCTGGCAGAGTTGTAGTGAAAACTGACTTCTAGCAAGGACTGAGAACCCGTGCTACACAGAACAGCTGTGGGGCCGAGGATATGCTCAAGGAGAAGGACGTCTCTGGAAGGGGGACCCCCAGGTGGTTAGCTGGTGGATCCAGTGACTGAGGAGAAAGCTTTGACCCAAAAGGACTAGATCTGGGGCTCAGAGGCTAACAGACTTGCTCTCTCTACCTCGGGACTTGAGAGAGCAGCCTGCGCCTGGGATGGAGGTAGGGTGGCCTAACAGAGAGGACGGACTCCAAGGAATTGCTGGCCAGAGGGAAAATAAAATCACGGAAGGCCTAGAGGAGTCCTTTTTTTTTTTTTTTTTTAAGATTATTTATTTATTTATTTGAGAGAGAGCGGGCAGGGGGAGGAGCAGAGGGAGAATGTCAAGCAAACTCCAATCTGAGTGCAGAGCCTGATGTGGGGCTTGATCTCACAACCCTGAGATTACGACCTGAGCTGAAACCGAGTCAGACACTTAACCTACTGAGCCACCCAGGTGCCCCCAGGAGAGTCCATTTAATGTTCATGCTCTCTCTGTCTCTGTCTGTCTCTCTCAAATAAATAAAATATTTTTAAAAAATGTTCTGGACCTACTATGACATTTTATGTGATTGCCCTGTCGTGTATTGGAATCCTAAAGACCAGGACAGGTTTGAGGTACAGAGGTTAGTTATCCTCTGGTTTTTGTCTTTATTGTCTGCACTGTTGTTAAATTTTATGAAAGTAGAGTGTTCTCTAGTTTAAATTGGAGCAAAAATTATTCTTTGCTATCAGGCAACATGTCAGGTAACTTTCTCACTCAGAATATATTTAGCCAACAGGTTACTGTTGGCACATACTAAATACAAGCGTGTCCTGCGTGCTTTAGGTAGATGCTAAGATGCATCAGAGACAGACCTTCTCAAGTTGTCTGATCTACGGGACAAATGATGGGTTCCGCAGTCAGACCCAGCATAGGTTCAGATCCTGGTGCTGACACGTACTAGATATATAACCTTTGAAAAAGCTACTCAGTCTCTCCCAAGGTTTCCAAGGTTAAGCAGCTAGTATATATCAACACCAGGATCTGCATAACGGCCCCTAACTCATAGGAGTGCTGGAGGCCCACAGAGGTCGTGGCTGTACAGAATTTAGAACGTGGGAAGTCCTCTGTAACCATTAGAGCACACATGGATGAATAGGATGCTTCCCCATGGGCCCAGGGCATTATGACTTTGCGGGAGGGTTGATGTTAGAGACCCGACTTGGGGAGTTACACGGATGGAAGTCACTGAGACTGTATGACCCTGGAAGGCACTGCCAGAGGCAAACACAAGAAATGATGGGACAGAACACAATCTTGTTTTTTTTTAATCTGCAAAAGTGGACTGGCAATTATATTTCTTACTTTCTTTGATGTTCTGTTTGTATTACTTTGTGATAACTCAGATGTTAAAGGCATTGAATCAGACTACTAGCAATATGAAGACAACTCATCAATTTTTTTAATATACAGTTATTGAGCCTGTTATGTCTGCCTATCACGGATCCTAGCACTAGATCTTGTTTATCAGCACTGAAAATAAAACAGCCGAGGAGCCGTCTCAGCGGCTGGCTCTCATACTCAGGGGTTCAGCTGACTATTCAAGATAGGTGGTTATAAATGTTTGAGGGTTTTCTGGCAAAATGAGTGAAACTACTAAAGGTGGAGTTGGATTTCTTAGCTGACTACTTTGCTCAGACATTGTGGTCTCAACTGATGTTAATATCTCTAAATACTTAATATCACTGATTGCCCTGTGATGTGCCTTATTCTTTAAAAAAAGTTATGTAATACTTGGTACATGTAAAAGGTTACATAATTCTATAAATTAATGGAACATTATCAGTACATTGAAGCTAGTGTGTGAAGAGGAGCTTAGAGCGTTCTCAGCACTGTTCCCAGCTTACTGAAGGTCCATCGGTCCGTCAGTCATTACATAGTTCTTGAATACCACCTCTGTGTCTCCTGCCAGGTGTCTGATATTGGGCCTGGGGCCCTTGTTGGTCAACAGGTCCGATACTTGGGAAAAAGAGCTGAACCATGAACCAGTGGGGTGTGAGGACAAACTGGAGCCTGCCAGCGTCCATGTCTGTCACCACATCTAAACAAGAAGAGAGTCAGGGCTTCAGACAGTGACTGCTGTATAGTTCCTCCTTTCACACCTCAATAAATCCCCTTTTCGGCCACCTCTGACCTAGTGACACTTATGGGAGGGGATCCCACCTTAACCAGCTTGCTACGGTACAAACCACCACACGTTCTGGTGCTTATTGTTGGATGGTAAACAAGACAGACAGTCACAATTATTTCTGCATAGAAAATATCAGAATAGTTACTTAAGACGTCACAATAGTGTAAAAATAAAATCTAACTTGATCCTATCATTGTTTTCTTTTCCATCAAACCGCATCTTTATTTTTAAAGCCATGAAATAAGACAGGAGTAATATAATCTCACCTTTTTCTGTTAAAAGAAAGTATTCTTTTAACTTGATAAAGTGGGTCTCATGCTAAAAATTTTTTTAAAAAATTATCCAATACAGTGCCATCTAGTGATAAACAATTTACTTCCTGGTTATTGAAAATAGTCCACTACCGCATTTTACTTCTTAATACATCAAGAACTTCACTTTTAATTATGCCCAACTCATAAGATATATTATAGGGGACTATTTCTAAATAAATCAAATATTCATAAATAATTAAAAAGAACTAGAAAAGAAAAAAAAGGCTAGAAAAGATTTTTTTTTATCCTTAGAATTTATGCTGCATCTACATATGTAGTGAGTCACAGTTTGTTCATTTACTGGCTACTGTTTGGATCCAGGAGGGAAGTAAATTTTTAGTGTATGAAGAGAATAGAGTTATTTTAGAAATGTGATGAAGCAGAATGAACATGGGTTTTAAAATCAGGCAGGCAGGGTTTGTCTTCTTGGTCTTGTTTTTCTTACGATCTGACAGGCAGGGCGCTTAGAACTTTATATGCATTGAATTACTGAATAGTCACAAAAATCGGAGGAATTTCACAAATGAGGAAACCGGGCTCACAGAATAGTTAAGGTTAGGGCGCTTATCACATTGCTTTTTGGTTATGTGTGTGTTTCTCTAGTAGAGAGTGACCCTTTGCAGGGAAGCACTTAGTCCTGTGTGTTTTCCCAGCCTTAAGAATGTGTTTATACATCTCCAGTTCAGTGGGTGAATATTTGATTTTTTTTTCTTCCATGAATGAAAAAACAATAGCCACAATGAAAACAATAGAAAATTAAGTTCAAATAAAACATCAGTGGTTTCTCTATATTTTATTCAAATGGAAAAACAATATAATTTTAGAACAGGTATTACACAGTTGGAAACCCTAGGCTCTAGTGTCTCACCTTGGCCACTTTTTCATTTAATTTTAATCTCAGTTCTATGTGCCTGGAATTCAGAGGGTCCAGGAGCTCTACAAGACTCGTTACAAAACCGCCACCTGGGTCCCTGCTCTGGGAGTTCAGCTCCGAGACCTGATTCTCCTGTTAATTTGCCTCCAAATCTCTAAATGCATGTTGCTTTCTCAGTTTTTAATTTTTCAGTCTTAGGCATTATCTTTGACTTCTCATGATAGAAGAAGATAACTTATCTTTCTTTTGCACCTCACCCGGTGCAGAGCCCTCCTCCCTTCTCATTACATAGTTAAATTTTGAATAATAATCAGTGTTTACATTAATTAGACTGTGGAAACATTATTTGCCGCTGAGGCATATAACCCATGAAAGTTTTACCTGGTGTTAATAATTGTATATTTTGGAGAGGAGGGTGTTGTTCGTTGTCTTAGCGTTTTATTTATTTATCACTTACTCATTTCTAAACTCTTCTCCAGGTGTCTAAATATAGTTAGGATACGTGACCTTGAGCCAGCTCTTCTGATGAAATACCTTGTCATTCATAGAATGAAGTGTCCAGATGACACGAAGACTTACGCTGCTCGTATCTCTATGACTTTTTGGTTCCATGAAAGAGACATGTGGGTATTTTGTGCAGATCCCATCATTAGTGGGCAGCATTGCCAGCCAACACACATTCTCGGCCCCCCCCTCCCCCCCGCTGGTGGTCTTTTCTCAGGTTACCTGGAGCATCTCTGCTGCCTCCCAGAGGGGCCCTGGGACTCAGGGTCCGGCTGGAAGTGGAGCCCCCATTTGTGTGTGACCAGGACTGCTTATCAGCAAGAGCTCCTCAAGTATGCATTATAAGCTTAGAAATACTCTCATTCCAGTCAGAAGATCAGAGACTCTTTGATTAGGGAGACTTACTTGAGTCTTTTGGTAGGTGGAAGCACTGGTTATTTTTTATAGTGAATAGTCATGGAGAAGCAGAGTGCGTACATAAAGTTCCCAGGGGTGAAATAAGACTAAATGGCATATAAGATATGAGCAAACAACAATTCAAATCTTGTTTGGAACAAACAAAAATAAAACAGAAACCCTGGCAGTATAGCTCCTCATGGATTGTTCTAGAAAATAATGTTGGACACATAAGCATGAACGATCTAATGACTCTTAGCTTGGTAGGTATTTTGTTCACCTCAGTCATGGACTTGGTGTGGTTGTGGATAGTGTTGAGATGTTATTTTGAGGGATGTCCTTATTATCATATATAAATGTCGAAGAAAAACTTAGAGGAGAGAATGAGTTTACACTATTTTAATAAATAGTTTGCCACAGAAGCTGTCATTCTAGACAACTAGCACTAGGAGGCCACAGAGACTTTGATTCTGATGGACGAGCTTGAGTCATGCATCTTTCCTGTCAGAGTTGAAAAAGAAACCCGAGGATAGAAAGTCCTCTTGAAATGCTGTCAGAACTTAAAATTCAGGATCAGAGAAACAATAAAAATTCATCATCCTATTTTTCACAAATGTAGTAATTAATGAATCTAACATATGCAACACTACTTCTTTATGTGCTTGTGACATGGTTTGTAAATAAAATAAAGTACGTATACTCACATATAACCACCACTTTTAAAAACCGTGCTTCTGGGTTTTAGTTAAGGACCTTTGGATATCCGCCCCCTATTACCTGATGCCCGGTTGAGTTCAGTAGCTTCCTAATTGATCCATTCTGTTCATTGTAAACGAGAGTTTGTATCAAAAATAGTTTTGGTCTCTTGTGTTCTCTGATAAGAAACCTTTAGTAGTTCATGGTCACACAGTATTTCAGATCCAAGCCTATTTGTTCATTCATACATTCAGCAACTACGTATGAGTGCCTTTGTTACAACAAGACAGAGCCTTAGGGGTTCTGCCCTCCCGGGCTTTATGTTTGCCCATGAGTTTTCTGTTATGTTCTCCATAGAATCTCTCTTACAGCCAAACAAAGATGGCTTTTCTCGCCCAAACTTTTACCTTTGTGCCTTTAAACACGAATCAGCCTCTCATTTCATAATTCTCTTCTTTGAGGACTGCTCTGCATATTCAAAATCTCATCTCTCTCCGTCGCTCTGATCTTCCAGCCCTTGTGGTACTTAGTTCATTCTATGCTAGTTGCATTTATTTTTAGTTATTTGTGTGTATTAAAATTAAAATATTTAGATATGTATATACAGTTGCTTAAGAACAAGGTGGCCTTTTATTTCTTTCTATTTCCTGTTAGTGAGTACATAGTATTTTTTTTTAATTTATTTATTAGAGAGAGAGAGTGAGAGAGAGAGAGCGCGAGAGGGGGTAGGGTTAGAGGGAGAAGCAGACTCCCCGCCGAGCAGGGAGCCCGATGTGGGACTTGATCCCGGGACTCCGGGATCATGACCTGAGCCGAGGGCAGTCGCTTAACCAACTGAGCCACCCAGGTGCCCGAGTACATAGTATTCTAAAAAAGGGAAAATATTACTTTAATGACTGTAGCAGCACATCCCACTGCTTGCTTTCCTTCTCTGTTCCTTTCTAATGGAACTTGGACTTTGTTCAAAAATCTTTGCATGTCCATGTGTCCTGGGGAAGGTGGACTTGGGCCCCAGGCTCTGGCCATCCGGAAGCTCCGTTCCTACCAGTTGATTAGTTTGAGTGTAAGCACAGAACTCGGTTCTGGCCCACAAGAGCTTTGGGCAAGGGTTTCATCTCTAGGAAGATCTTGCCCACTGTGGGCTGCATTCCAGCCCTCTTACAGGCCCCAAGTGAGCACCAGTGGTCACAGAAAGGATGGAGAAGGACAAAGACAGAGGGAGCCTGTGCCTCTGGATGGCATGGTTGAGCCTTCCTTCCTTGGTGTTTCTTGTTATGTGAAGGTTGGTTCGGGATTTTCTCTCCCTTCCAGACAAAGGCATCTTGCTGACTCCTCATCCTTCAGGTCTCAGTTGGCGTCTGTCTGACCTCTCACGACGCCCTGGAATCTGTCACAGACTTGCCATATCATGTGGTAGATTCCTTGTCTGTAGTACCACACTTGACTGTAAGCTCTATGAGGGTGGGAACTCTCTCTTGTTCACAGTGGTGTCCTTAGGAACTAGCCTAGGGCCTGGGGACTGATAGTTTTTAGTGTCTATATTTATTTGTATTATCCTGAAAGTAGACACAGGAGACAGGGACAGATCGTTACCTAACAGCAATAACGTAGGGTGGGAGACTCTGAGTTTATAACCCCTGGAATATCTCTACAGCCCCGCTTTCATCACCCTCTGAAATGTGCACACACACCTCAAGGGAGAGACGTCTCTTACTGTCTGTTCAGTCATCCTTTAAGTTTTGTTTTGAGGCTTGTCTCATAATCCAGGTCTCTGTGAAATTTGCCCAGAAAGCTCTAGGTGTGCAGATGTATAAAAATATTCATTTCCTGACAGTGACACACAGTGAGTGCTCAGTAAACTTTTTGTTAAATGTTTAACAAACTGAACGAGTACATCTAACCCAGTGATCTCAGCGGGGGTGGGGATTGGGGGCTTTGGTGGTAGGATGGGGGGGAAGTATATCAGAATGATCTGGGGGAATTTCTTAAATAAATTATATGGTTCCCACCCCCAGATTCTGACCTGCACCCGTTACTTTCCTATTTCTTAGGGGTTTGGTTTTTTGTGGCCCAAAAGGTGAGAGCCTGCCCTGTGTTTGAATTCTGTCTGTAGCCTTTCCTGTTATAGTTAGTAATGGAACCATTTTGTCTTGACATCTCATCCCAAAACTGCTGTGTCATTGTTTATATCCAGTCCTACTGATTCTTCTGTTTTGTGCTCACTGACTTGGATTTGGTGGGATCTGTTAAAGGAGGTTTCTTTCTTTTTAAAATTAATAACTTGCCTTTTTTAAGAGAGGGTTTGAGTCAATTCTTTGGCAAAAATACATAAAATGAAATAGCATATCAACAGAAAATAGGAACCAAGAAAAAGGTTATAAGTATGTTGACTTAAATTCAGATTTGGTTCTGTTTTTTTTTTTTTTTGCCTAGTGCAAAATGGCAAATATCAATTACATTTATGATTCTTGGCATTTTCTTGGATTTTTAAGTGACAGACCCTTCTGATGAAATCTGGATCTTTTTCTGGGAAGAGTGAACACACGCACAAACGCAATTTTGCTGTAATTTGGGGCCCATCCTTTCCCCATTGAAGTCCATGGAACTTTGTGTTATTGGAGACGAAACATACTCATTTCTTAGAAAAGAAGAAAATATTCTTAGTATTAGGTTCTAAAAAAAGACTTTCTATAATAAAATATTTCAAGCATATAGAAAAAAAGACTAAACTATCACCATCAGGTTTGTAATACTTGCCTTAGTTTTTTTCCCCTAAGTAATAAAATATCATAGACAAGATAGAAGTTTTCTGTTCAGCATTTTTTTGTCTCATTCTCTTCTTTTTGTCCTTAGTAGAAACCACTATCCTGAATTTAGTGTGCAACATTTCAAAACATATTTTATACTTTTACTACCTTCATAAAGATCTGTGGCATATATATGTTATCTTTTTATATATATATAGCATATATATAATATATATAACATCTTATATGATTTCAAACTTTATTAACCATTTTACTCTCTGTAGTCTTCTGCAGCTTTTTTTGTCTAACATTTTTTTTTATTGTGGTAAAAGTCACATAACATGAGCTCTTCCCTCTTAACAAATTTCTAAGTGCACAGTACATTATTGTTAACTGTAAGCACAGTGTTGTGCAGTGACTTCTAGAACGTCTTCATCTTGGGTAACTCAATCTCTCTACTCACTGAACAGCAACTCCCCATTTCTCCCTTCCCCCAACCCCAACCCCAACCCCTGGCAACCACCCTTCTCCTTTCTGCTCCTGTGAGTTTGACTACTTTTACGTAAGTGGTAATGTGCAGTATTCGTCCTTCTGTGACTGGCTTGTTTCACTTAGCAGAATGTCCTCAAGGTTCGTCCGTGCCGCATATGACAAGATTCACTTCTTTTTGTGGCTGAATAATATTCCGTTGTGGGTATAGACCACATTTTCTTTATCCATTCATCCACTGATGGACATTTAGGTTGTTTCCACCTCTTGGCTATTATGAATAATGCCTCAGTGGACATGGGAGTGCAGGTATCTGTACCAGATTCTCATTTTAATTCTTTTGAATAAATATCCAGAGGTGGAGATTGCTGGATTGCGTGGTATTTTGAGGAACCGCCATACTGTTTTCCATGGCAGCTGTACCATTTTCCATTCCCACCAGCAGTGCACGAGGGTTCGATTTCTCCACATACTTGTCAGCACTGGCTGTTTTCTGTTGTTTTGTTAATGGCTATCCTAACAGGTGTGAGGTAGTACCTCATTGTGGTTTTATTTACATTTCCCCCATGACTAATGATATTGAGCATCTGTTTACATACCTGTTGGCCATTTGTAGGTCTTCTTTGGGGAGAAGTCTATTCAAGTCCTTTGCCCATTTTTTAATCCAGTGTTACTTGATATTTTGCTCTTGAGTTGTGGAAGTTCCTTATATATTTTGGATATTAATTAACCCTTTATCAGATATGTATTTGCAAATATTTCCTCCCATTCTGTGGGTTGCCTTTCACTCTGTTGATTTTTTTTTTGCTTTGCGGAAGCTAACAGTTTTTTTTTTTTTTAAAGAGTTTTGCACACTAACTCATCTTTTTTTTTAAGATTTTATTTGAGAGAGAGAGAGCATGAGGGGCAGAGAGAGAGGGAGAAGCAGACTCTCCACTGACAGTGGGAGCCCAACTATGGGCTCAACCCCAGGATCCTGGGTTCATGACCTGAGCTGAAGGCAGATGCTTCACTGACTAAGCCAGTCAGGTGCTCTGCTTATGTTTTTTTGTTTTTTGTTGTTGTTGTTGTTGTTGTTCTTTTAACATTTATCCATCTTTGATAATGTGGCTGTCTTTAATTCTTTTAAATACATATAGTATTTCATTTTAAGACGATATCACCATATGCTTATCCATTCTCCCATTGATTCATATTTGAGTTGTTTGCAATTTTTTGCTATTACAAGCAGTGCTAACAAACATTCTTACATGTGCCTCCTGATGTCCATCTGCTCGTTTCCGTACAGAACATACTCAGGAGGGGCGTTGCTTGCTTGTAGGCATGAGCATCTTCACCTTTATTCTTGCCAAATTGCTCTCTGACGTGGTTGAAGGGGTTCAGTTTTCTTCCATTATCATATCCTATTTTGCCAGTCTAGTGAGAAATGGTATCTTACTGTAGTGTTAAATTGCATTGTACTGAGTTTGGACATCTTATGTTTATTTTCCACTCAGATTTTCTGTTCTATTAATTGGCTGTTTGTGTTTGCTTATTGGTTTTTAAGAGTTCTTCATGGATTCTGCACATTAACACTTTGCTCGTTATCAGTATCTTCCCCAAGTCCGTGACTTGGATTTTCATTTTGTTTTTAAAGAATCTTCTGTTGTTTAGAATTTTTTAAAAACTTAATGTAGTAATATTTATCAACTTTTTAAATCTCATTTTTAAAATCTTTTATTACCCCAAGGATTTTTTCTAAAAGTTTTCAAAGTTTTATTTTCACATTTAAGTCTTTAATTATCCTGAAAATGTTTCTCAGTGATACGAAACATGGATCTGATTTGGTTTCCTTCACGGATGACCTGTGTCTCAGTACCATTGTTCAGTAGTCCATCCTTGCCCCTCTGATCGTAGTACTACTGCTATTGTATGTCAGATTTCTAAACATGTAGGAGTCTTTTTCCAGGTGCTCCATTGCCTTTCATTCGCCTATACCATTTTATTTACTGTGGTTGAATTTAAGTCCTAACATTTTGCAAGGCAAGTTGCTTACCCGTTTTCGTCTTCAAATTTGTCAAAGCTGTTCTTGGCCCTTTTTTCTTATGGATTTTAGGATCGACTTACCATGGTCTGTGAAAGACCCTGTAGGAGGTTTTATTAGAATTATATTGAATTCCAGTTCAATTCAAGAATCTTTATTAGGTTTTCAGCCATAAATATTTCTCCCATTTTCTCAGCTCTGTAATTACTCCATAAAGCTCTTGAAGTTTTTTGTTAGATTTATTATTAGAAAGCTTATAGCTGTAGTTCCCCTTTTAAATGGTAGTTTTTCCTATTTAAATTACAAAGTGCTGTTTTTTTGGCTTATAGGAATTATATTAACTTTTGTATATTGATTCTTCTATCCAGAAGCATTGATAAGCTTATTTTTTATTAGCTTTAAAAAGAGCTTTCCTTCATAATTCTCTATATAAATAATTATCACACAGGGACAAGGACAGTTTGATCACCTCATATAAATTATAAATTTTTACCTAATTTCTGTTTTGTTTTTTTTTTTTGAAGTAGTCTCCATGTCTAACGTGGGGCTTGAACTCACGACCCTGAGATCAAGAGTCACATGCTGTACTGACTAAGCCAGTCAGGTGCCCCTCTATTTTTTAATTACATTGACTAGGACCTCTACACTGTCGAATAGAAGTAATGATTGTCTTTGTCTCATTTGCTGGCTTTTTAAAGGAAATACTTCTATTATTTAATCATTAGGTATGATCTTGCTATAGGGTTTTGATAAAGTTAAGTTCTTTTCTCTTTTTTATATGCTACGATGTGTGTGTGCGCGTGCACGTGCGCACATGCGTATAGTTTTAAATCATCAGGGTGGGTCAAGGATGAACAAAATCATTTCTCATTCTCTAAAGGCAGATCTGACTTTGGATGAACTTTCTACCTAGTTCCTCTGAATCCTGATAAAAATGGAAAGTCAACTTTGTTACTAGGCAGCATTGCTTATGATAAAAGTGACCTTTACTTGATGAATCTATTTGGCCTGGGAGGAACTATACATGAACTCTAAATTCTTGGTTAGAAGCAGTAGTTTTGAGCTTCCCTGGGAGTTCTTTGTGGACATGGGTATGTCCTTTGTGGGGTCCCTAGCTGTGGCTGGGACCATCAGAGGAGATCCTGGTTTCTGTTTGTGACAAAGGCTTCTAAGCCTGTGTGACTCTGCACCTACTCTCTGATTCTCATTTCCTTGCACCTGAGCTGTTGTCTGAATCCAGAGCTCTGGGATGGCCATGTGGATTCCTGGGAAGACTCCTCCCATGAAGAGAAATACTTGAGACTGCCCTGCGGGCATGCTGTGTTTTCTTCTTACGCTTTCTGAGTAGATGGCTGCAGCGAGTGTGGCCTTTGCCAATTGGGTAGCTCAGAACTTGCAGTTAGAAGTCCCACATGGGCATTGCACAGTGCATCCAAACAAAATACAGAAAGTGTTTACTGGGGCTGATCTAAGTTTGTAACTCTCACAGTCTTCAATTTTTAATTTTTACCTGTTAGAAAACTCATACTCACATTGCCTGTAAGTTAATAGTATAAATTTGAACTTATAAAAATAAATACATACAATATACCATCTTTATTTTCTTATGTGTTAAGATTCCATCTGGGTTTGCCAACCCCCAAATGGTTCTGCTACTAAAAAAAGTTTGATGACTAATGTTTTAGACCTGTGCAGTCCAGTGGGTAGATACTTGCTTTTCTAATATATGGCTGTTAAAATTAAAATTATATATAATTAAAAATTTAGTTTCTTGGTTGCACTAGCCTCATTTCAAGTGCTCACTAACCACATATGGCTAGTGGGTGACCATCTTGGACAGTGTGGATGTAGAGCATTTTCAGCATCACAGAAAGTTCTGTTGGACATACTTTTTAGGTTTTATTTTTTATCATCTGAATATATCCAGATTATCAGAGAGCTTTATATTTTTGTCAATAAAAATATAAAATATATGTTATATACTGTAAGAAACTGCTGGATGAACTAATCAGGATATCTATCAGGGACAGTATTGAAGACTCCAGTGTGTTATTTATGTACTAATATGGTAGAGAAATTTTTCTCAGATTTGCATACCAGGACAAATTCTGTTTCTCTGGACAGCATCCCATCTTGGCCAGTGTGAATTTTGCAGTTGATTGGTTTTTTTTTCCTTTTGCTTTATCAACCAGGCAGTATAGGGCCAAATTTATGGCTTAATTTAAGTAACCTTCAGGCCTACGTAATTGCATGGCCCTTTTCCCATGTCCAAGTTTTTATATTTATAAAATATAATTTTATTATAATATTTGCATTTTTATAGATTATCTCAAATGTGTTGTGAAAGGAGATGGAATATAAATATAGTAATAAATTAGAAGCCACTTATTACTGATCATGTTTTGAGGAGTGAGGGAGCTAAATACAATTTGTGGCCAATTATGATTACAGTACCCAGACATGTAATCTGGACGGCTTTCCAAATGAAGAGACTCAGAATGTACACCTGTCATAAAACCAGTTTAATTCACTTTTCTAAGACATTTTTAATTTTCAAAATAATGTTTGAAGAACTCTCTTACTACAGTAATTTGTAAAAATTTCAGGCTTTTTAGTATTGCTAGGGAAATTCAACGAAGAGCATATTCGGTTGTTCACAAACTGGTGAACTGGGTTTCAACAAAGAAGGTAGAGTGCTGTTTTGTCACCTTATGGAATCTTTTGTATCTTCTGGATAGCAGAGAATTTAATTCTGGGCATTTATTCTGGGCTGTTTATACCTTCTCAGTGTAAACACATCACTGTGTTTTTCTCGTTTTTCCATTTTAATCTGGAACTTACAAGCTGGTCAACATTATGTCTTTTACATTTTGCAGCTTTTCTTGCTTCTGAAAACACTTAAGGCAACTTACACATTTTAGGTCAAAAGGCAACGTAACTTTTTAAAAAATAAAACCAACCTCAACTAAAAGAAGTTGAAGATTAAGTACTCCCATATGTCTGGGTTGAGCAAATTTGGGCAAGATACTTGATTTTATGTTTTCTACTTGCTCAAGTGAGAAAAAGAAACACAGGATTATATAATTTTCGTGTGCTGACAACCGGAAGCATATAAACATCTGCAGAAACCAAACATTTCCTGGAACTAAACTCGACCAGAAATTTATCACGTGAATCTTTGTTTAAAGAACCTGGTGGAAAATATCTTCTACCACAGTTACGTAAAAGGTCCAGGAGTGCAGTTCCTGTGGATCAGGTTCCAGAAGGCAGAGCCTAAGGAGACTGCACAGCCACGGCTCAGGAGGTGCGTGTGCTGGTCTGGGGCTGGGGGTGCAGAGGGGCTCTGGGAGCACAGAGTCCAGCACCTCTGCTCTTTTGAAACCATACTGAAGGAAGGAGCTTAGAAAATCACGATTGCGGGGCGCCTGGGTGGCTCAGCCGGCTCAGTGTTGGACTCTTGATTTTGGCTCAGGTCATGCTCTCGGGTCGAGTCCCACTTCGGCCTCTGCACTCAGCGGGGGAGCCTGCTTGAGAGTCTCTCTCCGCCCTTCCTCCTGCCCTCTCTCACTTTCTCTCCAAAATAAATAAATCTTAAGGGCGCCTGGGTGGCTCAGTTGGTTAAGCGACTGCCTTCGGCTCAGGTCACGATCCTGGAGTCCCGGGATCGAGTCCCGCATCAGGCTCCCTGCTCAGCGGGGAGTCTGCTTCTCCCTCTGACCCTCCCCCCTCTCATGCTCTCTCTATCTCATTCTCTCTCTCAAATAAATAAATAAAATCTTTAAAAAAAAAAATAAATCTTAAGAAAGAAAGAAAGAAAGAAAGAAAATCACAATTGCCAGTAGGACTGTTAGCTTTTTTTCTCTAAAATATTAGGTGTTGTCAGTGTGGTCTTTGTGTAGGTGCTGATTTTATTCTGTCTTCAAGTCCTCTAACAAATACCTGCATTGGAGATATTTTATTTTGTAGATTAATGTATGAAGCTTTTAAGCACTGAAAGAAGCAAACAGCATTTTTCATGGAATTTTAAGAGCTGGGTCTGCATTTTTTTGCCCCCTCTGAAGTCTGGTTCACTTCAGAGTGAAGGACAGCTGTGGAATCTTCTTTTCCCCAAGGAGCTTGCACTCATTAACGTGTTTCCGTGACAGAAAGTTATTTAAGACTTCACAACTTACGTGAAATGGAAGAAACAAGTTTTGCCTGAAATATTTGAGGGTCAAATACTACTAACTATCCATCTTTCCCATGAAAAACCTCAGTATGGTCATTATAGTGCAGTTTCTTTTAAGAAAGCTTGTATCCCTTGGGCCTACCAGAGTGAGTTCACTGAAAAATTTTAAAACATGTTAGCCTAAAAAAAAAAAAAAAAAAAAAAAATGTTAGCCTGTCCTGTAGGTTTAAGGTTGATCTTTTTTTTTTTCTTTTTGACAGAGAGAGACACAGCAAGAGAGGAAACACAAGCAGGGGGAGTGGGAGAGGGAGAAGCAGGCTTCCCGCTGAGCAGGGAGCCCGATGTGGGACTCGATCCCAGGACACTGGGACCATGACCTGAGCCAAAGGCAGACGCTTAATGACTGAGCCACCCAGGAGCCCTAAGATTGATCTTTATGTGTTTGCCAGATAAAACAGTTCGAATATGGGTGTTAATTATTTGCTCATTTTGGTAAAATCTGACCAGTAATGTCTGCTTCTTAGGACTGAATCATACCTCGGTAGGTAGGAGGATGCGGTACTGGGATTTAGGGAGGCTCCTTGAGCGGTTTTGAAGTCTGGTGCTGTATACCTCCTATACGAGGCCATTATAGGGATTACTTGTGATAATGTGGATAAAATGCCTGGCATACAGTAGGTGCTTAATAAGTATTCTTCATTCTCTCGTATTATTAGTGATGGCCGAATATTGCAGTTCTAAAATTGTTTTTAGACTAGATTGGTATAGATACATATTTTTAGGCATGTTGAGCTCTATCCTGACTTCAGCAGTGTTGTTTCACATTGACACTTAAGAAAAGCAGTAATAACATATTGAAAGTGTATAGTTTCCTCATTAAATTATAGGTTGATGGTGATTCAGGAAATCATGCATATTTTGAATTTCTTGGTGATATGAGACAAGGTTGAACAGTATTCAAGAGTGGAGTAATAGTATCAGAATCCAACCTGCTCCAGTTTTGTGAAATTTAGTTCAGCACATAAAAACACTGCATTGATAAAATACTCTTTATACAGTGTCCACTAGGAACTCCACAAAGTAGAGACTTGGAGTCTGGGGATTAGAGATGGAAATGTGCGCAGGCTGATGCAACCAGTGAGAGTCATGAGACTCTTGGAAGACGGCTTACTCATGAAAAGAGCCTTGAAATCATTGGCTATAGGCTGAGCAATGCCTTTGGAAGCGTTAAAGCAATTAGTAGCTTTACCAGAGAAGTTTAAAGAACCACTTTGTGAAAGAAAGCAGCCACAGCTAGCCTCTCCGTCACCGTTCTTCCTGTCACCCAGTTTAGGCATCTGTGAAGCTGTGAGGTCTCCTTACAGATACTGTGGCAAATAACATAACAGTGGGAGCTCAAGAGGAACTCCCATCAAGTCGAGGCCCATAAGCAAGACGTTAGTAAATAAACGCATACTTTCCCAAAGGAATTCGCAGTTGGATAGTTGCAGTGTAAGTTGAGGGAATTTGGTATTGATAACTGAGACCCAAATGTCATATTTGTAATGTTCTACTTAACTCTTAAAGTTGGTAACACATAATGTGTTCATAACGTGGGAAAACTAAAATTTCAGTGAAAAATATGATCAGTGATAAAATGATATGAAGACTGTGTGTGCAAGTTACTCTGCAAAATTTGATTGTAACTGCATTGTCCATGTTCTCTAAGAGCTTTCTGTTAAGAATAGTAGGGTCTGGAGATTTAGTTAGATTGCCTACACATAATCTTATTTTCAACTATTTATTCAGTAAATATATATTGGTGACAAGGCATTTTCTTGCCACTGGAGGGATACAGTATTGGACAAAACAAAAATTTCTTCCCTTAAGAAACTTAAAGTCTACAAGGGGAAGAGAAAAAAGAGAGGAGGGGGGGAAAGGTATCCAGTGGGGCTGATATTAAGGAATGAATTGATATAAACAAATATAAGTAAATCAAGGTAGCTGGATAGAAAGTTGTAATGGTGGTGATGGGGTGTTACATGGAATAGAGTGGCCAGGGAAGGCCCCCCTGGCGGATTGATACTTGGAAGAAGAGTCTGCTGTGGGTGAGCAAGAATGCCATGCAAATGTCTCTGAAAAAGCACATTCTGGAGAGAGGAACAGCAGTCTACTGCAAAGACCCTGGCATGAGTATGTTCACATCCTCAAGGAGCAGCAAAGAAGGCAGTAGGACGAGAGGGGTGAACGAGGAAGAGAGTGGTAATGATGAAGCAAGAGAGGTTACTTGGGGCTAGTTAGGGATCTTGAAGGTGGCTATGGTGACTTTTACTCTGAGAAAGGAAACTTTTGGTGGGCTTTGAGCAGATAAGTGACATGATCTGATTTTTTACCAATATGAGTCTGAAAAAATAAATCAAGATGACTCTGGCCTTTTGTTTTGAAAACTGTGCAGTGAAGCAAGGGAAAAGTCAGCTGGGAGGCTATTGCAGTAATCCAGATGGAGGCGAAGGAGGCTCATACAGCAGTTGTGGTGGTGGAAGTAGGGAGAAGTAGTTAGAATTTTAGATATATTTTTAAGGTTGAGCCAACAGGATTTGCTGATGGATTGGATATGTGGTGCGAGGGAAGGCGAAAAGTCAGGGATGACTTGGAAGATTGAATTACCATTTACTGAGATGGGGAATCCTGTAGGAGCATCAGTCTTAGTGGGGTGGAACATCAAGAGTTTGGCGTGGGGTGATGTTAAATGTGAAATGTCTATTAGACATCCAAGAGGAGATGTCAAGTAGGGAGCTGAAAATATGAGCCTTGAGTTAAGGGAAGAGGTTCAGGCTCTTACTGGTGGTATTTAAAGCGGTGTGAGACCCGTTGAGATGAGCAAGAGGAGGGAGTAGAGGTAGAGAAGAAGTTTGAGAACCGAAGGCCCTGGGTCACTCTAACTTAAGAGGCTGGCATAATGAGAAGTCTAAGAAGGAATGGCCAGTGAAGGAGGAGGAGAGTCAGGAAGAGTGTGGTGTCCTAGAAACCAAGCAAAGAAAGTATTTAAAGAAAGAGGGGAGTGATCAGCTCTGTTAAATACCAGACAGGTTTGGTAAGATGAGGTCCAGTTAAGATGAAAACTGACTATTAGATTTAGTAAAAATTGTCTCTTCTGGCTTTTTTTTTTCCCCCAAGTGGCCTTGAATGAATTCAGTTAGGCGCTCTCTGGAGATAACAATGCCACCTGCCTCAGGGAGTGGTTGTGACAAACAGTTTAAAAGAATAATTCATTTTAAGTGCCTGTCTCAGTACCTGGCTAGTTCAAGATGGTTGGGTAGATACCAAGACCTTGCCTAGTTCAGGATGGAGGTCATTGGTGGCTTTAACAAGGGCAGTTTCAGCACAGCAGTGGGGACAAAAGCCTGAATGGAATGGGTTCAGGTGAAGATGGGGGGAAAGAATTGGAGACAGCAGATACAGTCAGCCCTTTGAGTATTCCTATAAAATTGGATTAGAGAAATGGGGAGTACACGGGAATGTGGGGTCAAGAGAGAGGTCTTTCTCTCTCCCTTTCTTTCAGGTTGGGAGGAAGTACAGACTGCATGCTTATGAGAATCATCCTGTGTAGAGGGGACCATTGATGATGTAGTTGGATTTAGGATTGTGAGATGTTTTGGTCATAAATCATAAATTGACTGAAATAACTAGATTGTCCTTTGTCTCCTTACTTTCTCCTTCTCAGTCTTTCATTCATTCGTTCACCAGATATTTACTAAAGGTTCACAAGGTTACAAGGACCATGCCAGGTGCTGGGTAAAAAGATGATTAAGAAGTGAATCAAACAAGAGTGATGTCTACACTCTCATGAAGTTTTTACCATCTGGTGGAGATAGGCTTTCTAAAAGCACACAAGTCAGTACAGATTTTGATGAATGCTCTGTAGGAAAAGTATAGAGTACTTTTTGGGAGAGAGGAAACCATGGGGTTACTTGGATTTGGAGCATTAGGAGTCTCTCAGACGACTGAGAAGAGCAGAACGGAGCTCACAGAGGCTCTGGGGCAGGGGAGGACCTGCTGCGTTTGAGGGTTTGAGAGGCAGGGAGGGACCAGGTCTCCCTGAGCTTTGGAGGCCCTGTTAAGGTTTTGGATTGCATTCAAGGAGCAATGGGAAGCCATTGGGAAGTTGGTAAGTTGGGAAGTGACGTGATGGGACTTGCACTGGGGAAGAAAACTGTGTGGGAGTGCATGTCCTGGTGAGTGGATTGGAGGCGGTGAGTGTGGAAGAAGGAGCGCCAGTGTAGGCAAAAAAAGATACTATCTGTAAAATCTTTAGACTGAAGTACTTAACAATTTTGGTATGAAAAAGGTAGAATTGAGAATATCCTCTGTTTAGCAGACTTCGCTTTGAGCTCGCCAGGTTTCTCAGCAGCTGTGAAAAGGGCATTTCTTGTTGAAAATAACGTCAATACAGAAGAGTCAGATGACGTCAGTGATTCAGATTATTTAACATAAAATGAGACTTTGAAAAAGACTTTGGCAACTTTGTGAAAAATTAAAAATAATCAGACCATGTCAGCCTTTTTTCCCAGACAACAGTACAAGTGATAGAGTATTACAGGCGGAATCTCTTAGGAAAACAGATTGACGGACAACAATATGTACCAAGAGTAATTAATCTGCTTATGATATTTTAAGCATTCATGTAATGTAAATAAACCTTTAGTTTTTGTTTTAATGTAGTGGACATACATTATTTTTATTTTTTAGAATATAAATCAATATAATAAAGACCGTTTACTAGCTAATAAATAAATATTTCCAAAGTTCCTCTTTTCACTCTCAAAAGTGTGTTCCTTTGTATGGTTAGGGAATGAGGATCTCTACCGTTGAAGGATCAGACCGGTAAAAGGTGATCAGGTGATAGTGCAGGATGCATGTATTATTAAATTAAGTTGGGCTTCTCCCCAAAGAGAGTTCTGAAAACAGAGGGCGGTTGTAATACCAAGTATTGCCAGCCCAGCTCAGCTCACCCACACCCCCAGGGCGGTGAATTAACATGTTCTGAGCCCTCATGTAGAAGGGAAAGAAAAGAAGAAACAGAAGTTACTGCCTATCTAGACATTACACTTGAGAGAAGTTCTCTCTTGGTTGTAACTCCCATTTTTTTTTTTCTCACCCAGGCATTTTATTAATGCTTTTGAAGATTAGAAGATATTTTGCCTTCTGGAGTTTCTCTGACTTGCTTGATGATGATTTAAGCTCAAAGCTGCCAGTTTAGGGGAGATGATCAATAAGCCCTTATAACATCTGAGTAAGTAGAGATGCTGCTGTTGTGTTTAACTGCTTAAGAAAAAAGTAAAATTTTGAACTTTAAAGGTTTAAAGTATTACACATTTTAATTGGATCCTTTAAATTTTGTTGTTGAATAATGATGGCAATTACTGTAATTCCAACAAGTGAATATTTATAAGTAGTGGGATTCCAGAAGAAATTAATCCCCTGTGATAAAAAAAAGTTTGTGAAAACATTTTCCATGCATAATACTTGAGCTTGTAAGAAACATAGTGAAGATCTAAATGTGTATATTAAAAATTTAAAAGCATTCTCCCTAGTGCTTTGTTTTACTTTTATGTTATGAAATGCAAAATTATTGGTAAGGCAGCTTTTGAATTTTAAAAATACGACTGTATCTATACTGAAATTGTGTTTTAACATAGAATGTATTTTGGCTAACTTGATAATAAATACTGGTTTGTTTTGTGGAAGTAGAATTTTAATAGCTCTTTCTATTTGAAAATAATGATTTTTTTTTTCCCTGCTAATATAGATAAGAACACAGACTCTCTCTGGATTTAACTCTCTTTTTTAATTGAGGAGACTAAGAAAGAAGGGCATACAAGCTTTCTAATTTTATTTATTTATTTATTTATTAAGATTTTATTTATTTATTTGAGAGAGAGAGAGAGAGCACAAGAGCGGGGAGCGGGAGAGGGAGAAGCAGACTCCCTGCTGAGCAGGGAGCCCGATGTGGGACTCGATCCCAGGACTCCAGGATCATGACCTGAGCCGAAGGCAGTTGCTTAACCAACTGAGCCACCCAGGCGCCCGGGCATACAAGCTTTCTAATCAAAACATCTGAATGAAATTTTTAAAAAGATTAATTAATTAATTAATTAATTTACTTATTTATTTATCAGAGAGAGAGCAGGAACAGGGGGTGTGGCAGGCAGAGGCAGAGGGAGAAGCAGGCTCCCTGTTGAGCAAGGAGCCTGATGTGGGACTCAATCCCAGGACCCCAGGATCACGACCTGAGCTGAAGGCAGCCGCTTAACCGACTGAGCCACCCACACGTCCCCTGAATGAAATTTAAAGAGTTGAGCCAGTAATCTTGATATAAATTGTTTCTCAGAATGAAAGCTATTACTCCTCTTGTAATAACAATTGAAACTATTTTAACAAAAAGTAGGAAACCATGAGGCTGTACCAGGTCTTGTTTTGAAATACAAAGTTAAAAACAATTAATAAATATACAGATGTTTCCCTCTATGTTGGGGTTATTTAAATTTGGTCTATATCTGTGCTGTTCCATATGGCAGCCACTGGCCACGAGTAGCTATTGACATTTGAAATGTGGCTAGCACCCTGGGATGTGTTGTGCATAAAGTACACACCACATTCAAAGACTTAGTGTGAAAAAAAAAAACCCTCTAAAATATTTTATTAATAATTTTTGTATGAATCACATGTTGAAATGACAATGTTTTGGATATATTAGGTTAAATAAATCACTTAAAAAATTTCACTTGTTTTCTTTCACATTTTTATGTGACTGCTGGAAAATTCTAAATTACTTGTGGATTACATTATATTTCCAATGGGCAGAAGTAGTCATATGTGATCAGCATTCTTAGTTATCCATTACTCAGCATTCTGTAGGCTTGAACCTTCTGGTGTGTGTATGGATCAATTAATATAAATCTGTATTATTTTAAGGATAGGCTTCCTTGATTCATCAGATATTTCCTAGTACCTGCCATGTGCCAGACAGTATTCTAGGCACTGGCCGTACAGTAGGGAACAAAATAAAATATCCTGGGGCACCTGGGTAGCTCATTCATTATAGTGTCCGACTCGATTTCAGCTCAGGTCTCGATCTCGGCATCATGAGTTCAAGCCCCGCACTGGGCTCCATGCTCGGCGTGGTTGTAACTCCCGTTGCCCTTCTTAAAAAAAAAATAAAATGTTCAGCTTTCATGGAGTTAATATTCTAGTGGAGACTAAAAACAGACTAAAAACAAATAAATAAGATAAAAAATACAGTCTGTTAGAAAGCCATAAGCGATTTGGAAACAATGTAGGGTGTTCAAGGAAAGCCTCACTGAGGAAGGTGAGAGAGAGACCTTGTAGAGGTCTGGGGGAAGACTGTTCCAGGCACAGGGAGTAGAAACACGGAGTGTGCTTGGCTTGTTCGAGTGGTAGAAGGAGGTGTGGTGATGGTTTGGAGTGGAGTGAGTGAGGGGGAGAGGAGATGAAAGGTAACACATGGGCACAGCAGGTGATCATTTGCAAGGACTTTTGGCTTTGAGTGCGTTTTGAGTGGGTTTTGAGAAGAGAAGTGACCGGATCTTTCTGTGGAAGCTGTTTTGACTGGACTCCTCTGGGGTGAGGGTGGGAGCATTTGCACGGGCGGAAGCCAAGAGCCCCGGGGCTACTACAGTGACCCACATGGGAGATGGTGATGCCTGATCCCATAAATGAAGGAAGTGATGAGAAGGGAGGGAATTCTAGTCACCCGTTACTGTGGAACTGGATATGGAATGAGAGAAAGAGACGTGTCAAGGATGACGCTGTTTGCAGCTTGAACAGCTGAAGAATGGACGAACAGATTGACGGGGAGGGGGCTGCTCGGTCTGGGACACATTAAGTTTGAGATGCCTCCTTAGACGTCTAAGTGGAAAGGTCAAGTAGGCAGGATCTGGAGTTCAGTGAGAGGTCAGGGCTGAAGAGGCAAATTTGAAATCATAAGCAATTACCATTATTTTAAAGCCCTAAGAAGAGTTGAGGCCACCAAGGGAGTGAGAACAGTTGGAAAAGAGGAGAGGGAGTGGAGAGTAATTCAGGAGCACCATCCATGCTCAGAGAGGCCCATTGGACCCGTGTTGTTGAATTAGCGTCTGTTTTCTCCTGTGTGGCAGTGATGCTCTAGCTACGTGGGAGATGCTCTTATCCCTGGAAGCTGCACACTGAAGTATTCAGGAGTGAAGTGTCCTACATCTCTCTCCCCCTTTTGGATGGTCTGGCACAAAGGAAGTAGAGAAGAAACCAGGAGTATGTTAAAATGTCAGCCGTAGGCCTTTAGACGAGGACTATTCAGACATGAATACCCGAATACTTTCTACTTCTCTGCAGGTTCAAAGATTTTTTTAAAAGCACCCCTGAAGAGGGACAAATGTGAGGATGGTGGGCTGCCATTTTTCATAAGCCTTGCTGAGTGTTTGAGTCTACACACTCCATAGATGTTTGACTTTGATAAGAATAGAAAACAATCAATCAAAGCTCGTAGGGGAAACATGATAACTTTGAGAAATGTTACCTAATAATCAAATCAGTTCTTTGGAAATTAGCACTTTTTAAATAGGGCTGTTGAGTCTGAGGGCTGGAATTTACCTTGGAGAAGCTCTGAGCCTGCCTCCTCCACTCTAGAGATGAATAAAATGAAGTTCAGGGAGACGAAATGACTTGCACAAGGTCACATGCCTGTGTCACAGCAGAGCCAAGTCTAGAAGCTGCATCTTTGTACTTCAGTTTCAGTAATTTAAAAAAAAGGAAAGAAGGAGGGAGAGGTCTAGGACCTGAGCCAGGGACCACTGCAACAACCGGAGTCTCAACACGAGAGCCTGAGGAACAGAAGAAGGTAGACACTGGGGTATTCTAATCACCAAGAGGAGAAAGCGTTTTGAGAAGCAAGGATAACCAGCCTTGTCAAATGCTGCTAATGGGTTAGGTAATATGTGAGCTAAAAATTGATCATTGGATTTAGCAACGAGGACGTTATTAGTGAGCTCGACAAGAGGTTTTAGTGAAGTGGTGGAGACAAAAGCCCAAATCAAACAGGTTCAAGGGAGAGTTGGAGTCGATGCCCCAAAGAGGGTGAGCGTAGACCCTCTCCTGAGGAACCGCGGAGGCAAGAGGGTTCAGGAAGTGTTTGGTTTTCATTTTCTCAATGAGAAAAATTACCACATTTCTCCCAATGTGTGTATTAAGAGAGATTTCAAGATATTCTTCTGAAATGACCCACCAGGTTTGTGACACTTAAGACCACCACCTTGTGTATGTGTGTGTGGGTAGGTTTAGTGTTTCCCTCCCAGGAGGGTTTCCTAGAATGGTGTTTCGTAGAGTGTGTGTGTGTATATGTTGTGCATGTGTGGGGAGGTTGGCATTATGTTGAAGGTTGCTTTTGTGTAGTTGTTACAAAATTTGGCTTCATTTCTTCTTGCTCGGGGAGTGCATTTACATTGCTATAATTACAATTTTTAAGGAAATAAATGTTAAGCCTATTCTCAACCAAAAGTGTTGAGAAAGCTATCATTTGGGGTAATCTCTCCTCTTTACCTTTAAGGAAGTTACCAAAATGTTGGAAGAAATGAAAGCAAAGACATGTACAAGGTCACAAGACGATACGTTGCCAGAGTAACTGGATCTTAGATCTGATTTACCAGCTATGTAGAACACTTAATCCTTGTGTATTTCAGTTCTGACAGGTATAAGATGGGGATGCTATTTGCTGTACCTACTACGTGAGGTTTTCACGAGGATCACGTGAGATAGGAGATGAAAAAGCTTTGTCAGCTACAAAGCATTCTATAAATACGATGTCCCAGCGCTAAAGGCAAGTTAAGCTTGAGGGTTTTGTGACAGTATTTGGAATAATGGGGAAAAAAATTGGATTACAAAATCTGGATTGAGAATATTTATATAATAATACTAATGGAATCTGCAAGAATTTCCTTTTTGCCTAAGTCAAGCTTTGTTAATAACATCACAGAACCCGTTGTCTTTGGGCCATTGTAGAGTTTTTGTGGTTAAGGGCCACGGCTGAGATGCAAGTAGTCATTCGGTTAATTCCCTAGGAACATCAAAATTACTGAACATCTGACTCTTTTGGTACTTTTAATATAATGTTAGTTTGCTGGCACTGTGTGGAAGAGCTCCTAATGGAAAAATATTCAGGCTATGATGATAAATTTTATGTCAGACTTGGAGAGAGCAGTTCTGTATTTGGTACTTGAAGTGAAATTATAGTCCTACTTTATTTTTTTTAAGAGATTATGTTATGGGAGGTTGAGAAATTAAAAATGGATGGCCAAGGTCACTCCCATTAATGATGATGTGAAGAGGATGGGTCAGTAAAAAACTACAAAATTGGACAGGATTGACAAAAGCAGTCATTTCTGGGTACTGGAAATAGACTGGGGAGGCAGACAATAAATATGCTGGAACCTTGGGTAATGAGAGTGGGAGTTTGTGGCCTTCTTGCCTGGGCCCCTCTCCCACCTCTTATCTCACTCCGTGAGAACTGCAGTTTTACCAGCTTGTACTTTTTACCAGAAGTGATAGATGCCATTTGGTGGGGGTTGGCGGTAAAAACCCACAGCTTTGCTGGCTGAAAGTGGCATACTCAATTCATAATGGATGGGGAAAACCTACAGCTTTGCTGCCTCAACGTTGCAGTCCTGGTTCGGGGCCACCATCCAGGAATTTAGTAGGGAGATCCCAGAAATGAGAGAGAGCCATAGAAGGGCTGACATCAGCTCTCCACACAGTTGTGGCCGGCTGCTAACTTTGCATGCCTAGGGGATCGATACTCAAGAGAACCCAGCAAAAAGCGAAAGTCCAGGGAGTTCCTTGAGAGCTGGGGACGACTCTGACTGCTTTTACCACCACATGCAACTTCCTCAGTGGAGGGTGGACGCCTTACAGGTACAAAGTATTTGAGCACAGCCTCTGCCCAAATCACTGTGGCTGACCAGTACCCTATGCAGACGCAGAGCTAACCCATAGGGAGCCAGATCAGAGGACAGAAATACGAATTTTAAAAACTAAGTGGGGGCGCATGGCTGGCACAGTCGATGGAGTTTGTGACTGTTGATCTCAGGGTTGTGAGTTTGAGCCCCAGGTTGGGTGTAGAGATTATTTAAAAAAAATTAAAAGTAAGTAAAGATAACGGGCTACATTCTTGGAAGAGACAGATTCTGCAGTTTAAATGCAAGCAAATTACTAAAAGAACCATCACCCCTTGGAAAACTGATGTCTATCAGCTGATGAATGGATGACTGAAATGTGGGGTATATTGGGGTGCCTAGGTGGCTCAGTCGTTAAGCGTCTGCCTTCAGCTCAGGTTGTGATCCCAGGGTCCTGGGATCGAGCCCCGCATCGGGCTCCTGGCTCGTCGGGTAGCCTGCTTCTCCCTCTGACCCTCTCCCCTCTCATGCTGTATCTCACTCTCTTTCTCTCAAATAAATAAATAAATAAAATCTTAAAAAAAAAAATACCCAAGGGGCGCCTGGGTGGCTCAGTTGTTAAGTGTCTGCCTTCGGCTCAGGTCATGATCCCAGGGTCCTGGGATCGAGCCCCGCATCGGGCTCACTGCTCCTTGGGAAGCCTGCTTCTCCCTCTCCCACTCCCCCTGCTTGTGTTCCCTCTCTCGCTGTGTCTCTCTCTCTGTCAAATAAATAAAATCTTTAAAAAAAAAATACCCAAATAAGTAGGAATATCATTATTAGTTGTCTTTCACAGAATTTAGTGACCAGGGATAGCTGTATTTCCCTAGCATATGAACATTGGTCTTATGTTTAATACCCATGTTTATTGGTTGGAAGACAATATAGTCAATGTGGCAGTTTCCCCCAAATTAATCTATAGATTCAACAGAGTTGTCAAAATTTCAGAAAAGATTTTTTTGAAAAGTATTTATAGAAAAAACAGAGTCTGAAATTCATATGGAAATGCAGAGAATCTAGGATAATCAAAATAACTTTAAAAAAGAAGTTGGGGGTCTTATACTTTAAAAAAGAAGTTGGTTTTAAAACTTACTGTAAAGCTACAGTAATAAAGACAGCATAGTGTTTGCATAGGGATGGACATATAGAGATCAGTAGAATGGAATATCCAGAAACAGATCCATATCCTGTGTGGTCCACTACTTTCCTTTTTCTCCCCCCCCCCCCCCGGCTTTTTTTAAGGTTTAATTATTCATTTGAGAGAGACAGAGAGTGCCTGAGCGAGTCGGGGAGGGGCAAAGGGAGAGAATCTTCAAGCAGACTCCCTGCTGAGCATGGAGCCTGATACGGGGCTCAATCTCATGACCTTGCGATCTGACCTGAGCTGAAATCAAGAGTCCGGAAGCTTAGCTGACTGAGCCACCCAGGCACCTCCCAACTACTTTTCAACAGAGGTGCTGATGTGATTCAGTAGGGACAGCATAGTCTTTTCAGCAAATAGTTCTGCCGCAGTTGGATATCCATGTAAACGAAAATTGCCCTGATCTTTACCTTACAGCATATGCAAAAATGAACTTAAGGTGCATCATAGGAAATGTAAAGAAGAAAACATAGCAGAAAGTTTTCGTGTCTTGGATTAGAGAAAGACTTAGTAAATAAGATATAAAAAGCGTGAAGTATATAAAAGAAAAAAGGATAAACTGGACTTCATAAAAATTAAAGTTTTGCTTTTCAGAAGACACCACTGTTAAAATGAAAAGTCAAACCACAGACCGAGAGAAAATATTTACAAAACAGATGTCTATTGATAAAGGATTTGTATCTCAAAAATACATAAAGAACTTTCTTAAAACGCAATCATAAGCTTAACTAATAACTTGATCACAATTTAATCATAATTTTAAAATGTGCAAAAGATTTGGATATATATTTCACCAGAGAAGGTACGTGAATGGTACATGCACACATGAAAAAATTGTCAACATCATTAATCATTAGGGAAGTGCAAATTAGACCCATAATAAGATACTGCTCTACACCCACTCTAATGGCTAAAATTAAAAAGACTGACAGTCCATGTGTTGGCAAAGATGTAAAAAAACCCCAGGAAGCTCACACATTGCTGGTAGGAATATAAAATGGTACAGCCATTGCTGGAAAACAGTTTGTTAAAAAGTTCAGCAGGTCCATCCCCAGCTAGGCCTTCAGAAGTAACAGCATGTATCTAGACAAAAACTTATATACAGTGTTCATAACAGCTTTATCTGTGATTGTCAAAAACTGGAAATTGTGTGTAAATGTCCATCGGCAGATGAATGGATAAGCAAATTGGCACACCATATGATGGAATGCTCCTCGGTAATGAAGAGGAATGGACTACTGATCTATACAAACAGCATGTATGAATCTCAAAGTAATTATTCTGCATGAAAAAAGCTGGCACCCCCCCCTCCTCCCCGCAAGTACCAATACTGTCTGATTCCATTTAGGTGAAATTCTACAAAATGCAAACTAATTGATCATGACAGAGCAGATCATTGGTTGCAGATCATTGAATGGCTTAGGGGAGTAGGGAGAAAAGGATTCTAAAGGGAGGGGCATAATGAAACATCGGGGGTGATTACAGATTCATTATCTTGATTATGCACAATAGTTTCATGGGTGTATACATACTTCAAAATTCATCAAATTATACATTTCAAATATGTGCAGTTTATTGTATGTGAATTCTACACCAATAAGGTCATAAAAATTGTGCCCATTTGAAAACCAAACAAATGTCCATAGCAGCATTATTTGTAATAGACGAAAACTGGAAACAATCCAGTTCATCAGCTGGTGAACAGATAAGCAAAATGTGTTGTGTTCATACAATGGAGTTTTATTTAGCCATGAAAAAGAAGGAAGCACTAATTCATGCTACTGATACATGGTACAACATGGGTAAACCTCACAAACGTTATGCCAAGTGAAAGAAACCAGAAACAAAGGACTGTATATTGTATGATACCATTTATATGAAAATTTTAGGAAAGGCAAAGCATTAGGTCAGATTAGTGGTTGCCTAGGGCCAGAGGTGGGAGCAGAGACTGGCCGTAAAGAAGTACAAGGGAACTGTTGGGGGTGATGGAACCATTCTTGGTGATAGCTGTGCAGCTGTAGAAATTTACCAAAGTATATCTAATTGGACACTTAAAATGGGTGACTTCCATGGCATGTAGATTATACCTCAATAAAGCCATTAAAAAGTGAGTAGCTGGGGCGCCTGGGTGGCTCAGTTGGTTAAGCGACTGCCTTCAGCTCAGGTCATGATCCTGGAGTCCCTGGATCGAGTCCTGCATTGGGCTCCCTGCTCAGCGAGGAGCCTGCTTCTCCCTCTAACCCTCCCCCTTCTCATGTACTCTCTCTCTCTCATTCTCACTCTCTCAAATAAATAAATAAATCTTTAAAAAAAAAAAGTGAGTAGCCACTCAAAATTTTAAATTCTAAGATGACCATTCAAGAAATTGGACTAGGTGACTGATTTCATTGTAATATATTGCTTTAGAATACTTGATGAAACCTATTAAATTCATGTTCTATGTCAAGTGCTCTTTGGATTCTAATTGTAAAACCATTATTAGTTGTCTTTCACAGAATTTAGTGACCAGTAACGGCTGTATTTCCCCAGCATGTGAACATTGGTTTTATGTTTAATAACTGTTATCACCCACCTCCCCCACTGGAAGAAATGGTAGTTTATTAGATTAATATTCTTTTCGTGTAAAGTAGTTCAAATGTGTGGAGTTTGGTTATCAGGAAGGGAATTGATGACAGCCTAACACCTTTGCATGTTTTAGATACGGAAGGGCACACCCTTCTGGTGTCGGTTGTCCACCCACCTGTCCCCAGCCCCATGTATGTGGAGATAATCAGGTACTCTGGGCAAAAGATCTCTTGGGTGTGGGGATGGGCATATAGATTGCAACCAAGATAAGTCCTTCCAGAGCACTTTTCTGGCTGGGCCTGGCCATGTTCTGTACCAGACTAGGGATCAGGATCTCTGGGGCTAGGGCCTTCATGCCTTCATCTCCTGCATGTCTTCATAGATAAAACAGAAAATTGAGTTTTACTTCTTCAGGTCAAGGTGCGTCTCTTTCTGGTAGAAAGTTGCCGAATTTTTATGAAAAATCAACAACCCTGGAATGTTTTGCCCGTGATTCTGCCTCATGTTATGCAAATTGAAAAATTTATTTTGGAAACAACTAGTGCTTTGACTGAAAGTCATTAATTCATTTTCCCAAATAAAGTACCAGCTATTTAACCAAATTCTACTTTTCCTCCTTTTCCCTCCCCCCAAGTAAACCTTTTATTCAACAAAGATTTATGGGACACTCATATTAGTCAGGCACTCTGAATATAAGATATACCTGCAGAGATAACAGAAGTAAGGGGGTCGGGGGAGGGTGGGGCTGATACTTAACCTGCCTCAGTAGGGATGAGGGGCATTTACAGAGAGGGGCTGGGAAGGCTCCGGAGAAGCAAATGTGGAGAGCTGAGTTTTGAAGGGTAAATAGGACTTGCCTATTATCCAGGTTGGGTGGGGGGGGGGGGAAGTTCGCTGGAGACTTGAACGCTGTGGCCATGGCTTTAAAGAAGAGAGAAGAGTGAAGAGATTTAGTGACTGGGGGTGACCTGACTTTTGACTTTGTGACTAGCGGAATTTGAAGGATATGGGAGAAAAAAGGAGTCAGGGATCAGTTCAGCTTTTGCCATCAAGCGGTGATATCATTCCTTCAGGTGGGAATGCAAGACCCCTAGGGGTTGTATTTATTTTGCTTGTTGATTTGGGAACACAAGAATTCACTTTGGAGGTTTTGTCAGAGGAATGCAGCTCTTCGCACATACTTGATTGGACTTTGAAGTTGATGCTCTGACCCATTGTCCAGCTTTGGCCGGACACACATGGAGGATTAGGGAGGAAAGTGAAAACTGACGTGGTCTTGGCCAGCTGTGTGTGTGCAATATCACGGGCTGTAGTCTGTCTCACGTTTAGATGAATCACTCTCGAAAACAGGGTAATTACAGAGTGCGCAAATCCTTGCCCGTGAAAACCTATCACATTTAAAAATTTAGTTGTTCCTCTCATCTCTGTATTTTTGTCATTTATAAGGTATACTCTTTGTACTTTTTTCACATAAAGAAGATGAAAACGGGTAAATTTTAGAAAAGACTGTTCAATCCTTTATGTGTATCGGCTCATTTTAACTTTTAAAACAACCTTGTAAAGGAGGTACTTGTAATCATATTAATTCATGTTAAAAATTCATAGTAAAGGGATTTAGAAATCAGGTTTAAATTTTTTTTTGACATGTCATTAGCACAAAATATAAATTCTTATTCATATCCATTGACTTTAGCATGTAAACAAGGGTGACAGTTTATTATTTTAGAAATTCTATTTATTTCTGCCTTGTCCTTCTTTTGAAAGAAGTAGATTCATGATACACAGAATAATACCTTATTTTATACTGTTTGAGAAGATTGAAGAATAATTTGGAAAATAACTCCTTCCTTATGAAAAATTTTGCCCATTATTTACTTTTCTGGGTTTTTTTTAAATGATCACGAATATACATTAAACCGAAGATACTATGTAAACAGTTGCTTTGAAACCATCAGAACAGAAGTTAAAATTAGGCTCTACCTATTACTTTAGACTTATCTTTAAGTAATATGTGGTCAGGTCCTGCTTTAAATGTATTATTGGTTGAAATACCTTGAGGGAGTAAGTTGCTGGACCTCAGACTGTTCCCTTGTCTGTAAGGTGAGGGCAATGAAATTCCTTCTCCAACGATAAAAAAATAATTTCTTGGACTTAAGTGCCCGTGTACACAGGCAGTTCCCTTTTGTAGCACAAGAGGGAGTTCCTGTGTTGTCTCTAGCCTGGACCGAGCTCTGAATGCCTTTCTAAAATGTGGTTGAAAGTTCGGAATGAGTGGATTGCTGGGAAAATGTGAAACGCAAAGATTGTTTTGACAGTGTCACGGGAAGGAGGTACTCAAAACACAGCGATGAAAAGGAAGGGATTGAATTTTAAGATACGAACGCTTTTGCTGACATACATCATTACAGATTTCCATTCCCAGCCAACAACCCTTCTTCTTTGCCTGTATCTGAGAATTTTGATTTACTTATTTTGTTTTCCTCCTTTGCAACTGTGTCTATAAATCTTTTGTATCAATCAAATAAAGACCCGAAGTTTAGTTTCTCGGTAGCGTACCTGAACAATTAATATATTGGATTGTTTGTGCTCGATACCTTGGATATGTACAAAATCTGTTGGCTTTCAACTAGTAAATTGGAAAAATTTGAAGTTTTTCATCCTGCTGTTCTCCTTCCATACACTTTTTTTTCTTCGTGTTTATGCTTCTGAATTTTTTATGTGATGTTTTGCTGTCATACATAGCTCAGAAGGTTGGGTGTGGACAAGGAAAAACATTGTTCTGTGGATGAACCCTAGGGACATGGAAGTAATTATATTATACAGTGAAATTTAAAAATTTGAAACCCAGATCAAAGCCAAAAAGAAAGAGCGAATTGGCAGTTGTGGAATTATTCCACTAAATTTAGGGCAGTATTCAATTTTATCTCAACTGTGTGAATATTTCATGTGAATGTTGTTTTTTTTATTTAAATTATCCCTTTATAATAAAGGCAGTCCCTTTATTAAAAATCAGGAGCACATCATTTTTTATGTAACGGTAATTATACTGTTAATGCTTTTTGTATTGGAAAATGTTCTGAATTTAGAAAAACAAAAATCCTAGGCATCTCCTTAACACTGAACCCTACTTTTAGAATTCTCTGAGGGTTGTTTCTAGTAATAAATTTGTCCCAAGTTTGGGGTCAGACGACTGTCCTGGTTCAAGTTACGGCACCATTGTGTTTGAAACTTGACAGAAGCAGAGTTAATTCCTATGATTTCATTTTCACTTGCTTGGAATCTGGTAATTTCTTGAGCAGGAGAAACAAGGGGAGTTATTGTAGAAGGTAGGCACCATTTTATCTGTAGAGCCGCCAATTTAATAGGATGGTTGCTGGGACACTTTAAGGAGTTACAAACTTGTAAATACTTTTGAGATTGCAACATCCCCAAAAGAAAGAATATAAAAGAAAAAAAGGACCCTGTAGCTCTATTTTCTTTGCTTCCACTGCAAAATGTGATGTTGTTTCAAAACGTGGGCACGCCCATGGTAATCTCTTGTTCTTACGAATGTCATCCATCTTGTTTTGGGAAAAAGAAGGTAGAGAATAATTGATACACAGGAGCAAAGCTGTTCCTTTTAAAGTTACTTTTAAAAAAATACAGAATATTTCAGGCATGTAAAGAAAAGCATAAGGAATACTAAAGAATTAAAGTGTTATGTGGTTATTAAAACATTATGTGCATTCTTCCACAAGCCTGACCCTCTCTCTGCCAGGTGTCATATCCTGAATTTGGTGTTTCTCCTTCTCACGCATGTTTTTCACTTTACTAAATACAGATGTATTCCAAAACATAAGTGGAATTGCAGTCCATGTTTTTTACCCTCTTAACCAATTTCGGGATACACAGTACATTATTGTTCACGGTAAGCACAATGTGGTACAGTGTGTCTCTGGAAATTTTCATCTAGCACCCCTGAAACTTTATACCCACTGAACAGCGGCTCCTCATTTCCCCTAATAACCGTCATTCTCCTTTGAGCTTTTATGAGTTTGACTATTTGGGATACTTCATATCAATGGAAATCGTGCAATATTTGTCCCTCTGTGACGGGCTTCTTTCACTCAGCATAATGTCCTCAGGGTCTTCCCAGTCATACGGCAGGATTTCCTCCTTTTTAAAGGCTAGTTAATATTCCATTGTATGTATGTATCACATTTTCTTTATTCATTCATCTCTTGATGGACATTTAGATTGTTTCCACCTCTCTGATACTGTGAATCATGCTGCAATAAACACGGAAGTGCATGTATCTCTTTGAAATCCTGATATCCTGTGTTTTAGATAAATATCCAGAGATGGAATTGCTGGATCATGTGGTAGTTCTGTTTTTAATATTTTAAGGAACCTCCCTACTATTTGCCATAGTAGCTGAACCATTTTAAATTCCCAACAGTGCACAGGGGTTCCTATTTTTTCACATCCTCACCAATGCTTGTTTTTTTTTTTCTTTTTTAAAAAGATTTCATTTTATTTTTTATTCTTTTAAAGTAATCTCTCCACCCAGCAGGGAACTTGAACTCACAACCCCGAGATAAGAGTCACATGCTCCACTGATTGAGCCACCCGGCTGCCCCTGTGGGTTTGTCTTCCTTCCTTCCTTCCTCTCTCTCTCTCTCTCTTTCTTTCTTTCTCTTTTTTTGATAATAGCCATTTTAACAGGTGTGAGGTGATACCCCATTGTGGTTTAATTTGCATTTCCCTGATGATTAGTGGTGTTGAACATCTTTTTATAATACCTATTGGCCATTTATTTGTCTTCTTTGGAGAAATGCCTGTCCATGTCCTTTGCCCATTTTTAATAGCATTTATCTATCTATCTATATTTGCTGTTGAGTTGTAGAGGTCCTTATATACTATGGATATTAACTTCTTACCCCATATGTGGTTTGTACATATTTTCTCCCATTCTCTAGGTTTCGTTTTTACTCTGTGGATTGTGTCCCTTGCTGTGCAAAATCTTTTTAGTTTGATGTTGTCCCACTTGTCTGTTTTTGCTTTTGTTGCAATACCAATGTCATGAGGCTTTTCCCTATTTGGGAGTGGGCGCTAGAAACATTTAGATATAATTATGCCTATCTGCCATATCCAGGAAGAAAAGGTTTATGCATATATAACTTTTCCAGTTAACATCTGTAAGCATACATGACCGTGATCTCAATTTATAAATTCATCAGGGTCAGAGCAATTGACCAATGGCTCTTTACTGCTAGGCTTACCAGCAATAAATGACAGATGCATTAGTGTCCTCTTGTTTCTCTTCTTTCACTCTCCTTGTCCAGAGACATTTTGTTGCAGTTTCAGTACAGCTCACCTCCAGCCAAAGGTAATCTTTTTAGATAAGTACTCAGTTGCTCTGAATTTTGCTTATAATTATAACCTATTCAATCACAGAAGAATCCCTGCAGATGTGGAGTTCAAGGTTGCATACAGTAACAAGAGATCACAGTTTTCAAGTCTAGCACAGATTAAAAACCACAGATGTAGCATTTCTATCAGACACGCACTGATTATCTCTTAAACTGCGTACAGACTCCATTAGAACAAAAATTTTAATTTTTTTCCCAAAGATTTTATTTATTTATTTGACAGGGACACAGCGAGAGAGGGAACACAAGCAGGGGGAGTGGGAGAGGGGAGAAGCAGGCCTCCTGCTGAGCAGGGAGCCTGATGCGGGGCTCGATCCCAGGACCCTGGGATCATGACCTGAGCCAAAGGCAGACGCTTAACGACTGAGCCACCCAGGCGCCCCAGAACATAATTTTTTAAATAGTGCATCTAGGACAATCAGTCACCCAGTTCACACAACCTTGAGAAGTTTTTCAATGCCAGCTACCAGTTGGTCATGAAACATGAGTGAGCTTGAGGCATTGCTACTCCTTTCCCTCACAGTTTAGTTTGGGGGTGTTGGGTAGCACGTGGCTGGAATGCTTTTGATCATTTTGCAAATCAGGAAAGCCAATGATCTAAAACTGTGCCAGGATCTTGAGTAGACTGGTTTGTGCATTTTAGGCTGCTGGTTGGTAGGCCCCTCTAAGGCCTTTCATTCTTCCTTTTGTGACTCCTGGAACATTGATCAGAAGATGAGTCTGAGTAACATCCCATCTAACTCTTTGAACCAATGTCTGGCTAAAACTGGAATGTCCAGCCCAGTATTTTTAAAAATCACCCACAAAAAGAGGTTCTACAGGTCTTCACAAAACCTGGAATTTCCATGAGGATGCCTGATCTTTAGAATCCAAGCAATCAGCCTTGAAGTTAAGCTTCCGGGAAGCAGTTTGGTCCTTATAATCCAAACAATCAGTGGTTGAGTTAAAACACAAGCTGGAAATTCTACATCCCTGGGCAGAAAGAGAAGCTAGGGACTGGTTGAGATGGTTGGTGACTGCATTGGTACCTGTGGGTCTGAGTGTCCCTGGTCCAGGACGTTGGTGATGTACAGGGGTCAAATAAGATCCATGGTCCATGCCCCCAAAGTAAGACACTGAGCAGCATATCCTTGACTGTATCTGAAGCCTGAGTATGGGTCACACGGTAGGGCCTCTGTATGCAGGAAGAGGAGGTGGACAAGGGATCTGACAGTGGGGAGACAGAATTTGGAATCCAGATAGACATAGGAGCCCTGCTGCTGGAAATGGCTGGGACTGAGGTGCTAGGGGAGGGAGTTAATTGGCCACTGGTTCCACTCTGTGAACTCACTTCCTGAGCTGGAGAGGTTTTCTTTTTGGCAGGTCTGACTTTGTTTTGACCTCCGTTCTGTTGTTGTTGCTGCTTGATGGTGGCATTTAGCTCTTTGATTCTTAAACCATGTGCCCTGGACCCACCTGGGGCGAGTTGGTTTTTCAGCACCATCTCTTCCGCATGATGTCTGGGGACCAGGTCTTAGCAAACAGTGCTTCAGGCACATCTAGCTGCACCTTGGGTGAACATCGTCCTCTCCTGACACTATCTGGGGGGAGGTGGGTGGTGCCCCTGAAGAGCAGGTAGCCCACTGAGGAGCAGCCCCAAGTGGTCAGACTCAGCCCATTGACTGTGTGAGGCAGTTGTTTAAGATGAGCCATCGTAATAAGGTTGCTGTGAGGTATACTGATGGCCCAGATCAGGGGTACCCAGCTGGAAGATCACGTTTCTCCTGGGGTGGACAGGCTCCAGGGCCTCAGTGGGTGGATCTGGAGTGCAGGAACTAAGGGCAGAACCAACAGACAGAGGTGCTGTTTCTCAGCCTCCTCTTCTTGGTTTTCTTCTAGGAGTCGTCCAGCTTTAGGCCTTAGGTTTGTCTCTAATCCATTTTGAGTGGACTTTTGTGTGTGGTGTAAGATAAAGGTCCAGTTTTGTTCTTTTGCATGAGGAGATCCAGTTTTCCCAAGGTTATTTGCTGAAGACATCGTCCTTCCCCTTTTGTGTCCTTTCCCTCTTGGCACCCCTTCTGAAGATCAGTTGACCGTAAATGTGTGGGTGTACTTCTGGGCTCTCTCTTCTGTTCCCTTGGTCTACGTGCGTGTCTTAATGCCAGCACCAGTTTGAAAAGAATTGGCTTTACTACTTCTTTAAGTATTTGGTAGAATTCACCAGTGAAGCTGTTGGTCTTGTGCTTTTCTTTGTTGGGAGGCTTTGGATTACTGATTCAACCTCCTTACGAGATACAGAGCTGTTCACATTTTCTGTTTCTTCTTAATTCAGGCTTGGTGTAGGTTGTGTATTTCTAGGATTTTTCCCATTTTTTCTAGGTTGTCCGATTTGTTGTATAGTTCACAGTAGTCTTTTATGATCCTTTTTATTTCTGTGACATCAGTAGTGTCTCTTATTTCTGATTTTATTTATTTGAGCGTTCTTTTTTTTCTTAGTCTAGCTAAAGGCTCGTCATTTTTGTTGTTCTTTTAAAAAAACCAACCCTTAGTTGTACTTTTTCCTCTTTGTCTACTCTGTTTTTTTTTTTTTTTTTTTAAGATTTTATTTATTTATTTGAGAGAGAGAGAGAGAGAAAGAAACAGCATGAGAGGGGATAGGGTCAGAGGGAGAAGCAGGCTTCCCGCTGAGCCGGGAGCCCGATGCGGGACTAGATCCCGGGACTCCGGGATCATGACCCGAGCCGAAGGCAGTCGCTTAACCAACTGAGCCACCCAGGCGCCCTGTCTACTCTGTTTTATTTATGCTCTAATCTTGTTTCCTTCTTCCTGCTAACTTTGGGCTTAGTTTGTTCTTTTTCTGGTTCCTTGAGGTATAAAGTTAGCTTATTTATTTGGGATCTTACCTCTTAATGTGGGTGTTCATCACTATGAACTTCCCTCTGAGGAAGGATTTCTTCTGTTGCATCCCGTAAGTTTTAATATGTTGTGTTTTTATTTTTGTTTTTCCTCAAGATATTTTCTAATTTCCCTTTTTATTTCATCTATGATCCATTGGTTGTCCAAGAGCATGTTATTTTAATTTTCACATGCTTGTGAATTTTCTAGTCTTCCTTCTGCTTTTGATTTCTGGTTTCATTCCACTGTGGTCAGAAAATATACTTGGTATGATTTCCGTCTTCCTAAATTTATGTGGTACATGTTTTCAAACAAGATATAAATTGTATCTGTTGAAAGCAAGTAGAGTTCCAAGGAAAGCAGACTCTGTAGAAGGAGATTAACATGCAGGAAGTTTACTAAGGAAATTTTAGGATTAACACCCGTGAAAGAGAGTGAACCAGGAATGGGCGGAGAGAGAGAGACTGGGTGGCAGTGCAGTCATAAGGAAGGCCTCAGCGGATCCTGAGGGGAGCATGGGAGGAGGCATCGCCCTTCAGAATCGTCGCAGGTTGGGGCAAGGGGCCACCCATGGAGCAGTGATTGGAATGCAGGCTGCCCCTCGAGAGGGCACCTCACTTGGATGAGGTGACCCTTCTCAGCTGAGAGCGGTCAGCCTGCAGCACTCGCAGTAGCTGGGGGAGGGAACTTGGCAGCGCTAAAAGGAGGCCTCTCGGCACCAAGATCTCAGCGTTGACTACAGTGCATGTTGTGTGTACTGGACTTGCCTTTTTGGCCCAGTGTGAAGTTTTTGAGATTTATTCATATTAATGTCTGTAGCTGTAGTTGCTTATTTTAAATGTCTTATAGTATTGAGTTTTATAAATACCTCACAATTTTTTTTAGAGATTTATTTATTTGAGAAAGAGAGAGAGTGCATGGGCATGAGTTGGGGGAGGGAGAGGGAGAGAGAGAATTTCAGGCAGACTCCCCACTGAGCCCGACGCAGGGCTCATTCTCATGACCCTGAGATCATGAAACCAAGAGTCAAATGCTCAACCGACTGAGCCACCCAGGTGCCCCTAAATACCTCACAATTTTTAAACACATTTCCCTATTGACAGATGTTGAAGTGTTGTAATTTTTCACTATTGAAAAAATGTGGCTATGAACATTATCTCCTTAGTGCATGCACTTAGTGGGTTATGTAGCCAGAAAATTCCTGGGTCTTAAGATACGGACAACTTCAGATTTAATAACTACAGTATAATGAAATTGCTCTCTCCAGTTATTGTACCTTGCTTTAAAACCGCAAAACAGTTGTCATTGTCAGACTGATTCTGCCAGTTTCATGGGTATGAAATGGTATCTTGTTGTGGTTTTAATTAGAATTTTGTTGAATTCTGGTGAGATTGAGAATTTATGTGTTTTTTAGCCCCTTGAGTTTCTACTGTGAAGTGTGTATTCCAATTATGTGCCCATTTTCCTATTGGTTTTTTTTTAAGTTAATTTGTAGGCAAGCTTTATATATTTTTCTTACTCATTCTTTGTTGTTTATAGGTGTACAAATATCTTCTCCTGCTTTGGGGCTTGATTGTTCACTTTTAAAATAATATCTTTTGCTGAATAGGAGTTTCCCTTTAATGCAGTCACATTTAATCAGGCCTTTTTGTGCAGCATTGTGTTTTTGTGTCTTCTTTTTAAAATTTTTTCTCAGGCTAGGTCATATAAAAATATTCTCTGTTTTCTACTGAAAGTTTTAAAGTTTAGCTTTGCACAGTTTCACCTGCAGTCCATCTAAAATGGAGTTGTGTGTGTATTGTGAAGCGTAGAAACCTCATTTTACTTTTCTCTGGATAGCCAGTTTTCCTGTCAGCCCTTACTAATGGGTGCATCCTTGCCGCATGGTGATGCACTGCCATCCTGTCATATGGTTTCCATCGATGAAGATCTTCTGGGGACTCTTTTGTTGCCCTGGTCCACTTCTTTTTTTCCTGCTCCAATTTCACACTGTGAAATTTTCTTTATTTCTTGGTGGTGTCTTGTCTGGTAGAGCAAATCCTCCCTTCTTGCTCTTCTTTAAAATTGCCCCTACTTGTCTTCTGCTCTCCCATCTGCATTTTAGAGTTCCGTTCCATGAAAAACCTTCCTTTGATTGAGTTCATGCATTCAATTTGAGGAGAATTAACATCTTTATCGAACACTAAATATTTCCCGTCGATGTCTTATTTAATATTTGTATGTAGGTCTTCTTACTGTACACAGATTTTTTATAACTTACCATTCTACTAAATACTGACACTTTCATGTTAATAAATAAATACCTTCACTAACAATTTAATGACTACATAACAATCCATTCCTTGGCTAGACAGTCATTTATTTAACGGTGCCCCTATTGACATTTAGTAGATGAACATATTTCACGGTGATTATTCTGGAACTCATCTTTCCCAACCCAAAATCATATATATGCAGCTATGTTTTATTCTCGTAATGCTAGGATATTCTATATAATTAGATATTTATCTGAGATGTATTCAGGTGTAAGATACGAGAAAGATACCTAACTTATTTTCTCCCCATGTGGTTAACCAGTTTTTGCATACTTTGTCCTTTTGGTTTGACTGACTAGCCTGTTTTGTTTCACCATCCAGCAACCATCAACAGTGCACTCGATAAATGTTTGAATAAGTGAACCAATTTTTAATATTTATTTTCAGATGTGTTATTCTTTTCCACTGATCTGTCAATTCTAAGCCTGTACCACACCGTTTGAATTATTAGAGCTGGTAGAACAGGACCCCCCCCTTCCTCCTCCTCCTCATCATTGTTATTGCTGTTTTTCAGATTTTCCTGGGTGATTTCTGCATTATTTTTCTTTCACATGAACTTTAAGATTTTTTGTTAAGATTTTATTTATTTAGGGGTGCCTGGGTAGCTCGGTCGTTAAGCGTCTGCCTTCGGCTCAGGTCATGATCCCAGGGTCCTGGGATCGAGCCCCACGTCGGGCTCCTTGCTCCGTGGGAAGCCCGCTTCTCCCTCCCCCACTCCCCCTGCTTGTGTTCCCTCTCTCGCCTTGTGTCTTTTTTTAAAAAAAGATTTTATTTATTTGAGAGAGAGAGAGAGAGGTTGCATGCACATGCACGGGGGAAGGACATAGGGAGAGGGAGAATCTCAAGCAGACTTCCTGCTGAACAGGGTGCCCATCACGGGGCTTGATCCCACTACCCTGAGATCATGACCTGAGCTGAAATCAAGTGTCAGATGCTTAACCCACTGAACCACCCAGGCCCACCCCCACATGAACTTTAAATAATTGGTCCCTGTTCCTTTAAAACTGTTAGGATTTTGAATGACAGTATATTAGTTTTCTGAAAAATTTAAAAGCATTTATATTTAAATTTTCTGGTCTAATAAGTACTGCATATTCATCTAGTTTGCAAATTCTGGAACTTTTTGGTTAGAGAAGATAAATCCCCATATTTCTTTTTCGATTAAAATTCAGGGCAATTAAAGAAATTCATTGCAGCAAACAGAATCATGCCACATGTTTATTCTGTAAAGACAAAATGTTTTTCTATATTGAGCAGCACTTGGAAGGCTTTGCCTCCTCCTTACAAAACATGGTTCACATAGTACCACATGTTCCCTGTCCAGACAGATTCTTGAAAATAGATAATAATTTATGTGCTATTTGGTCAAAGAAGTGGTGTTGTTGTTTTTTTTTTTTAAATATGGCTCACTTTCTCCCACAGATCCTTAAAAGGAATTCTGTGCCCTTACTTCTCTGATTTACCTTTTTTTATGGTAAGGAAATAGGATGCAAAGCCTGTCGGGTAGGATGGACGTCTGCATAACTCTTTTTCACACCTGCTTGGATTCTGGCAGTGGTATCTGCTAAGTGAAGGATGAAGGCTGGTTTGTCATGTGTTTTCACAGAGCACTGATGGCTCTGGGCCAACCCATTTAGCCTTTGTCTTTTTTCTTGCATAAGACTGCCTCTTTTTCACTTCACATGGGGGTGTTAGGCACTCCAGAGATGTTTGTTCTTGTCGCATGCGCACCATCTGTGATCTCCCGGCCTCTTAGACAGGTTCCCAGATTGGCTGCAGTGATGGTCGGTCCACAGGACGCTCCGGACCCTGGCCTGTGTGGGCTGGGCTGCTGTGGAAAGCGCAGTGGCACACAGCTGGAGTACCCTACGTCGGGGCCGTGGACTCAGTCACTGGAACGGTTAAATAGACTCTTGATTTAGAATGATCGTAGATTTGAGGCAACATTACAAAGGTAGGACAGAGAGTTCCCATGTGTCCTTCACCCAGTTACCCCAGTTACTGACTCATACATTATTATGCTGCATTTGGCACAATTCAGGAACAAGGAATTGGTACATTACTATTAACTAAAACCCACCCTTTATTCCGATTTCACTAGTTTCTCCCTAATGTCTTTTTCCTGTTCTACGATCCCCCCAGGATATCACATTACATTTTGTCATCATGTCTCCTTAATTTCTTCGGTCGTGACAGTTTCTCAGCCTTCCCTTGTTGTTGATGACACTGTCAGTTTGGGGAATACTGGTCAGATATTTTGTGGGATGTCCCTCAGTCTGGGTTTTTCTCATGTTTTTCCTGATTACACGGGGGTTTATGGGTTTTCGAGAGGAAAACCACAAAAGTGAAGTGCTATTCCTACCACATTGTATGAAGGGAACATGCCATCATCATGACTTAGCCCTCATGACGTTGACCTCGATCCCTTGGCCAGAGTAGTGTTGGCAGGTTTCTCCCTGTAAATTTATTCCCCACCCTCTTCCATACTCTGCTCTTCGGAAGCAAATCCCTAAGCACAGTGTAGACTCAATTTAAGAGTTTTGTTAATTGTCTCATCCGTCTGCACTGTGTTATGTTTAAACCACACCTGTTACTTTTTTGTGTTCCACATGCATAGATTTTTGTGTTGAAAGCCCAAAGAAAAAATAAAAGTTGCCTGGGCTTAAGAGGGATTTGAAGTAGTTAGTAGCTGTGCTGAATCTTTATTCCATTCCTCTTATGTTTGGTTTATTGGTTTTATTTAAAAATCTTTATACCCCGGCGCTCCTGGCAGGCTCAGTCGGTGGAGCACGAGACTCTTCATCTCTGGTCGTGAGTTCAAGCCCCACACTGGGCGTAGAGCTTTACTTAAAAAAATATGTTTTTTTTAAATCTGTATGCCCTGTACGCTCCACCCTTGTATCCCACAGGCTGTTCTGCTCAGATGGCTGTACAGCTTGTCCTTCATATTTCTAGCCCAAGGGAGCTTTATTTCTCTCTGGCTGTTGGTGGGGAGAGTTCAGCGTAAGAACATGTTTAGCCGTATTGAAGCTTATCTAGTAAACACCACAATGTATTTATTCTACTTAATGTGATGGAAATCTTTTCTCTGTATAAAATGATGTTAAAGATTTATGAGTTTTAATGCTCTCGGACCCCTGTCCTGATACCATAGTAGGCTAGCCTACCACAAGCCTCTGTCGCTGGAAAGCCGCTGTACCTCAGGAGTTTACAGATCGCTTGTTGTCCTGTCGCTTGTGGGGTGAATTTCTCAGTGACTTTGATTGTTTTTTTTGGGGGGGGTCTGATTACTCCTTTTGCACTCAACTCAGATGACTTTATTTACATTTCCACTTCAAGTCATTTTCTAAATAAGAATTTAAAAAGAAAAAAAAAGAATATAAAAAGAATAATGTATCACTGTTTTAGCATCGAACAGGAATATTCTTGAAATGGTCTGTAAATTAGGTTTTTGTTCGAGTCCACATTTTATGTGCTCTTAGGGAACTTCTTTACTGTTTCAGAAAATCTTGTGAGAAATTTGTGATGTCCCAAAATGATCAATTCTGCAAATCCATATCTGCAGACACTTAATTTCATAGAGAGGTATGAATGTTTCATTGAGCAGGACAGGTTAGAGTGTGTTTTCAGAACATTAAAACTTCATGTTCCTTCTTATTTGTGAGCTTATCTAAGAAATAGTATGTTAGAGTATTTGGTCTTTAAGTCAGTCTTGGCGTTCAGTACTAGGGGGAGAAGTTCAAAAAATACATTTTAATAGTTTTTGCTCACTTGAGGACCATTTGGTATGACAGCTCAGAAACAGAATAACGTTTTGAGTCAACCACACGGGAAATCCTTTCCGTGGCCCCTCAAGACTACTTTCAGTCCGTCAAAAGATTCTTAAATTCATGTGGGGGATTCCCACGTGTTCTATTGTAAGCCTCCTTTAAGGTTTTTATATATGTGTAGAAGGTAGAATAGTACTGCATACGTTTTATGTCTCAGTGGTGTGAGGACTGTTCAGTGTACCGTCCCTGTGTTTTAATATTACTCATTCTTTTTTCTAAGTACAGATGTGCAAGACCGAGAAAGGCTGAGCATTATAAAGTGAAATACAAAGAATTAATTTGTTCTCAGGTCAGTTAAAGATCTATTACATATAAAATCTTTGGGTATATACCGGCTGTTTTCTTTCGTAGCGAGTAAAGAGAACTCCACAGAGCTTTGGACACAGGAGCTCCTTCCCAGCCTTCCCCCGAACTAACCGCGGCCTCTCTGGTTAGCTGCGGGCCCTCCCGTCCTTGGTGCTCAGAGTCAGGCGTATTTCCACTGCTCAGATCAGCAAGTATGCTTCCTGCAGTTACTATTCGGGTCAGTTTCTAAAGCCTTGAGGTGATCTTCAAAAAGATGATAAGTATTGAGCCATTTTTGGGAGAATATACGGGATGAAGAGTCACGACATCTCCTGTGTCATTGGTCTATTGTGAGAAAGGCAGGCAGGAAAAGTCTGTGTGGACCACCTGTCCTGGACTTGTACTTTCCTGAGCTCGTGTGAGGGGATACAATGGCTTCTGTAGGGACACCCCCTGTCCGTTCAGTCACCCTGACCGCCTGGGAACAGGTGAAAACCCCCAGCAGTGGACAGGAGCCTGGCATCCACCCTATGACTCTATAAGCCCACTTGGAAGGTTTAGTACTGAGTGCAGATTTTCCTGCCGGGGAGAAAGACTCATGTCTGTGCACAGAAAGCAGCCCCTGGACGAGATCTGCTCTGTCCCAAAGCCCCTGCCCAGGACTCAGTGGGTTTGTTCTCAGGGACAGCGCTCCATAAGTCAGAAAGGTCGGGGGGAGTGGGTGAGGAACAGAGACTCCCCTTCCCTTCAGGCATCAGGAAAGTCCTCCCACCCCTATTCAAAAGCCAACAAACAGTAAAAGAGAGTTCATCCTGAATTATCCTGATTCCTCCTCAGGCCTTTACATCCCCAACACTTACCTAACATGTTTCCGTGGAAAACTAACTTTTTATGTTCTTGTGCCAAGAAGTTCAGATCTGTAAGGCTGCTTTGAAATTGTTATCCATCTTTAATTGCCCCCTTTTAAATTTTCCTTCTCTAAAATCCCGTGTTTTTCCTCTAATTGTGAAAGTTTGGGAGATTTTCCATTTAAATCGGCTCTCGTCGGCCCGCCTGTGCTTTGGAGTGGATTTGAGTGGGTCAGTGCGTTCTGCTCTGGGCCAGGCCTGCCAGAGTGTGCCTTGAGGGCCGCTCGGTGCAGAGGCGGGCTCTCTTCAGAACCACAGTGCATCTCAGGCCTGCTTTCTAAGCTGCACCGTGAGTCCCTCTTGCAGTACATTTTTTTTGCAGCTTTATCTCTCTCCTTAACACTGTGATGCAGAAACATCCGTCTTAATGTTGAGCTGTCCATCTGATTTTGACTTGATCCAAACCAGAGCATCTATAAGTGGGTTGCACGGGCGGATGAGACACGTGTGCCTGGAAGGTTGACTCCTGCCCGAGGCTGTTAACGTTCATTCATTCAACAAACATTTATTACGTGCTCATTCTGAGCCAGGCTCCGTGATGAGGTGGGGGTACGGAAATAAAAAGGCCCGGTGCCATCTTCAGTAAGCTTCCAGTCCAGCGAGGGAAACGGAGGGCCGAGTGGTGGCAACTCTGATGCAGAAGCACCAGGGAGGGCCTGCGGCCCAGACACTCAGGACAACCTTCTGGAGGAAGCAACATAAGACCCAGCATTGCGAGGATGGATACCAGTAAACGGAGAGAAGATGGGGGTTGTGATAAGCTGGGGGGAGACAGAGAGCCAGGGGAAGTGTCAGGCTCTGGGGGTGCTCCTGGGGGAGGTTGCTGTGTGTAATCAAAGACCAGTAGAGGTTGGAGACCAAGGAGCACGCTGGAAAGGGCAGAGCAATTAGGACCTGCCTCAGGTTAGGGTTTGTTAAAGAAAACTTCTGAGACAGTTTAGTTAGGAACACATGCCAACATTTTATCACAGTTTTGCAGTGCAAGGGAAGAGGCCCCCGGTAGGTGGACTCCCAAGATTGACTCTTCATCATAGGAAGAAAGAATGATTGAATCATCATTGAAAAGAATGTCTGGTTAAAAATCTTTAGACTCTAACTAGTCTAGTGGATAATTGACAGTCATCTGGGTGAATGGTAATGGGTTCTCCAGAGCACGCCTTAATCTTCTTAAAGTTCACTAAAAAATTGCATCAGAAAAAAAGTATTTCTTCTGGAATGTTGTTGATGTCTTCCCACTAGGATGTTGTGAATGAATAGTAAGCAACCTGGTTCTGTTGCAGACCAGGTTTGGGGCTGTTTTTCTTGAAGAGGTTCACAGTCACTGCGGAGCGCAGTCCAGTTTTCAGCTTGGATTTTTATCCTGAAGGCAGTAGGGGCCCTTTGCCACTGAGCGAGGTTTAACCCCGAGCCATCCGCATGGGCACGGATGAGCCGCAGTGTCTGCCCCAGCAGGATAGAAGTTAGCAGCGTATTTTCATTTTCCAGGGAAGCACTGCTGAGGGCCTTGACTTTGGGTGTGCCTCTTCCCTTGCCCTTCCTCCCACCCACCCTGCAGCCTGGGGCAGCTCTGAGACGCCCGGAAGCTGGGGAGTACAGGTGGGAGTTAGTAGTTGGCTTTTCCTCTGGCAGAGTTGGTTTTAACTTACTCAATTTTAAATGATGATTGTTCTCAACACAATGAAAGAAAATACCGTAATGGTAAGACAATTCTGAGAAGGTGTTGGACGAAGCACCCAGGCTGGGTTAGGAGCTCAGAGAAAGTCCAAGGCCTTTCTGCTGGAAGTACTCTGCGTCCAGCCCTGGGGCCCCGGCGCCCTGCCCTTCGCCTTCTCCGGCTGGTCCCATCTCTGTCCTGAGGCACCAGAAGCAGTTTCAGAACCCTGCTGTCATCTGGCCTTGGCCTTGAGGCTGTTTGTGGTATTCCTGCTAATTACATAAGATTCTTTTTTTTTTTACATAAGATTTTGCGCTCCTCCCGGGAGTCTCCTTCAGTGCATCTGCTGGGGTTAAAATAGAAGCTTCAGAGATGCCCTTGCCCCAGGAGGGCATGGCATGGGGGCATAGGCACTATGTTTTCTTATCACTGGTTAACGAAGTTGTGCTGTTGTTGTGGGCGGAGGTTTAGACAGGTTGCAAGAAACATCAGGGAACCTGACCTTGGGAGTTAGGTCTGCAGTGTTTTGGGGGGGCCGGGCTGTCACACCCCTCCGACTGCTCTCACTTTTGTTACCTCCATGGCCTTACTGTTTCAGCGTCTTCTCTTTTCTCTTTTGTTGTAACATTTCATTGTTGTCATGTCAACATACTGCCATGAAAATAATACTCCGCAGTTAACTGGTAGAGATTGAATGGGCATATTGGAGAATCTGCGACCCTCTTCTAAGCTTAATGGGAACAGGGACCTGCAAGCCTTTATTCCTGTTAGAAATCTGTATTCAAAATATGTAATTATTCTCCTTTTGTTTTTTTTAATGTTATCCAGATTGCAAAAATATCTGCCTCTAAGAACTCAGGAGGACTGACTTTGTGGGTGCAAAGGTACTGAATCATGCCTGTGAGCTTAGAAAAGAGTGTATTTGAACCTCTTTGAGGAGGCTTCCCAGGCAACCATTTATGCAATCATGAAAGGGTGCAGAACCAGGAGGTATATACTTGGAAATTGGAATCCTCAGATGCACTCCCTCTCAGACTGAGACCTCAGTTTTTGTTCTGTTTGTTAAAAAGAAGTAAAAAGAGCTTAACACTTAATTATAGAAAAACACACTGTTTTTAAGACGTGTGTGTGTGTGTTGTGTTGTGCTTTATCCTTACCTTTTAAACACTCTTTCTCCAGTGGGAGTGTTTGTAGGTGTGAATGCTGGCTTACTTGGGAGAGCACGAGAGAAGTTACTGCTCCCAAGTGGTTTCAGTCAGCTGTGAAGTTATTTGGAAAAGCAGGTGCTCTTTGGATGTGCCTGTATCGGAGTTTGTAATCACTAGGAGAACTTCCAGCATGTGGAGAAGAGGAGTTTATTCATCATTTGCTGCGTCCTTGAGTACTCAGGCTTGAACTTGTATTTATCGAGTCAGGCTGCCTTCGATGGTAGAGGGGCATCCCACTCTGCGGTGTGAGGGCACGAGTGGAAGGGCCTTCCGTGAACAGAAATGGGGGATTCTTGCAGCAAGTAGACACAGCCTCCTTGACTTGTAAAGATGTCCCTCTCACTCCTCACTCTCCTCCTCTCTACATAGGTTTCTTCTTGGATGAGCCATAAGGATAAGATAAACATTTCTCTTCCACTGGGAAACACCGACACTCCCAGACTTTATTTCCCATGGACTTTGATGAAATTCCATTTTCATGCATACGGTGGTGTTTTTCATGCACCCGTGGAAGAGGGAAGTCCTGTTAGTGAGGTGACAGACTCGTTTTCCATAGTGTTAGAAATCCTCTGAAAAGAACCAGAATATTAACATATTAGCAGTGCTCATTTTAAATAGGGTTGTGTTATGATCCTCGATCAGGTGTCCTACAGAAATGTTAGAAACGAGATGAAGTATAGAAAATGGCTTCTTTCTGCTGGAGACTAAGAGGGCCGCGTCTCCACTCTGAGCAGCTGTGGGCTTTATGAACGTTTTGAGCTTTCAGTCACAATAATTTGAATTTTATTTTGGATGCCTCAGTTGCTTACCTTCGATCACACAGCTCTGAGACTCTCCTCTTGAAGACGTGGGACAGGAAGTAGGTGAATTTTGTTGTTACGGTCTTTTTCCTCCCTAGTTCCTAGGTCTGTGAAAGAAATTAGGATAGCAAATCCTGGTGGGGAGCCAAGGCCTTGGGCTTTTTTTTTTTTTCCTCCTACAACAAAAGTGAACATTTTCTAATTCTTAGAGTCAAAAATGTATGTAAGTGTACTTAATCCTTTTTTTTTTTTTTTTTTTTTAGATTTTATTTGTTTATTTGACAGAGACACAGCGAGAGAGGGAACACAAGCAGGGGGAGTGTGAGAGGGAGAAGCAGGCCTCCTGCTGAGCAGGGAGCCCTGTGCGGGGCTCGATCCCAGGACCCTGGGACCTGGGACCATGACCTGAGCCGAAGGCAGACGCTTAACGACTGAGCCACCCAGGTGCCCCAAGTGTACTTAATGCTTAAGACGTCCACTGACTTTTTCGTGGTATTGCTAATGGGAGTTCTATCCTTAATTTTAACTTGTTTCATTTCATTACCATTTTGAAATGTAAGGCTATAGTTTATGAACTGCCTTAAATTATTTTTAAGCAAGGTGGGTTACAAATAAGGTAATCCTTCATTTTATTATTTTTAAATATCTACATTGTCATATTTCTTATGAGATAAAAATTGGCCTATTGATTGAGTCCTGCATTCATGCCCTGAATGTCTGAGTAGCCAGTCACTGTACTAGGCACTGGGGAATAGCGATTCAGACTTAGTCTCTATTATAAAGGTGCTAGTAAGTCTACAGAGACATGCAAATACATATCCTTATAAGAATAGCAAACACTTCCATGGCTCTTACCATATGCCAGGGACTGTTGTAAGTGCTTTCTAGGCATAAACTTCAGCTCATGAATTGATACAAAAGCCTGAAGTTCTTACTCTTTCACAGGTGCATAAGTTCGGAGGTTAGGTACTTGTCCTCGGTCATAAGGCTTGTCTTAACAGTCAGGTGTGTTAAGTGCAGTAACAGACCTGCCCAGGGAGTGCCCTGGCAGAACGGGGTAGCATCTTGTTGGGAGAACAGGGACTAGACGCGTGGGTATCCATGAAATTTTCCTGAAGCAGACAATCCCCAAGCAAATCTATTCAGAGGAGTGGGAGAGCCCTGAAATCCTTCTCTAGTGACATGAAGGACTGCATTGTAAATGGGTTCATCGGTTGAACCAGTGACAGAGTATTGGCAGCAGGGAGATAGTAAAAAATACACTGGATCCCTTCAGTCTTCAGTATAATGACAAGGACATAGTTTTCCAATGTTGAGACAAACCCTTGTTTCCAATTAGTGTAAGATATGGTAAAAGCTTGGCCTTCAAAAAAATCTAATAAAAGCATTAATTTACTTATACTCTGTCAGCATGTGGGTAAATGTGTGACCCCCTTTTGCATTCTCAGATGAATGTCCCAATCACTGAAGATTTCCTCTTAGGAAAGCTCTACTAACCTGAAGAAATAGCCTACTAGTATTTATCTTGAATAAATGTGGGGGAAAGATTGGTTTCCTTCAGAATAAAAACCGGCAGGAACTACCTGATTAGATTAATGTTATCATTGGCAGAGTGACAAGACTACTTGGAAGGTGGGGTGGCGGCCCCCATGCTTGGTGTGGCGACACTAGATACTTGCTTTTCTCCCTTCCGGTAACAACCCCTGCTTTTTCTGAGTATCAGGCTGTATGGATAACCATCTTCTGTCTTCCTCGTAACCATGACCTGCTGACTCTCTCGTTACTCCCACCCTCACTGGTGACCACCTCATTGTTCCCACCCAGCTACATTGGATGACCCACCTACTTCCCTGACTGCATGGGAGTGGGGGCTGCTCATCACAAGGGGTCTTCTCCCCAACTTCCTCCATCTCCCCACTCTCTAGGCCTTGTCTACTCATGGCTCAGATCAGTTCGTCAGAAATCTCCCATTTGACCACACCCCCCCGTCCATCCACCTTGTACCCCATCTCTCTTTTGATCCCATGGTGACCTCTCGTTTGCTGCCTCCTTTGCTCCATACCTTTCCATCTTTATTTTCGTCCTGATTCAACTTAGAATTTATAGTCCCGGTACTGAATCAGCCTCTTGCACATCCTGGCCATTTTGTCCTCTTGCTTGCACCTGGGCTCCTGAGCTGTGCTGGACAAAGTCCGGCAACTGGGCAGATTGGTGCCTGTTCACGTAAATTGAGGCGATTGCTCAGCACTGGGCACCAGTCGCTTCTTGTTCTTCTGGCTAGCTGTCCGCCACCCTGATTCTTCATGCTGACTTTTACTAAGCTGGCTTCAAACTCAGGACTGCTCCTCTTCCCCGCTTCCTCTGGTCAGAGGATGCACTCCTGCCATAGGGCTCTCCGTCCACCCTGCCACCGAGCCTTCTCCCGTCCCTTGGCATCCGTGAGCTGACGACAGCCTGGTTTTTCTTCTACTTTTCATACTGTCTTAGTCATCTTTGTTGTTTCATCTCTTGTCAAACTGACTTCAGTCAGAAGGCAAGTACGTCTGTTTCCTCTTTCAGGTACAGTAACACATTTGCTCACTACTGTCCTTTGCCTTCTGCAAGGAAGATTTTATTTATGTGGGATTTATTGTAGGGTGGCAGGCTCCTTGCACTCCTGCTATGTGCATGCGTGCTTGCATGGCCAGAGGACTTCACTCTGTGATCCAGCTCGCTGCTGCGTTGAGCTGTAGATGGTAACCATCTCTCTTGGCTGCTCAGTGGTTCTGCACTCTGCAGAGATAGTCCCGTAGGCTTTATCCTGCATACACCCAGGGGAAAAGGTGATTGGCATCTTTCAGAAGAGAAGCGGGCAGGAATCTCCTGGATAGAGCAGTTTTGTCATTATCACAGTGCTCTGTCTGTGTTGTCTCTGGTGTGGCTCGCCAGTGCCTTTGCAGGTCGTTGGGGTGCAGTGAGGTGGGCGTTTTGGCCTCCACTTCTGCCAAGGAGACCTCAGATCTTTTCTACACTTCGTGTGCTGATTCTCTGACCTGCTCTGGAGGGTGGCTGCCCACTTCCCTGCTGCTCCTTGTAATCACTGCCTCTCCCATCAGCTGCCTCTGTGTGGCTCCTTTCTCCTCTCATCCAAACCCCCTCCCTTCTCTTTCTTTGTATCATCTCTTTGGTTGTCTTTCACATAAAAATACGAACATTTAGGGGCGCCTGAGTGGCTCAGTCGGGTAAGCAACTGCCTTTGGCTCAGGTCATGATCCCAGGGTCCTGGGATTGAGTCCTGCTCAGCGGGGAGCCTGCTTCTCCCTCTCCCTCTGCCTGCCGTTCCCCCTGCTTGTGTGCTCTCTCTCTCTGTCAAATAGATAAAATCTTTAAAAAAAAATACGAGCATTTAGTAGACAGAATTCATTGATTTATTAACTATCTAGTTCCAGAGCTGGGCGCCTGGGGAGGGTGCAAACATTAGGAGAATGACAGAGCTGCCCTTCTGGTGATCATAAGAGAGAAACATTGAAATGCAGAATTCCAGTATATTATAATAAAGACTGTTAAAGTCTGTGCTGAGGATTTTATTTACATCCCTTCATATAATCTTAAAAAAAAATGCTGTAAGGTTGCTGATTTTTTTGTCCTCGTTTTACAGAGCAGAACACTGAGACTCTGAGAAGTGAAGTCATTTGGTCAGGGTCACTTAAATAGCAAGTCACCCAGTGGGAAATACAGCCCCACGTTTGAGCTGCAAAGCTCATGCTCTTCGCCACCCTGAATACAATCTCCCGCCTCGCCTCTCTCTGAGGGCTGACCATGAACAGTAGAATCTCATAATAGACTCTTGACATACTGAATATTAGTGAGGAGCTGGAGACCTCTAACCAGCTGGAAGTCATTGGTTGCGATGTTTTTATTCTTGTGTTGTTTCTGTGGAATTGCCTGGAAATTATATCGCCTTTATGCAGTTAATAGTGCATTTGTTATCACTAGGCTTCTCGGGTTTAACACGTTCTATACGAAAGTATCTTATTTGCCCATCTGTTACCTTCTTAAGAGCCAGGTTCAAATTTCTACTTCACTATAGGTTTGAGAAATGTTAAGTGCCTTACAGCTGAAAGAGAAAAAAAATAGGGTTATTTGTCACAGAGGGTATAAAGGAACCACTTTCTGGATCACTGAAGGTAACTGTGTTAATGTTAATTGTCTGCTTTTATCCATTCCAGTTAGCCCGAAACCAGCTCCCGGGCATCCCTTGGAGGAGCCAGACCTCCTCCTGTCCTGGGTTGGGCCTGGAGTGCCGCCGGAGGTGAGGCTTCAGGTCTTTTGGGGGTGGAGTTGGGGGGAGGAGCTTCAGTGTCCTCTTTTCTGATCGTAGTAGTTACTACCCTCTCCCCTACTGTGACTCCTTTTGTTTTTATTGCTTCACTCCAGACATCCGATTCATAGATTATTCTAAAAGATGGTTCTGTAAGAGCTACTTAGTTAATGTATTCAGTAAATGTTTACTGAGCATTTCTGCCAACCAAGCTCTGGAAAAACTCCTCATTTGGGGATCCGAATCTGGCAGATCTACACCCCACCAAGTTCCCCGGTCAGGGTTGTGCCCCAACCTAGTTCTGCAGATGAGCAAAGCCACTGGTTGCGATGAATGACTATGAGGGCACCGCGGGTATGAACCGCATCTGCCAAGATCCTTGTGCTGGTTGTCGTATGCCCCTCCCCCATCCTCAGTCACAGTCAGATCCCCAGTGATTGAGCCCCTCAGATTGCCCTGCAGTCCCCATGGTGAGGGATTAGAGTGGGGGGCTCCTGCAGAGTGCCCCACGGTGCTGGTTGCCGTTTGTCCCTCCTGGGTTCTTCTTTCCCACTGGAGGACCTGGTGGCCCACGGGAGACCTCTCCATGTGGGGCACCGGCCTGGGGGCGGGGCGGTGTGGTGTGGTCAACACGTAGCTGCTTCTCTTACCTTCTGATGCATTCTGTCCTGGTGTCCGAGGTGCAGGGGGTGCTTCAGCCTCACACCTGTGTTCTAGGAGTCTCTCAGTGTCTTGTTCTTGAACAGACGTTCGTTGTTGCTGTGAAGGGGTGTGAAGTCAGGAACAACCTCTGCCACCATCTTGGTGACGTCACGCACTCTCTGCCCACTCTGAGCTTTTGTTCTGGTGTGGGAGGTGCCCAGGAAACCAAGAAACATGTGACACGATGTCCGATGCTGATAAATGCTGTGAAGAAAAGTAAAGCTGAATACTGGGATGGGGAAACATGGGGGCGAGTGTCTTAGTTAGTTTGGGGTGCTGTAACAAAATACCGTAAACTGGGTTGCCTCACAACAGACATTTATTTCTCACAGTTCTGGAGCCTGGACGTCTGAGAGCGGGGTGCCAGCAGGGTCGGGTTCCTGGTGAGCACGCTCTTCCTGGCTTCAGACAACTGCCTTCTTGCCGTGTCCTCCCGTGGCAGAGGGAGAGAGGGATCATTTCTCCCATGTCTTCCCTTAGAAGGGCACTGGTCCTCCACCTTCATGACATAATCACCCCATCTACAAATACTCTCACATTGGGAATTAAGGGTTCAACATAGAATCCTGGGGGAGCACAAGCATTCAGTCTTCTGGCACTGAGTGAAGTAAGAAGAGCTTTCCAGGCACTGGGAATTGCAAGTTCGAAGACCTGAGATGGGACACACCAGAGGAACAGCTCTGCGGGCTGCAGTGTTGTTCTTGGAGCTGTGCAGGCAACGAATGCAAGAGCATTCAGAAATGAAGTTGGAGAGGTACCAGGGGTCGGTCCACGTAAGACCTAAATGGTGGGCAACTTGGATTTGATTCCCAGTGGCTTGGGGAGCCTTTCTGAGTAGGGACAGATATGCTAGGACTTCCATTTTAAAAGGTCACTACGGATGCTGTGGGGTTGGGGGTAGGGGCCAAGACGGGAAGTGTGGTATGGTCTAGGTGAGACTGGGTTGGTAATAGTGGGGGTTATAAGAGGTGGTTGGATTGGGGACACCGAAGGTAGAGTTGGTACCGTTTGCTGATACATCAGTTGTGGGGTGTGACCTAACCCCCAATGTTATGGTATTAGGAGGTGGACATTTGGGTGATTAGGTTTACATGTAAGGGTCATAAGAGTAGGGTCCTCAGGATGGGATTGGTGTCCTTATAAGAAGAGGAAGAGCGACTAGAGCTTGCTCTCCTCCCCCCACGTGCGGACACAGCGAGAAGGCAACCATGTGCAAGCAGGAAGGGTGCACTCACCAGAACCCCACCCCACTGCCACCCTGATCTTGGACTTAATGCCTCCACAACTGTGAGAAATCAATTTCTGTTACTTAAGCCACCCAGCCTGTGGTATTTTGTTATAGCAGCCCAAGCTAAAACACCTTCCCTTCCTGTTTATTTGTTCAATGAGCTATTACATGCCAGGTGGACAAAGCCAAATAATTAAATTGAAACACTACAGTGGTGTGTAGAGTTTAAGTGAAAGTTTACTTTTCTCCCTCCAGTCATAACCCCTTTGAGGTATAGCCCTTTGAACGGCTTGAGGTTTATTCTCCTAGACCTGTGCCATCTAATGAGGTAGACATTTGCCACTTGTGGCTATTCAAATTTAAATTAATTAAAATTAAATACAATTAAACATTCGATTCCTCAGTCATACCAGCCATATTTCAGGGGGTCAGTAGCCATCTATGACTAGCTGCACCGTGTTGGACAGAATGGATGGCATTTCCATCATCACAGAATGTGCTGTTGAACAGCACTGTTCTAGATGAATTCTGTTCATATACAAATGTTTGTATATGTGTGTATATGCACACACACACATATATCTGTGCAGTTGGCATAATATTGTACATACTCCTCTGCAATTTGTTTTTTCCACCTAACACAGAAACTGTTAATTTGGTGTGATCCACACGCAACATCATGCCAGGAAAATTTTAAAACAGAGTGCATAATCAAACGGAGAGTTTTAGTAAATTAAAAATATTTTAATTCCAGGTTTTAGAGGTAACTGCAACACATCCTTAATGCTTGTTCCAACTTTAACTAAATAAATTATTTTTGGACATAGTCCAATCAGCCTTGGGTATGTAAAGAAAGAAGATTCAGAAGCTGTAGCTTGAGCTTAATCTACTATGCTCACCACACAACACACACACACACACACACACACACTTATTTCCTGTTGCTCCTGTTCTATAACAGGGATTATAATCTTCTCCTGTTTAGTATGCTCACTATTCAGTAGACCAGCACTGTCCAGAATGGTAGCCATGAGGCACATGTGGTTATTTAAATTGAAATGAAATGAAATTTCGTTCCTCAGTTGTACTAGTCCACATTTCAAGCATCCATTAGCCATTTGTGGCTGGTCCACAGTGTGGATCTGCAACATTGCCATTTTGGAGAAGGTTCTATTGGACAGCCCTGTACTGGAAGCTTTCTTCAAATACATTTCTCATTCAATGCAGTGATTTTCCCACAGTTGAGGAATGGGGGACTCTGTCCAGGAGGATATCTCAGAATTTATGGGAGTGAGTGGAGAGTTTGCGCTTCCATGCCCTTCCCCAAGATTCTGATCCTCCTCTTTGAAGACGCATGTACTCCAACTATCTGTTGAGAATTAGTGTTCTATAGTAAGTTAATTGTGGGAAAGAAAATTGATACCAATAGCATTTCAAAGTTAGAATATTATTTTGATAATTGGTGATGCATATACAGTGTTAAATAGCATCTATATATACAATAAATGTCACTGTTCAATTTTTTTTAAGATTTTATTTATTTGTCAGAGAGAGGGGGAGAGAGCGCACAACCAGGGGGAGTGGCCAGCAGAGGGAGAAGCAGGCTCCCCGCTGAGCAAGGATGCGGGACTCCATTCCAGGACTCTGAGATCATGACCTGAGCCAAAGGCAGACGCTTAACTGACTGAGCCACCCAGGCGTCCATGTCACTGTTCAGTTTAGAATAGGAGGTATTTAGATGCATTAGTTACAGTGAGTGCTGACAACAAATTAGGTTTAAACTTTTTAAAATGAGAAAAGAATATTGGAAATGTACCCTTTTGTGAAAAATAGATGCATTTATGTTGACATTTATGTTAGAAAACTATGTAATCTGGATGGATTCACAGGATGCATTCCCTCTGGGAATGGAGAAAGCATATAAGAGGGAGACAGAGGTATAACAATGACTTTTTCACTCCATACCCTTTTCTTTATGTACCTTGTAACTATGTGCTTACATTACTTAATAAAAACAATAAATAAAACAATGAAGGACAAAATAAAATAGATGAGAAATGTGCGGGATACAGAATAGATGACTTAGGAGATAAGGGTCACTTAGGACAGAAAGAATTCTGTAGTTTGATAGGAGCAGAGGGTTGGTCTGAAGTTTCATGTGACCATCATATGAAATCTCATGAGGCCTCCTGGCATGCCAGGTCCCGGGCTTGGCAGACCATTTCTGACAGGATGGTAATTTTGCAGTAATTAAACTATTCACAACTGTTTTGGTACCTAGAACTTAATACATTTTAGGAGAAAAAATATTCCTAGTACTGAGTATTTTTTTTTTAATGCAACCTTTTTTTTTTTTTTTAAGATTTTATTTATTTATTTGACAGAGAGAGACACAGCGAGAGAGGGAACACAAGCAGGGGGAGTGGGAGAGGGAGAAGCAGGCTCCCCGCAGAGCAGGGAGCCTGATGTGGGACTCGATCCCAGGACCCTGAGATCATGACCTGAGCCGAAGGCAGACGCTTAACGACTGAGCCACCCAGGCGCCCCTAATGCAACCTTTCTTAACACTCGTGGAACACAGCTTAGGAAATGCTGATTTAAACTCTTGCAAATAATTATCCCAGAAAGACGAGGTTGAAAGGAAATTGTTATAGGTCTGGGGTCCCTGCTTCAGCGCCAGTCTTTGAAGAAGATGAATACTGGTGTTAATTGAGTTTAATTTGAATAGTGACATACCACAGCTTTATTCGGCTTGTACCACCCACATAAAAGTCACACGTGCACTGAATATGGACTCGGAAGCCCGCACTGCCCCGTCTCCTCCCCCATTCTTTGCTTACAACCACTATGAGTGACCAAGGGGTGGGAGGGTCCAGCAGCGGGGGTCATGCGCAGCGGGGACAGAGCTGCTTTCGTCCACATCACGTCTCTGCATCCCAGCTTCCAGGAGACCATGACAACAGGCGTGGAGTGTGCAGAGAGCCAAAGGGAAGTGTTAGGTTTTGAAAACAGAACCCTGGAGTTCAGAATCGCTCTCTCTCTATGAAAGCAAATGCTGGGATTAGTACTTTTTCAGGAAAGAAAACTGAGGGGAAACCAGTTGTGGAAAAATTATGCCCTAAACTGCATGCATTACAAAAGAGATCTTGTTTGTTGTGGAAGTTTAAGGTAACGACTTCCCAAAGGCGAGGATAATTTTCAGTATATTTAACAGCCAGCACAGCAAAGGAATTCACACACTGAGCATCCATGCCAGCCTCACATACTGGTGTGGTGTACCAGTATGTACAGGCTGGATGTCACTCCCGCCCAACAGCAGAGCCATTTGAGAACAAAGAAGAACTCTTGCTGGCGTTGCTGGGTTTTGTGGCCGAACCTGTGGGTTGTCCTCTCAGTCTCCTCTCAGTGACATCTTTATAGAGTCACTGCAGCCCTACTTCGTAGTGGGCAGCTTTGTGGCCATATGACTAAATTCTGGTTAATGGGCGGTACATTATCACGCGGTCGTTTCTAGAACCTTCCTTAAGGGACAATATGTGTCCCCCCTGCCTTTCCCATTCTGCCTGGAATTTGGATGCCATCATCGTGAACCACGAAGTTGACGTCACTCATGGTAGAGCAACAGTATGGGTAGAGTGCTATTTTTGCCTTCCTGGACTTCTACCTGTGAAAAGAAAGAAACTTCTCTTGTTTAAACCACAGATACTTTGGGCTTGTAGACATTCCCACCCAAAACTAAATCTAACGATTGTAGGTCCCTGATCTGCTAGGCAAATTCAGTTTTATTTAAACTCCTAACCCTCCTGTGAACTAGGTATTTATGTTCCTACTTAACGGATTAGGAGACAAGAGGCTGAACAAAAACGAAGGAACTTGCCCAGATACCAGAGCCAGCACTTGAATCCATGTCTGATCTTTCTGACTTCAAATCGCCAGGAGCTTAATCCTTGCTTTAGTAATTAACGTGAAACATAAAGGTCACGTGGCACATGGTTTTGTAACATTCATGCTTTGGCAGAGCCCCAATTTTGTGAATTTTTTTCAAAAAGAGGTTGGGTTTTTCAGAGAAATTCATTTGTGGCTTTTTGAAAGTGACAAACATGTTCACTGTTTTTCAGTCAATAATACTTATCAGGAAAACTTTTTTTTTCAAATTTCAAAGAAAGCTGTGTTGTTCCTCTCATTTCCAGTGTTTGCTTAATTTGCTTGATTAGGACATTTGCTTGATTAGGACATTTGCTTGATTAGGACATTTCTGTGAAAAGAGGATAGTTCGACGAGAGACCGTGTGGTTCATTTTCTTTAGTTATATCTACATTAAGGGATATTTCCAGAAAACTTGGGATTTTTGTAGAATTCTCCTTACTGTGCCACAATTCCAGAACATCCCCTCCCCCCCATATCTGTTATATGATAATGTAGAAATGAGGATGATAGTGGGATCAAGGGTATGAGTTACTTGGATTGTCACATGGGGGCATCCTCGGCAGCCAGCATTTCTACAAAATTTAGACAGGAGAAGAGAGACATGAGGTGGCTGTGTGCCATGCTGCTTGGGGCTGGGTGGAGTGGGCAGACTGGCAGCTGATGCCCGTAGCACAGGTGGGACCCAGCAGGTCTGGGGAGGCTGGTAAACTGGGTCCAGTGCAAACAACTAGTTGGCAGCAGAACTCGCAGTCGAGCAGGGGCTCTTGACCTGCTGCCAGGGCTCCTGGTGGTGCCCTGGGCGATGCTTCACGTCCATTCATTTTTGTAACCTCACAGTGGACACTTGATTGGTTAGAACAGCAGTCTCTTGAGTGTATTCCTGAGAACACTGGATCTGCGGGATTTGCTATATAAAAAAGAATTCTGTGGCAAACAGCTTTGGGAAAATGCTGTGTTCTAATACCTGTCTTGAAAATTCACAATACACATTTTGCATTTTGAAAGTCTAAGGTGAGGGGCACCTGGGTGGCTCAGGTTAAGCGTCTGCCTTCAACTCAGGTCATGATCCCCGGGGTCCTGGGGTCGAGCCCCAAGTCCAGCTCCCTGCTCAGTGGGGAGCCTGCTTCTCCCTCTCCCGCTGCCCCTCCCCCCAGCTCGTGCACGCTCTCAAATAAATAAATAAAATCCTCAAAAAAAAAAAAAATCTAAGGTGAGGAATCTATTTCACCTTATTTTTAACCCAGTTTCTGAAACATACTTGAAAATAGAAATGTTTTTTTTTTTATTTAACATCTTATGGAAACTACTTCATGATTCTTTCAATAAGCCGTTAATAATGGCATTGGAAGTTGCTGTGTGAGTAGGTTGGATTCCTGAGAAAATGTAAGATCTGCATCTAACAACATGGGACTTTTCTTGGCATCCTGTTTGCTCTTATTTGCCAGGCCATATTCTCCAAAGTGTAGTGTGTCTCTGCTTGTGTATAGCTCAGAGCAGCAAAACTTTCCTGCTTTGAAAAGCTGTCTGGGTCATCTAACGGTGCCTCTTCACGTGCTGGTTGAGGAAGCTAAGATTTAGAAAGGTGAAGTCGTTTGCCAGAGTCCACACAGCTAGTTAGTGAGGATGGGGCCAGGGTCCTCTTCACGTGCCTAGCAGAAATGACTCTAGTTAGTTCCTTACTTTAAAAAAAAAAATTTTTTTTTTTTAGTGTTTCCTCCCACTTGGGATGGATAAGAGCAAAAACACCAATACTTGATTTCCTGCCAGCGTTTGGGATTGGCACAAAAATGAGCAGAAGAGGGAGTGCCCAGGGAGGCATAGAGGCTGCTCAATAAAAAGTGTGCCACCGGGGAAACCCGAAAATCCAAATCAGGACCGTTGTGAAAAATCATTTTATTTGTGTGGCTAAGAATGACTTAAAATAAGCTCTCTTTGCAAGAGAACGCAGAAACTGAGTTACTTCCGGCAGCGGGTGGGTGGGGGGGCCCTCCTAAGCAATGACGGAATTGACAGCAGAACAGACAGAATTGCAACTGTTGCTCAGAATTGCACCTGTTGCTGTACTTGTAGATGGGCAGGTGCCTTGGACCCATCAGGCAGTGCCCGTTACCTGCCAGAGGCAGATGGCCCTTGTCTGGTTTTCACAAAGTTAAGGGTTTGGAAAGAAGGATTTCTGAAATTGCTTTTTACAAGGCCAAGAGCATTGACATCGTTAGGGTCCAAATTACTATTTACCTTCAATTTAGATTTTTCCTTCTTCCGTGGTGAAATTAGTAGACCCTTGTTCATTAATTGCTGTATGGAATTGGATTCTTTTCTTAGGAGAGGTTCTTTTTTTTTGTTTTATTAAGTGTCATAATTTCACCTGTCACAGATTTTTGTGGCATCAATTTTTAGTATTCACCCTGTGTTTAATGAAATACCGTCTACAGTCTTAATTTAGAGAAAAATAATTAAGCCACCGTGTTTTCTTCTACTCAGATAGAGTAATTCTTCCTTCAGAAGGGAGAAGGTTAATGAAAGATCATTTTTACTTTTTTTTTCTTGAAGATTTTTAGTTTTTTGAGAGAGAGCATGCGTGCATGGGTGGGGAGGGAGGAGCAGAGGGAGAGGGAGAAGCAGACTCCCTGCTGAGCAGGAAGCCCAACACAGAGCTCTGTCCCAGGACCCTGAGATCATGACCTGAGCCAAAGGCAGATGCTTAGCCAACTGAGCCACCCAGGCGCCCCAGATCATTTTGACTGAGTAGGCCTCACAACCCCTGCCTGAACTTTGGTACCTAACCGCTCCTCTGTCTTTGAATTGCTCTAATTATTATTAGGTTCTTTCTTGTATTGAGTGGACATATGCTGTGTGGTGCCTTTGGCCTGTGTTCCTGGTTTTGTCTTCTAGCCCCATTCGGGGAACAAGGTAGAAAACCCCACTGCATATGTATATTCTACATATTCTCATTTAATCTGCATGACGAGTCTGACAGGTACTATCATTTTTCTCCCTTTTACAGGTAAGGCAACTGAGATTGAGACTGAAGATTCTAAGTGATTTTAGAGAGCAAATGATTTTCCAGGGGCATGATATGACAAGTAATGGCCAGTTCCCTGTCGGTAGTGGCCCCTCAGTGTGAGGAGGAGGCAGGATGGTACTTGATGGAACAAGGTTCAGGGTCCTCCTCGCCATGTAGAAAATCTCTGCACCTCCCCAAATCCAACATACGCCTTGAAATAGGGTGGACTGTAGCGGCAGGAAGGTTGCCTACCTGTCCCATGCACACCTGTTTACTTTATCCCCTTACCTGGAAATGTCACCAGACTTCAGATTGGGGCTTCTCATGGCAGCTGGTTCATTGTAATCTGTTAATTGAAGCCTTTTGATGTATAGCACTCACTGAGTCTGTATAGGGAAATCAAATGATATTCAAACTGCATATACATGCTCGATCTCTGTGTAATGCACAGAGCAAAGACTCAACAAATGCTTGTTGATTTTTGAAGGATCAAGTGGTAGCCTTTGAAATTGGGAGATATGGGTATCTGTGGGAATGCCATTCACATACCATGCACAGCCTGCATGCTCCTAGCTGAAGAGGTGCTGAGGTTGGGTTGGATTGAGGCAGCATGGCTGAAGTAGTACCTAAGGATCCCTAAGCAAAAAGGGCGCCAGGGGGTGGGGGCTGGGGGGTGGGTGGGTGGGAGGCAAAGTCATATGGTAAAAGCTGGATTGAGTGTAAATTATAAAGGGCAGAACTCCCATGTGGGTCAGAAACTAATAAGAATTGGAATTAAGAGTAGATTCCAATGCAAGAAGCCATTCTGGGTGAGTAACTTAGGACTGAGGATGTATAGATGGGCTTTGTGTGAGCTGACCCTACATCTAGCCTTTTTCCTTCCAGGTATATACCCTAGAGAAACTTTGGAACATGTGCATAAAGAGAAAAGTTCAGGAAGACCCCCCCCCCCTTAACTTTTATTGGTGTAGAGATAAGTATATGAGGATATCCATGGGCTGGATAAGCACTAAATTCAGGATAGTGGTCTGAGCAGAGCCCATTTTTTCTTGTTAATGCATGATTCAGTAGTCCTCTAAGTTATAATAACACTGTCTAGAATCTCAGTAGATAGGTGTTTTGTGTGCGTGTGTGTTTTCTTAGCTAGTGAAGCTGATAGTAACACAGGGCAGGAAGGACTGAGAGAGAACATTGGGTCTCTCCTTTTGATGATGATGAAGTGTGTAGATGCGGGGATGAAGATTCCAGGTTGCTAGCGGCAGGACTGGGAGTGAGAGCCACGCTTTTCTTACTGCTTCCAGGCCTCTCTGCACTACACCATGTGTGTACTCTTAATGAAGGATCTTTTCTGGACACTAATGTAACTGGTTCCGTGCCCCTAACCCTTTGTGGTTCTTCATGAGAGCACATTAGTGGATTTGGGTGCTTTAAGGTGTAAGTTTCTAAAGCATAGCAACTGCATTGATCACCAAGCCTCTTGGTGCATTTTTCTTCTGTGAAAATATATTAGGGTCTATCCACATTTCTTTTTTCCCTTCAAGATGTTTTATAAGTCTTTTAAATTAAAAACAAACTACTTTTCAATTAAAAAAAAACTTATAAAGCCCCAACTTTATATGGATTATTTGTTCTGAAAAACCTTTGTAGAACAAATTCTTAAAAGTTGTCAATAATTCAGCAATTTCAACAGGAAAAACGTGAGTGGTTTTCAGTCCTCACGCTGACATTCATTTGTAGTAACACAACATTAAGTCCAGTGAGAAACGGACATAATTGCTCCAGGGAATAGCATAGGTCCCACAACATGACCTAAAGACACCTTATATGTTCTCTATAGTACGGCTCTCTGTCCACTTTTCTTGAGTTCTTCTGTAGCTATTGCACACCAAGAGTCTAAGACCACAATAAAAACAAAAAATTCAGTAACAAAATATTAACCTTTCTTAAATTCTGTTTAATGCAAAACAGTCAAATAGTCTATAGACAAAATAAATCAATGAAAACATTGTGTTGTAGGTTAAGTGTAGGTTAAATGCTGTTCCTAGCGTTGTGAACTAACGAGCCCCAAGTGATGCGGAATGAGAACTTCCGTACAACACACTCAGCTCTAAGACCACGGTGATGTCCACTAGCACCCTCTGTCCAGTGGCGCGTAGCTGGTCCTCAGGTACCACGTACACAAACGGTTCTTAAATGCTGAGAAGTGCCGTATACCGAAAACTGGGTTATTACAAGCAGGTGCCTGTAAAGCAGAGATCTCGTAACTCAAGTGGAAATATGGATGTGTTAGAAATGGAAACAGCTGTGCATGCATGTGTGTGTGTACGTGTGTGTACGTGTGAGTGTGTGTGTGGGGGGGGGTGTGGGTATGGCTGGGTTGATGGAAAAAAGAGAAAAAAACCAGTGTGTTACAACTTCCTTAAAGATGTGCATGTAGGGAAACCCCTCTTCTCCTCCCTTTCTCCTGCCTTTCTCCTCAGCTCCGAGATTTATCATTTAGTTTGATTTCATTCAGTCACTGAGGGTTTTTACTTCTGATAAGCTTTTATGCCTTTTTGTAGCATAGAATGAGTGATTGAGGGATGCCTGGGTGGCTCAGCCAGTTAAGGATCTGCTTTCGGCTCAGGTCATGATCCCAGGGTCCTGGGATTGAGCCCTTCATCGGGCTCCCTGCTCAGCAAGGAGTCTACTTCTCCCTCTGCCTCTGCTTGTGTTTCTGCTCTTGCTATCTCTCTCTCTGTGTCAAATAAATAAATAAAATCTTTAAAAAAAAAGAATGAGTGACTGATACATTGTTTGGCTAGCTTGTAATCAGTGGTGAGTAATGTCCAACATCCTATTTATAAATAATGATTCTCTTTTAGTATTCTATAGTCTTCTGTCCCAGGTTTGTTTTAAACTTCCGCGACTTCTTCTAGCCAAAGAAATCATCCCTCAGCTCATTCTGCCTGGGTGAGCTGAAGTATCATTGGAATGTTTGATTTCATTCAGTGTGATACTACTCTGATGCTTAAAATAGTTTGGGTGTAATTCTCTCTGCACTTGGGGAACGGTGGTGGTCTTTATCATTTGATTCAGTAGTAATAATACTTTTCAGGACATGAAATATACAAAAGTGAAAAAACGTATTTCGCCTATTTTCCTAGTAAAATTTCCCGTTTCACAAAGATGAATGACAAGCTGATGTGTTGCCATTTTGTTGTCATTTCCTCAGACTCACTAGTCTGGAAGCGGTGCTGATTTCTCCTCCTCTTTCTTTCCTCCCTTTTGTCAGCAGATGGCGTCTTACGGTTTCCTCTCTCTTTTCTGCTTTCTTCGCCTTTTTATTCCTGTCCTTCCTCCTCACCCCCCGAACCCCCCCACCTTAGCAAACATTTGTCACAAGAATGAATGCTGTTATAAAAAAAAGTCTGACTGTGACATACTGTCTTTTCAAAAGGACAAGAAGGAAAGGAGGAAACAGGTTTTCATTGCTTCGGGCATAGTACAGCTGGTTGGTTTTCTCTGCTAACACGTTTATTTATTCGAGGAACACTTGTTTCCCTTTAGAAGCGGATCTGACATTTTATTGTAACAGTTATGTTTGCCTTTATATTTCTATCATGTTGTTTTGCATGTAGATGGCTCCCCTTTTCCCTTTTAGGTAGATGGGCCCCCTTTCGTTAATTTTACCTGTTTTTAAATACAAAGCTTTTTCCAAAGGAAAACCCTTTGATGTACAGATAAATAGATTAAAATACCTCCACACTTAGTTTGGGGGGCAAGCCTGCTGCTCTAACAGTGGTTGGGGCTGCAGTCGAGAAGATGGCGCATACGTGAAGGCGTGATTGGGTGCAGAGCGCATACAACCTGATGAGAGGCTGGGAATGACCAGGGTAGGGCTTCCCAATATGCACTGGAAAGCCAGACTGCATGTGAGTGAGCTGATTAAATATTCTAAGGAAGCCTACAAACGAACCCCATATTCCTTTTACTCTTTTCCTATCCTTTCCGCCATCAGTATTTACTGAATCTTTCCAGAATGGATACTGCATAAAGAACAGGTGTATGAAATTGTGCCACCAAGGATACAGTCTTCCTGCATGTTAGTCCACTCTCCCACTTTAGAAAAAACGGTAGAGTGAGCCCAGTTTCATCTTTAACGTCCTATTACCACTCACTCATCCAATGCTTGCATAAATCCACGTTGCAACACAGCACCCTCTTCCTTGTGATTATCTTAATTCTATTCCCACTCCTCTTCACTCGCCCACCTACCCCCAAAAAACATGACCTCGTGCTCCCTTGAACATCCTTAGCATTTGTGCAAACCCCTTTTTGGCCTTGTCACTTACTACTTTGTAGTGCGGGTATTTACAGTTGTTGAACTTAAAAGCATCTGGATTCCCAGTAGTTCTCAGCACAATGCCCTGAACAGAAATGCTGCCTGCTAAATCATTTATTGAACACTTATTGCATATTAACTTCTTCAATGCATTGGCTCCTGGAATCAGTCAGACCTGGGTTTGAAACTCAGCTCTGCTGTTGACTAGCTCTGTGATTTTGGCCTAGCCTTAGCCTCTCTGCATTTCAGTTTCCTAATCTGCAGAATGACTACTTGATCGAGCTGTTGTAGAAATAAAAAGCAGCAGTGTAGGTAAAACACGGGGCACAGTAGGTGCTCAGTGCCCTCGGTTTGTACCCACATACCCTCCCAGCACACACATGCCCGGTGTATATATGCATGTGCGAGTTGCTAGGTGCTCGAAGGCAAAAGCCACACAGGTCTGGTGCTTGTGTTACATAAAGAAGAAAAAAGCCATTCAAGGTTACAAGGTGGAGAACAGTGGTACTGTTGGGGCAGGAGAGACGGAGTGCCACAGGAGTTCCTGTCTTTCTCCCAGAGAAAGAATGGATCTGGTTTACGGAGAGTTTTAATGCAAAAGGTGGCAATTGTGGGTTGGGCTTGAATCAATGTTACTGGAGGCTAAAGAGGCAGATAAATACTTAAAAAGATTTGTGTTTTTATTTTTTATTTATTTTTTTTTTAAAGATTTTTATTTATTTGACAGAGAGAGATACAGCGAGAGAGGGAACACAAGTGGGAGAGGGAGAAGCAGGCTTCCCGCCGAGCAGGGAGCCCGATGCGGGGCTCGATCCCAGGACCCTGAGATCACGACCTGAGCCGAAGGCAGACGCTTAACGACTGAGCCACCCAGGCGCCCCAAAGATTAGTCTTTTTAAAAACTATTGTTGTACAATAGAACTCTGTGGTGAAAGACTGAGATTGGAAATGAATACCTACTGATCTGCCAATAGTGTTTTCTGAAATTTGCCAGAGTGCCTACATGTGTGTTTGGATGGCCTACTGTTTTTGGACCAAGTATGGTAGTTGCCACCAGGCATGATGGAAATGGTAAAATAGTTTGGTAGCAACTTCACCAGTACTCTAAGTTTGGTAGTTGATAGCACTGAATTGGGTGCATTTCCCATGGGTACGGAGAAGGGGAAAATTAATTTGGTGACTGTCCATAACGATGCAACATAATCACATACAATACAAAATAGCCCCCTAGTCCTTTCTGTGTACAGATTTTTCTGAATGCTTTGAAGTAGATAGGGGATAAAAGAAGCCCGTAATACTAGACCATCCAAGAAAGAAATCAAATATTGTATCACCCAAATTCAAGCATAGACCTTACTGTGCAGTCTACAGTCTGTAAGGTTGACATTAGTGCTCCCAGTGGGCCCAGAGATCTACTGCCCAGACTGCTGAGTCCATTAAGTAATGGAATCAGGCTTATGCGCTCCCCTCAGAGGTTGAAACTCTTCACAATGAGGATAGCCACTAATAGGCACAAACAGGAATATGTTAGAGTCCTTACATAAGGGTACCGGGACTGCAGAGTCTCTCCTCAGAAAAATTTCAGGAGTGGTCTGATCACAGTCGAGTTGTGTTTTCGCCCTCTGCTTCCCTCAGCACCCGCTGGGCTCTGCTGCTCTGACGAGAGCCTGCAGGAGCCAGAGAGGGTCCTGCTCTGCCAGTGGGGACACGAGAGAGGATCTAAACCCATGTACTCTAGAGCTAGAAAGTCAGTGACACACTGCTATATAGAAAGGTGTGTAGCAGAAACTGCTGCTGAGGACAGGCACTTCTTTGGTATCGGGGGGAGGGGGGTGCCTGGTGTATCTTACAGGAATGAGGTCCCACTGACCCCGTTACTGATCCCATAGCCAGGAAGGGGCTGGTCTCTCCTGGCTGTTCACCTTCTTTCCCCCACCTCCAGATGCCTTGCCATTTTTTGTACTGTTTAAATCGGAAATGGGGAAGAATTTATTTTTCCTCAGGCTCAGCAATCCTGTTTTGGTTGTAAAACAAAGTCAGAAACAAGAGCCTGGTGGTAATAAGCTCTGGGGTTATATTGCTGGTCCTATCAGTCGCCCACTGTATGATCTTAGGTAACTCAGTTTCTGAATACTTGTGTTTACTGAGTGAAATTAGGCTAATGATACCTATTTCACTAGAGAACATAGATTTGTAACCTGGAATCCATAGATGGTCTTCCTTAAAACTATATACAGAGTTACACATTTCTGGGGCCCTTACCCTTTTTTTTGGATTCTCAGAGGAGTCTTTGAACCCCTTCCCCCAAATTAAGAATCTCTGCCTTGGAAGTTATTGTGAATTTGGTAAAAGATAATAGATACAAAGTGCTTTAGTAATATGAAAAACATCACTGCTTCCAACAGATTATAATCACTCTCTGCTTAGACCGCTTAATTCGTATTTTCTCTCTTTCGGAATTCCTCAATAAACACGTCTAATTTTTTTCAGTATCTCCCTTCCTCCCTCCTCCCCATCTCTTCCTTCTTTCCAGTTGCAGAAGATCTAGAATAGAAACCTGAGTACAGTTTTCCAGATTTAAGCAGTTTTCCAGTCTCTAGTTCAGCCCTAGGCTTATTTCCCTGGTTGTGCTATGTTTCCAACTTCTACCAGTGCTTTGGTATTTAAAACTGACTTTAGGGTCTTTGATTTCCATAATATTCTTCTGGTTACTTTTGTGTTAGTGATATTTCAGCCCTACGTCTATATTTATAGAGAAAAGATTAATTTTCTCTTATCTAATCCTTTGAAAGAGACACCTTCAGCGGCTTACCCCATTTGAACTTACAAAATATTCTCTTAAGTATGAGCTTATCTTTTTGTCAGTCAGAAACAGAAAGAAGAAAAAGATCACCCTAGATTTCTTTCATAAGACTCTTGCATTCTAAACCCAGATATAGTTCCCAGTTCTTTGAGTTAACCTCTTATTACAAAACAAACCATTCCCAGACTTACTGGATTTAACACGATTGTTTTATTTGCTCTTGCCTCTGTGAGTTGGAGGGGGGCTCAGCTGGGTGGTTCTTCTGCTAGTCTCTCTGATGATCTACAGTGGTTGCGGCAAGATGGTGGCTGGGGCTGGAATATCCAATACAGCTTCACTCATGTCCTCCACCTTTGTCGGGTCATTTGGGAGGTTCTGATCTCTTTTTCTACCTGGCTTGCTTGGTCTTCTATATTGATAGCTGTGTATCAATAGATATTTGCGAGGACAAGCCCCACTATACAAATACTTACTAAGTTTCTGTTTGCCTCATGCTTACTAACATCCCTTTAGTCCAGCCCGGAGTCGGTGTGGGAGGGCACGGCACACGATGTGAATTCCAGGAGTCATGGTTCGTTCGGGGCTGCCAAGATAACATGCTACACTAGCATATAGGAGTAGCTCATTTAATATTTTTATGAAATGAGTGATTTAAGTTTTCGATGCAAGATAGTTCACAACTCATCTCTTTTTAATAAGGTTAATTTGCATTTAGAAGATCCCCTCTTTGTAATCTTTGCTTATTTACTTATTTATATATTTATTTATTTTGGTGATTCAGCTATTTTTTGTGGTCTCCCCCATCAATACGCACACCCAAACATAACTTAAAATTTGTTTTAAATTTGGACGTACAGAATTTTCCTGTAATTCTGGAGTTGTTTTTTTTGTTTTTTTTTTTTTGCTTTTGTTTGGATAAGGAATATGATTATTTTTTTTGCAAACTGTCTGTATGTTTGTAAGTTTACCTAAATGGTGAACCATAAGTGTCCTTCCCCTTTATTTACAGCCACTCTGGGTATGTGACATCAGTGAGAATGAAGTTGCCCTTTGCTCTAAGGAAGCTCAGATTTAGAAATCTAAACTAAACAACTGACGAATTGAAAGAGCTTGAGGCAGTTGAGTAGAGGATGAGATTTTGTTACAAATGTTTCTCTTTTGCAAATTGTTTTCATCTAAAACTCCCCATTAATATATTTTAAGAATTCATTGTAATAGACCATTAATTACTTGGTAACAGAAGTAGAAAAGCTGGTAAGAGGGGAAGAGGAATTTTTAAATTTTTTTTAAGTTTAGGAGTTGTTTTTTTTTTTTTTAAGTTCTAGGAGTTGCTGTCATTTCAGGACAATCAGAAATCGAAACAAAGCATCTCTGGTATTAAAATATATCATGGAAAACATTCGATGTGACATAGCTCATCTGCATTCAGTCTTAAAGATTGATGAATGTCAGGTCATTTTTCCAAGGAGAGTGATAACCTTGCTCTTCCTTGGAAACATCTCAGAACATTTTTTAAAAAATAATTTTTTAAAAAATTTAATTTTAGAGAGAGAGAGAGAAAGCACGAGCGGGAGAGGCAGAGGGAGAGAGAATCTCAAGCAGACTCTGCACTGAGCACGGAGCCTGATGTGGGGTTTGATCTCATGACCCCGAGATCATGACCTGAGCTGAAATCAAGAGTTGGAGGCTCAATCGACTTTGCCACTGGGCGCTCCTCTGAAGAACATTTTAATTTATGAGAAAGACCTGGCAGATTATGAGAAAAACCTGGTTACAGTTCCAGAACAGAAAGCTGATTGTACCAAACGATAGTATTTCTGAAAGTAAGGTATTTAAATGTAGTACTTCTCAAGCTTCCGTGTCCGTGCAGATCTTGGGGAGCTTATTAAAATACAGATTCTGATTCGATAGCTCTGGCTGTTCATTTCTGATGAGCTCCCAAGTGATTTGAGAGTACTGGTCTGCCAACAAGGCTTTAGTAGACTTAACCCTTTAGTAGTCCTAACCCTCCTATCCTGGCCAAGCCTCTAAGGTAAACCCACTTAATTCCTACACACACAGGTATGTGACTTTTTATTTCTGTCATTGACCTCTGGTAGGACAAACAGACGTCCTTTTAGCATCTTTTCACACATGCTCAAGCCATGTATTTCACAACTAGGAAATAGGTATTAATTTAAAACTACAGTTGGCCCTGGAGCAACACGGGTTTGAACTTTGCAGGTCCACTTATGCGTGGATTTTTTTTTCCCAATAAATACAGTACAGTACTGTAAATGTATTTTCTTGTTCTTATGGTTTTCTTTCTTTTTTTAAAAAAAGACTATTTTTAAATAACCTCTACACCCAACGTGGGGCTGGAACTCACAGCCCCCAAGATCAAGAGTCCCATGCTCTTCTGACCAAGCCAGCCAGGCGCCCACTCTCCCTTATGATTTTCCTAATAACATTTTATTTTCTGTAGCTAGGTTTATGGTAAGAATATAGTATGTAATACATATAACCTACAAAATATGTGTTAATCGTTATCGGTTATCGTATGTGTTTATGTTATCGGTAAGGCTTCTGGTCAGTAGTAGTCTATTAGTAGTTAAGTTTTGGGAGAGTCAGAAGTTATATACAGATTTTCGACTGTTCGAGGTGGGGTGTGGTTAACCCCCAAGTTGTTCAAGGGTCAGTTTTGTTTCCTGTAGTATAGGGCATTGAGTCATTTGTATAAATCTGGCCTTTGTTAATGGCTATAACTTGAAAACAGAAAATTCTTTGGTTTAAGTTGAATTGATTAGTCCCTCAGGGATTTCTTTTTTTTATATAATTTTATTTTATTTTCAAAAGATTTTATTTATTTATCCGACAGAGAGAGAGAGACAGCGAGAGAGGGAACACAAGCAGGGGGAGTGGTAGAGGGAGAAGCAGGCTTCCTGCTGAGCAGGGAGCCCAACTCGGGGCTTGATCCCAGGACCCCAGGATCATGACCTGAGTGGAAGGCAGATGCTTAATGACTGAGCCACCCAGATGCCCCCCTCAGGGATTTCTTATCAAAACCCTCATATCTGGCTATCAACAAGACTTCTGCTTGTATGAGATTCTTCAAAGCCAAGGTAGATAGAGGGCCAGACACTCTATCCAGTCTGCCAACTTTTGTCAAGTGCTAGCTGGTAGAAATGGGGTCAAAGTGTAGTTACCAACACTCCCAAGACTTCCTCTGAACCAGGGAACCTAGAGATGTGGCCATCGTCCCTTACTCTGGTGCCTTCATTTCTCCAGAACTGTTTCTTACACTGGGCTTAAACATCTCTTTGGAGATACTGAAATCCAACCCACATTTTTTCTGTGCAGTTTTCACAGTACGTTCTTTCTCTTTACAGAGGGAAGCAGTTCAACCTCATAGATCTAGTCCATCCAAATAGTCCTACCAAAAAGTTTGTTTTCCAGGTTTAAAAAATATTTTTAATTGGAAAATTATGTACTAACCTTCACCTTGGAAGACACTACCCATGGAACTCATGCTTTGGACAAAGGCAGAGTGGGTAATAGGAGTGAGGGCTTTGGAATCAGACAAGCTTGGATTTGCATCCTAGCTCAGCTGTTACCAGCCTGATCCTAAGTCATTTTTCTTTTTTCTTTCTTTTTTTTTTTAAAGATTTTATTTATTTATCTGAGAGAGAGAATGGGAGACAGAGAGCATGAGAGGGGAAGGGTCAGAGGGAGAAGCCGACCCCCCGCTGAGCAGGGAGCCTGATGTGGGACTTGATCCCGGGACTCCAGAATCATGACCTGAGCCGAAGGCAGTTGCTTAAGCAACTGAGCCACCCAGGAGCTTCCTAAGTCATTTTTCTAAATTGAATTATGTCTGGGGAGGGTTCCCACTTCTCAGGGTGTGTGGAAATCCAATCTCAGTTGCCATTGGGATCCCTCACTTTCCAGAAGGAGAGCAGGACTTCTGGTCCTCATCCGTTCCTGGTTGCCACTGTTCGTGCACCTGCCCTGGACCCCTGACATCACTCAGAAGGGAGGCTCATTAGTGGCTCTGCTTCCTCCACTGGCCAGCTCACTTAAAGGGGTCTTTGCAGAACACCCCAAACCATATGTTTTCTACAGTCTCCACAAGAACTGTGCCCACATCTTCATCTGAAGTCTTGCCTCCAGCAGGTGTGTAATGGGCCAGGGCTTTGCTCTTCATGGTACCCTAACCCTTTCCCCTCCCAGTTTGGGGAAAATCAGTCCTATGGGTTGAATAATTCACTTTTTCGCACAAGCCCACAACGCTCATACCCATTGCTTTGGGGGATTCTGGCACTTGAACTCCTTTGGTCTTCACCTTTAAAACTCAGAGGCCCCCAGGTTAGTCCACCCATGTAGAGACTTCTCCTCTTTTTGTTCTAAAGCACCAGCCCCCCCCCCGCAAAAAACCCCAAAAACCTGTTTACAGCTACTGCTGACATGATTGTGTGTTTATATGGAGCCAGATGCTATTCTAGAAGACCATTAAGTATCTTTATTATTAAATAATGTTTATTTATTATTAAATAATTTATTACTAACCTTAGTTTACATAACAACTCTGGATGGTGTTCTTCGCATGTTTACATGTAAGGAAATTGTGGCCTACGAGGGGGTGGAGGGTTTGACCAAGTGCCTGCAGCCAGTGAGTGGGACAATCTGCAGGTGAACAGAGATGTTTGGTTACTAAACCCTGGAAACGTGCTTGCTGGATTCTCCCATTGCCGGTGACTCTTCCAGCTTGCCTGTGTTTGTTAAATGTATTTCCCTTCTCTGAAAACATGAGTGTAGGATAGTTGCACACCCAGGTGTCCTTCCACCTGAACAATCTGTGATTGTGCATCACCACTGTCTTTCTTCCCATCTTTGTCAGCAAGAGGAACAACTTTGACCATGTAAAGAGGACAGAGCTGCAGCGGTCCCCTGGGAAGTGTAGCTCAGTGGGGGGACACCCAGTGACTTCTGTTAAAAATCAGCGGCTCTCCGCCTCTAGTTTGCTGAAGGAGATGGCAGAGAACCTCGAAAGTGTTGACTACCTTTGAAGAAGCACAGTGAATTTGAAAAGGGTCAAATAAAGAAGGAGAACTACTACTACCTTTGTCCAAATTTTAAATAAAGCAAGAAAATCCGGAAGCTTAACTAGATGTTTTGGCTGTCGATTCCCCAGTGAAACAGAGTCAAAGAGATGATTTATCAACGTTTAGAAAAGCATGTGGTATTAGTAGGTCTAGCACTTCACTAAGGGACAAATGTTACACTGACTTTATTTCCTGTTTTGAAGGAGTCCTCATATTAAGGGTATGCTGTTGACATATTTTGTCTTGATTTTACTAAAGCATTTGACCGAGAATTCTATGAAGATGGTGATATGTTGATTAGATCAGTAGCTTCCCCTCCTTTTTTTTTTTTTCTTCCCTCTTAGACCAGCTTCTCATCTCTATTCCATACCTATTGGAAGAGAATTATTGAGTAAAGGGCCCAGGAATCCATATATTAAAAAAGCTTATCCAGGTCCACGACAGCCATTCCAGACTGCTGTTTGAGAAACACTCACAGAAGTTTTCAGATTTTGGTGGGGGCAGGGAATCCCCTGCTCAAATAAAATTATATACGAAACTCTACTATGTAAAACAGATAAAGACACATAGGACTAATACAAATTTTTTGAAGTCTACGTGTGTAAGTTTTTACTGAAGAGTCAGAACAATGAGGCTGTTAATGAAAAAAAAAAAGAAACATTTAAATCTGGTGTTGATAGTAACTGTGTAAAAGCTGTATTCACATCAGCTTCGGTGTTTAATAAAATTGTATCCTTTGCTTTAAATGCATAATATTTAAGAAATCTGCTCTTACAGGTAATACTCACAAGTTATAACAGGGTTTGCATGTGTGTGTGTGTGTGTGTGTGTGTGTGTTTGTTTTTAAATAACTTGCCTTGGAATCCCAGGATGCTTTTCACTTCTGCCAGCCTGACGTAGGGAATATTTGTCTCAGAGCCCTGACCCTGTACCGAAACCTATGGAAACAATTGCGCACATTCCTTATCATAAATCTAAAGTCATACAGGAAACCTCTAATTCTGAGAATAAATATTTACCCTCTCTCAAGTAGGATATTATCACAAAGGGCTTTTTGACTGTGGTCAAAGCAAGGCCATACAGATGCCCTGGAGCCCCGCCCGGCGTGTGATGGAGGCCCGCACTGGGTGTGGTTTTGTACTTGCGTGCTCACTGGGACAACTGCACGAGAGCGTGCGCAGGAGACCGCGGGGCGCCAACTTCCCTTCCTCGTGTCACGCTTCCAGGAAGTCCACGTGTGCGCGGACAGGTGGCCCCAGAGCCTGCTGCGGGGGCCGCGTGGCTCCCCCAGACAGGGTCGTTAGGCGTGACCTGTGTATCTGCCGTGGGTGAGAGGCTGGCATATTGTCAACTATTTCAGTGTCATTTAAAAACCACAGTTGGGGCGCCTGGGTGGCTCAGTCGGTTGGGCGACTGCCTTCGGCTCAGGTCATGATCCTGGAGTCCCGGGATCGAGTCCCGCATCGGGCTCCCTGCTCGGCGGGGAGTCTGCTTCTCCCTCTGACCCTCCTCCCTCTCATGCTCTCTGTCTCTCACTCTCTCTGTCTCAAATAAATAAATAAATAAATCTTAAAAAAAAATAAAAATAAATAAAACAACCACAGCTTTTAAAAATACCTAAAATACGTTCAAACATGAGAGACAGATGGTGGTATCCTTGCTGCACTTCCATAGAAATGCTCTTTTTAAAAACATTCGTCTAATATTGACTGATTTATGTTAGGAAAAATGTTTGGTTTCCTGCAGAATACAGAGAAAGCTGGGGACAACTAGGTAGTCGCAGATGAGAAAAATACTACAATTGAGAAAGTGGGTTTGTGTACACAAAGAACAAAGCACTGCCGAGTACAAATGGGGAAGTGACCTCTCCTGGCCAGGAAATTAGGGAAGGCTTCCTGGAGGAGAAGACATTTGAGGAGACCTTTGAGGATATTTAGGTCTTGGATATGAGACTATTAGGGAGAAGAAATGATATTCTAGGGCACTTCACCTTTTTGGAGAAGATAATTTTAGGCAAAAATAGTGTAGGTATCCCTCTTCTCCTAAACAGATAACCTTCTTCACTAGTATATTAGCTCTATATGCATTTAAAAATGTAATCCATTCATAATAAGCTGAAAAAAGGATCATTTTCGTAGATTTAAACATGCCTGAGGTATCCTTTGAAGTTATTACTATCAGACATTCACTCGTTCACATTTAGACCTTCCTAGTGATACTTTGCTAAGCTTGGCTGCCCCCCCCGCCTTTTAAAAGATTTTATTTATTTCACAGAGGGAGAGAGAAAACACAAGCAGGGGGAGCTGCAGGCAGAGGCAGAGGGAGAAACAGACTCCCCGCGGAGCAAGGAGCCCCATGCGGGGCTCGATCCCAGGACCCTGGGATCACGACCTGAGCCGAAGGTCAGACGCTTAACGACTGAGCCACCCAGGCGCCCCCATGTGGCATACTTGAAACTAATATAATACTGTATGTCAACTACACTTTAATAAAAGAAGATTTATTTTTAAAAATCTGATTATGGACTAGAAACTAGATGATATTAGGGAATCACTGCTCATTTTCTTATTTATTTATTTATTTATTTATTTATTTATTTATTTGCGAGAGAGAGAGCGCACAAGCAGGGAGAGTGGCAGGCAGAGGGAGAAGCAGGCTCCCCGACGAGCAAGGAGCCCGATGTGGGGCTCGATCCCAGGACCCCGGGATCATGACCTGAGCTGAAGGCAGACGCTTAACTGACTGCCCCTTTAATACCTACACGCCCCATACATTTGCCCTAAACCTGGCCTCCGAACCAGTGATCGCTATTCATTCATCCCTTTATTCACCCACGCTGGAGCATTGAGCACCTTTATGTGCGGGTCCTGGAAAGTTCTAGGAGCCCTGCAGTGAACCAGTCAGCACTGGTCCAGGGACTTGGACGCCTGGAAACCACCTTCTGTTCTTATCATTGAACTACATTTAAAAAGATAACAATGCAACTTTTCCCACACGCTGATAAGAGCCTAAAGTGTGCACATCCCAGAACTTTTACATTTTAACAAGGATCAAAGCTTCACCTAGAACTACTCTCTAATTAGGCAGTGTGTGAGGGGAATTGTGGTTTGAACCTTGGGACTTTTCCAGCTTATATGACTTTCTAAGCAAGCAGGGTTGGTACTGTCCTATCTGTACTTGAAGGTGGGGACTGGCTCTGATAATATTCCTCTCAGGAAAGTGGCTTAAAGAAAACTCTGCAGCAGGGGGGAAATAAATTAGATATACCATAAGGGAAAAGAGCTCTTGTTACAATTTTGCCTTTTTGAGAGGCAGGAGAGCAGAACGGGGAGAGGGGGAGTATAGCACAGAGCACCCTAGTGCACAGCCTAACTATTGGTGACTGTTGGTCCTTGGGCAAGTCATTTAACCTCTCTCTGCATCGGTAAAATACAGATTATAATGACGATAGTACTCACCTCAAAGGATTGCCGAGGATCAAATAAGTTTTAATATAAATACAACGTTTAGAGTTGCATCTGCCATAGAGTAAGCATTAGGTTGAGATTAGCTGTTATTTCTTTCAACTGTGCATTTTTCCAGTTTTTCTATTTTCTGACAATATACAGTAGCTATAAAGGAAGAGTGGTTAAGAAGCTAGATCAAATGAGTAATTCCTTCTTTCCCCTGTTGACACTCCCCACCCTCCTGCTCCACAGACCCCAGAGTTACTTCTTTTGCAAGGCTATAACATCATATTTGAATGTATGACCTTGAAATTTTCTGATTAAGTAATTCTGGGCAAAGCTCTACTGGTTGGAAAATAAATCAGGCCTCCCACACATACCTGCTCAGCCAAGAATTTGTTTGCTCCAGGAACCGTGGGTGGGCGGGAATGGAAGCAAGCACACACCCAGGCTTATGTGAACTCTCTGTTCCTGCTTGAGACTGGGGTCATCCTCCTCCCTCTGCCTTTCCAGTGCTTCCTGGTCATTTCTTTCCGTTCTCAATTGAAGAAAGAGACAAACATTTTCATCTTTCATTTTCTCTCTCTCCCAACTCCAGGGGAACACTCCCCCCATCCCTGTTTGTTTTCTGAAGTTTGGCTTTTTATTTGTCGCTTAGTGTTGCACTTGTGCACATTGCTCCCAAGCCCAGGGATAGAGACCCCCTCGCCTGCCTTTGCACTGGGACCTCCCGCAGGTGCTGCTCCTGTGGGGCACCTGCTGTCTGTGTCCTTGGGGAGATGGGTGAGGCTGGTTCCTGTGACATGTGGTCTGTGTGACCTTCAGTTATTGGTTCCTGGCTTGTTTTTTCTTTTTAGTCTACTTAACACTTCATCCCCTTGTCCTAGTGAAGTGCTTTTGTTAGAGAAGATACGCTCCTAGTTTCTGAGTGTGAGAACAGGCGTGCATCAGGCCCTGTCCTGTGGGAGGCATTCTGGGATGAGGTGAAAGGAGGGCTTCTCAGGCCCGGGGAAATCTCCTTGGGGCAGAGCTAAGCCCAGAAAGTGACTTGACTGGAAGCCTGCGTAATCACTCCTTGCCTGGCAGCGACTTCGAGAGACCGTGTGGGACATGCCCAGAGCTCTCAGGAATAAGTCCTTCCTTTTCCTCTGTTTCCTTCTCAGGTTATGGAACTCAGGCCTGTTGTAGGGATAGGTAGGTAATGGGTGAATTCTTTCTAATAACCTAACTGGGCTTCCACACGGAGGACCTGGCGTTTGGGGGCCTTTCCCCTGGAGTCGTACTCCCAACGAGTCCATCTCAGGAGAAGCGTCCTTCTCCCCCGTGGCTGGCTGAGGAACAGCAGAGGCGGCAGAAAGCTGTTTGCAGTTTTGCCACTTTATTTCCCCTCTACTTTGCTCAAGTTGTAAGGAAGAACTGGCAAAATTAAAAGTAAAAAATTTTGTTTTGAAAATTACACCCTATCTACAAACAGCCCCAGATCAAGAGTAACCACCAGACATCCTGTTGCTCAGTGTGCCTGCCGGTCGGGTGTTGCTGAGCTCAGGGCTCTGCCTGGGCGTTTTGGCCTTGAAACAGATCCACGTTCTCCATCACCCAGCACCGGCCACCTCTGACCGCCATTGTAAAACCTGTAGGACAGAAACCGATACGATGAAATCAGCATCTGGCCAGTCTGCTGTGCCATCCTGCCCTTTTCCATTTTACAAATATAGGATATTTTGTAAAAAAAGAAACGCTGAAGGAAGTTTACCCTATTGTGTGACTTGATGTTAGGCCAGAAAACTTCTGCTAATGCCTCTGAAATCTGAATCTTTTTTTTTTTTTAAAAGATTTTATTTATTTATTTGCGAGAGAGAGAATGAGAGAGAGTACATGAGAGGGGGGAGGGTCAGAGGGAGAAGCAGGCTCCTCGCTGAGCAGGGAGCCCGATGCGGGACTCGATCCCAGGACCTTAATATCATGACCTGAGCCAAAACATATCTACAGTTCAGACTTTTTCCATGTTAGTTTGGCTTTGGTTGTATTTTTGTATGTGCTTAGTATTGACTTCACATTATAGTAGTGATACAATCTTTTAATCTAGAGGGACTAAAATGAGATATTTTTCTTTTTTTAAAGATTTTATTTATTTATTTGAGAGAGAGAATGAGAGAGAGCACATGAGAGCGGGGAGGGTCAGAGGGAGAAGCAGACTCCCCGCCGAGCAGGGAGCCCGATGCGGGACTCGATCCAGGGACTCCAGGATCATGACCTGAGCCGAAGGCAGTTGCTCAACCGACTGAGCCACCCAGGCGCCCCTGAAATCTGTATCTAAAAGCTATTTTTTTTTAAGCCTCATGAGGTGAACTAAAGACCTTCACCAACTTCTAAGGTTCTCATTATGGAGAAGGTCCACGTGCTTCCCTCCGTAATAAGGCAACGGGGTGCCCCCCCAACCCCCCAGGAGGAGGCTGCTGCCACTTTGTCAAGCCTTGTCCCAGAGCTGCCTGGGTTGCCCGCTGTGGTGACTGCGAGGTCCAGGCACCATCCTTTTGCCACCCAGGGCAGAACCACAGGAAACGAAGGGGGACTAAAGGCAGCAGGCTTCCCGGGAGGTATGGGTGGGGATGCGTCTGTCGTTGTATGTGGGGGGGAGGAGGAAGACCCTCGATCCCGGGTGCCAACGCTGAGGCACAGCCAGGCTTCGTGGGGGAGTTTTCTGGTCTCGGGTGGGTTCACCCGTCGTCATATGTCCTTTGAGATGGTGTGGTACGGTTTATGGAAATCCTTCCAGATGGTAATTATTGTTATTAGCAACGGTTCCGTAGTTCCCAGATTTATTCACCTGTGTGTCGCTCCCCTGAGAAGTCCCAACCAGAATGGCCCTTAACGTAAGTGCCCACAGAGCACAGACCTGTCATGTTTTGAGTATTGGCAGTAGTAGGGTAAGAAGTCAGTTAACTTGGGTGAAGATGCTTTTATTTATTTATTTTTAAAGATTTTATTTATTTGTCAGAGAGAGAGAGAGAGCACAAGCAGGGGGAGCGGCAGGCAGAGGGAGAAGCAGGCTCGCCGCTGAGCTGGGAGCCCGATGCGGGGCTCGATCCCAGGACCCTGGGATCATGACCTGAGCTGAAACCAGGAGTCAGACACCCAACCAACTGAGCCACCCAGGCGTCCGTTGGGTGAAGATTCTTAAGAAAATGAGAATAAGAGGTGAAATGAAATTTCCTTTATTTGTGGGGTTCCTGGGTGGCTCAGTTGGTTGGGTGTCTGACTCTTGGTTTCGGCTCCAGTCGTGATCTCAGGGTCATGGGATTGAGCCCTGTGTCGGGCTTCATGCTGGATGTGGAGTCCGCTTGGGATTCTCCCTCTGACTTCCCCACATGCATGCGCTCTCTTGCTCTCTCTCTCTCAAGTAAATAAGTAAATCTTTAAAAAAAGGCGGGGGGGGAGAAATTTCCTTTAATTTGTATTTATTAGTAATTAGGGTAAAGGCTTGCATGAATTAGGGAAAGTTTGAGGGTACCATTTGCTTTCTGGCATGCAGAGTTTTAACAGAAGCCCCTGTAAATATAAAGTGTTGCTGAGTTGTTTTGCCAGTAGCGGCCTCTGTACCCGCTTTAATGATATATTTATTCCAAACTTTAGGGAAATACCGTGGACTGTTTTCTGCGGGTTTCCCAGTGACTATGAAAGATTGTTTTTTATGTACAAACCTGTAAGGAAATTATTTGTATTATTAAGTAACAAGTATATATGTGCATTTATATACATAAGCAAAAGCCAAATTTGGGGACTATTTCTAGACAGTTATTAGTTTAAATAATAATTAGATTAAAACATACAGGGGGCGTGCCTGGGTGGCTTAGTCTGCTAAGCCTCTGCCTTTGGCTCATGTCGTGATCATGGCATCCTGGAATTGAGCCCCACGTTGGGCTCTCTGCTCTGTGGGGAGTCTGCTTTTCCCTCTTGCTTTCTCTCTCTCTCACTCACTCAAATAAATAAATAAATAAATAAATAAAATCTTTAAAAAAAATAACAAAATGATATGCCTTATGAATGTCACAATAATTCTTTTTTTTTTTTTTAAGATTTTATTTATTTGACAGAGAGAGACACAGCAAGCGAGAGAGGGAACACAAGCAGGGGGAGTGGGAGAGGGAGAAGCAGGCTTCCCGCGGAGCAGGGAGCCCGATGCGGGGCTCGATCTCAGGACCCCGGGATCATGACCTGAGCCGAAGGCAGACGCTTAACGACTGAGCCACCCAGGCACCCCAATAATTCATGTCTTTCTACATAGAATAGGTTCATTCCGACTATCTTCCCTCTCAGTATCAGAAGTCCTCCTGTGATAAACATAACAGATGATAATTTAGGCAGCAGCTTCTCCTCACTTCCCTCCTGTCCTCTGCCTTCCTCCCCTTTTCATCTGCACACGGGGTCCAGGCCACTGCGGTCGGCGCTGCAGGTACACGGGTAAGCGCCTGAGATGCTGCCCTCAGAGGCCTCACAGGCTGAGGGTGCACAGCTGAGTGCGTTTGCGCAGGGAAGAGGTGTGTGAAGTTCTCTGGACGAGGGCAGGCTCTCCATCCGCTCTTAGAAGAGAGACAGCCCAGGACTCACAGAGGTTATGTGGAAGCAGGGATTTCCAGTCGGGGGGTGGCGCAGGGATGAGGAGCCATTCCAGGCACAGCCCTTGTGCTGCACTGAATCATGAAGCCGTGTTTGGGGACCACCTGCAGCCTGGCTCAGTTGGGATGTGTGATGGTGGGGAGCAGCAGGGTGGCAGGATGAGGCGATCTCGGTAACGATGGGAGCTCAGTGCTTGGCCAAAAAAAAAGGTGGCTGAGAAGTGTATTGTGTTAGGAAGTTTTACCTTACATTGTGACAAGGCCGTCCCCTTTTCCAGCCCACCTTGGGTTTAAGCCGCAGGAGCAGCGTGGAATGAGCCTGTCTGCTCTTTGCCGCGTGCCCTTGTAGGTAAGGTGATGTTTTGCTTCTTTTAAATCTTGCCCCAAGCTGGGTATACCTTCATTTATCCCTTCTAATAGGTTTTGGTTAATAGTTTGTTTCCTTAATATAAGCAACGACAATTCCAGTTCGTTCTTTCAGAGTCTGCAAACAAGTGATTGCAGTCTCTGGATTGATGTGGTAAATCTCCGAGCGCTTATTGCTTCTGTACCCTCTTGTCCGATGACCCCTTTCTGCCAGGTTCCTACCCCTGGGCTTTTTACAGGATCCCTGAGGTGGGGGAGCAGTCGGGGCTGTGAATTGAGCCTCTACTCTGCGTCCCTACGGTCTCCTCTTTCCCACCGCCTCATCTCCTTTTGGTCATCTTCAGGCTTCAGAGAAAACAACAAGTAGGCCTTTCTCACATGTGCTGGGGATCCTTGTCCTAGAGAAGCAGTTTTCTTTTTTTTTTTCGTTTTTTTTCTTTTTTAACAATCTCACCATTATTATCTTCTACTTTAGAAGCAAACTAACAAAGAAATACATACCTGTGAAATGGTAATAGAAATTATTGAGGATGCACGAAATATTAGCTCAGGCCTGAGGCTAAGGGCTGAGAGAGGCGTGTTCTAGCTCGGGTTCTATTTTCACATGAATTATCTGTAATTAGAAAGTATCCGTTATCTTCTGAAGGAGAGATTTGGCCATGTGTGTACCCCTGTGTGTACCCCATGAGACTCCCCTCCAGAAAGTGGAGGGGGACCGGGTCTTATGGAAGAGCATTCTAGGGCTAATTGTCATAGAAGCCAGTAGGGCCGGTGCCTGAAGCAATCCGTGGCTCTAAGCTTTCCCCCATGATGAAAATTCTGTGCGTCCTCAGCCACTGCCACAACTGTCTGTGGATTAGCCTCTTTACTAAAGAAGGATGAGGTGGAAAATGTTGAGTAATTTTGGTTCTTTCACACCCTCATCTCATGCTGAATCTGGGGGCTTACCTATAGTGGTGGTCCTTTGTGGGGACCCTTCTTCCACGTGGGAAGGGGATGAGTGTAGGAGAGGGAGAAGGGAAAGAGAACCTTCTGTGGCTGGTCAAACGGGAGTTTCAGATCAAATCCGTCAGCGAAAGATGCCTCAGAAAAACTGCTTGTTGCTGGGATTTAGTTACCCGACACTATATGGAGGGCAGATTCTCATTTTCAGTACAAGAGTAAAACAGTCTTAAATGCCGATGTCTCAATCTCTGTCACTGGTACTTATAAAGGGAATAGAAGGGAGAGGGGATGGGGACAGGACAATAAATATTCTACCACTGTGTACTCAGATTGTGGTCCACAGACCAGCAGCACGGCATCACCAGAGAGCCTACTAGAGATGGAGAATCGCAAGCCCCCACCCAGAGGTACCAAGTCAGAATCTGCATTTGAACAGACCTCCAGGCAATTCCTGTGTGCCTCACAGTTTAAGAAAACTCTGCTTTAGGGGCGCCTGGGTGGCTCAGTCGTTGGGCGTCTGCCTGCGGCTCGGGTCATGATCCCATGGTCCTGGGATCGAGCCCCGCATCAGGCTCCATGCTCAGCAGGGAACCTGCTTCTCCCTCTCCCTCCTGCTCCCCCTGCTTCTGCTCTCTCTCAAATAAATAAATAAAATCTTTATAAATAAATACATACATACATACATACTATCAGACAAATCAAATTCTGTAATAAACTCAGCTTTAAAGTTCTCAAGGTTTCATTAGAAATACTGACTATAGGGGCGCCTGGGTGGCTCAGTCGTTAAGCGTCTGCCTTCGGCTCAGGTCATGATCTCAGGGTCCTGGGATCAAGCCCCGCATCGGGCTCCCTGCTCCGTGGGAAGCCTGCTTCTCCCTCTCCTACTCCCCCTGCTTGGGTTCCCTCTCTCGCTGTGTCTCTCTGTCAAATAAATAAATAAAATCTTTGAAAAAAAAAGAAAACTCTGCTTTAGAGGGGCGATGACAGTAGTGACCATGAGAGATTTACCTGTCCCGGCACACTTTGAGAAAAGCTGAACAGGTGGGACTTATCAGCTATAGGTATTAAACGCCGGCAGTCAGAGTTTAATTTTTTTGCAGCTAGAGACCAGGCCCCCTGATCGTGTTTGACTGAACCGCAGCGCCCTGTTTAGGGAAGGACAGGGGTTTGTTTACCGCACAGATGACTGCCCTCTGGCTTGATGACTGCAAGCTAAATGCTGCTTCTCTGCCCTGGGGTAGAATGGTTTCTGTGATGACAGCTAGGCCTTGCTCCCTCCCATCTATCCCCCGCCCAAGTTAACCAAAGAGCAGAGAATAAAGAGTACTTAAAATTTTTTTAAAAATTATTTAAGAATTCATCATTGTGAATTTTTTACTTTACATCACGTTATCATCACGGGTTTCTCGGGGAGAAAGTCTGCAAAAAAGTGTGGCTTCCTTAGTGATGTGCCAAGCATTTTTTCTGGTTTGAACTCAAACTGGTACAGCTGACAAATGTCAGGGTTAGATCATATTGATCCAAGTCTGGTTTTAAAAAGTACATCTGTTTGGTCTTCTTTCATCAAGTGATGCAAAGATTTTTTTGTGTTTAATTTTTTCCCACTGTGATGATCATATGTTACTTGTATATAGATAAAAATCCACTAAGTTTTCTTTTATGAAAGTAAGAATTAAAACCAAAAAAACCCTCTTAGTGATAAAAGGATTAAGACTACTAGAATCAGTCCTTACCGGAGTTAGAGTTAATTCCCAGGGCACTTCGTTCAAGGGCCCTGAAGAATCCATCCGCTTTTTAGAAGCCCGGTCCCTCCTCTAGTTTAGTGGCTCACTGCGCTCTCTTGCCTGGATTATTTCAGTAGCCCACTAATTGGTCTTGCTACCTCCCTCTTGCTCTCTCTTCAGTCTGTCTTCAACATAGCAGCCAGATCATATTGGCTTCTGCCCATGACACCTCAGTTGCATTCCAGGGCTCTCAGAATAAAAGCCAAAGGCCTTATAGGGCCCTAAGAGACCCATCACTTACCTCTCTGACCCCATATACTATTACCATCTCCCTTGCATATCCTAGTTCAGACAGGCCACACTTCTGCCTCAGGACCTTTGCCCTTGCTGATTCCTCTGTCTGTCACTGTCTTTCTCAATCTATCTACATAACTCCTTCCCAGATTTTCTTTAGGACTTTGTTCTTATGTCAGTTTCTCCAGTGAGGCTTTCTTTGACTGCCCTACTTAAAATTTAATCTCCCGGGCACCTGGGTGGCTCAGATGGTTAAGCGTCTGCCTTTGGCTCAGGTCATGATCCCGGGGTCCTGGGATCGAGTCCCGCATTGGGCTCCCTGCTCAGCGGGGAGCCTGCTTCTCCCTCTGCTTCTCTATCTCTGTCTCTTATGAATAAATAAGTAAAATCTTAAAAAAAAATTTTTTTTAAATTTAATCTCCCCTTCCTGCCCGCCCCCCCCCCCCACTGGACATATTTTATGTTTTATTTAATGTGTGTTCCTTGTTTGGCTCCTCCTAGAATATTACTTCCTTGAGAAGAAGGGATTTTGTCTTGCTCGTCTTGTGTTCACAGCACCTGGAACGGTGCCTGGCTTATTCGAGGTACATTCTGTTTGTGGAAAGAATGAGTGAAGTCGGCCCTTTCCCAGCTCCATGACTAGACATGAATTTAGATCCAAGGGCACTGTGGGACTTCTTCCTACCAGGACTGTTCTCATTCACATCACATAAGAGGACTGAGATGTTAGGAGAACATCTTTAAAATATTAACCGCAGCTGTGAGCCATTGAAAGCATTCTACACAGTGCATTAGGAAATGCCAACTAATTGTTGATTTGTAAGGCAAATGGGAGACTAACACAGTACACAGCAGGTCCCCTGTGTACCAGGGCCTGGGAAGGAAGCGGAGGAGCAGTATCTGGGGCCTCCTTCAGGAGTCTTCACACCTTCTTGCTATCAGCCCTTTGCTTGGGGCAGGATCTCAGAGCACACTCAGTCTTGCGTGCCCCTCCTCCAAGGGCTGTGCCTCGGGTGTTTGTGTGCATGCATATGTGCATGTTATTTGTTTGCTGGTGTTGTCTCATCGAGGGCTTCCTTTGGCCACAATTTATGTTTTCCCTTTTGTTTATAGCGTTTCTTAGTAACCCACTGCCACAAGTCCTCTGTGCGGAGTTGCTACCCAAATGTATCTTGAACTTTGTGCTGTTTGTCTTTTAGTATCTTAAAATTTATTGTGGCCATGGAAGTCAAGGTGACAGTAATGTTACAGAAGTGAATGTAGACAATGACCATGTAATTATTGAGTGGCAGGGGTGGGAGGACACACTGGGGAGGATGGAGCCTAACCAAGGAAGCCATATGGTCTACCTGGCAGAATTATTCCTGTTTTGGTGATGGATGCAACAAGTTCTTACAGCCTGAAGCCATCCTTCTTCCTTCAATAGAATATCTCTTGAATGTCCAGTCTTGTGGAATGTGCTCATAAAATGAGTCCAGCGTCCACCTGCATGGAGCTTCTTATTACTCTACTGGGAGAAATAAACATACGTAATCACATACATGTGTAATTCTAAGCCGTTACTGATAAGCGCTACAAAGGAGAAGCTCCAGATGCTATGGGAGCTTCAAATAGGGGAATCTGTCCCAGTGTTGGGGTCAGGTCACATTCAAGGTAGGATCTGCCAGTTACACAGCAAGTGTGTGCTTGGGGTGGGGGGCGTGGGGAACGGGGCAGAATATTGTTATTAATTTCCAGACAGAGGAAATGAGGTATGCAAAACCTCTGAGGTGCTGAGGGATTTTGCACGTTCAAGAGAGTGAAAGTAGACCAGCGTGGCTGCAGTGGGTGAAGAAGACAGGCCGGGTGGTGCTGGAGGAAGCTGGGCAGGTGAGCAGGGCCAGAGCGAGGCCTTCAGGTCAACTTTTTGGGTCTTTATCATGAGCCCAATGTCCATCACTGAAGGGGTTTGAGTCAGGCTGAGCCATGAGCTGTTTTCTATCTTTGGATGTATACTCTGGATGCACCAGATAATGGTGAATAATGGACTGGAAGGGAGAGAGTAGAAGCTGGGAATACATAGGAGTGTCCTGAGTTTGTCCAGGAGAAGGATGATGGAGCCTGGACTAGGATGATGGAGCCTGGACTAGGACTAGTACAGGAGATGGGAGGATACTTGTCTGGAAGAAGAATGTTGGAGGCCATTGGCATTGAGATTGTGCTTGCTCTGATACGTTTGCTGAGCAATCTTCAGTTAATTTGGCTTGACCTTCCACCTGCCTGTAAGGTTCCAATACCTGGGATTTCAGGAAATATTTGTTCACTAAAGAAATGTGAATGTATTAGTCAAGCTGGATGGAGCAAGTGTCCAGACCGTCTGGCAATCATAATTTTCATTGTACATAATATAAAGGTACTATAGTTTTATACATCAATCTCTTATGAGCTTTGTTAGCATGAATCAGTACTGATAAACATAATCATTTCTGAAGTCTTAGTGAGGTAGAACTTTTGGATGCAAGAGATTTGAAAGACAGTCATGAATTACCTGTCAGTCCTGAATTCCCAGAGGTAAATGTCACCTGGTGAAAACACTCTGAACAGCTACCTTCCCTAGGCAGGACCCTCTTTTTTGATGATTGCTTTTCCATTGTCATTTAAAAAAATTTTTAAGTAAATCTATGATAGCTATATCCACCAATTGTTTCTGCCCTTAGAACAGCAGTTATTTCCTCCAGTGCGGAAAGGTGCTGCCCACCTAAAAAAAAGAACTTGAGAGAGGATGTAGTTTGAAAAGGCATAATAAATGTAGAAGGATTGAGAGTCAAGAACCTTGTTCTAAATTGTTTCCCTACGCATCTAACTTTTTAATATGGCACGTTGATTTCCTTTGAAACCATCAAGTATCTGTTTTCCAAATCTCCTATTATCTAGACATACGGTGATACTGTCTCAGTGGTTCTACCTAGGGGCTCAGGAAAGTTATGCCGCTGAAATAATTGACCAAGGCGTCACGAAGCCCTCTGGGAGCTCCTGAGTTCAGAAGTCGGCAAACAGTGAGATACAACACGTGTGCTTTTAGGACTACTCACTGTATTTTCCTTATCTTTTTCAGGAGAAAAATGGAAGAAATGGAGGTACTTTCAGATGGAACAGAGTGAGCCACTGAACAGGTAGGGAACTGAAATTAGCAGGGGTTTGTATACAGTAACTGAATGAATTCGTATTTGTGAGGTCCTTTCAAGAGTACCTGGCACATTGTGTAGACACTGTATGTAAGGGTTTGCTCTTGTGAAGTTCTTTAAAATGGGCCCAAGCCCCAAACAAACCAGTCATACAACCAAAAAGTACCCAACAAAAACAAACCCTTTGCTCCTAAAGCAATTGGGAACATCACTGGTAATTATTTTTTTCTTTTTTTTCCATCGTTGGTAAATTCTGTGGGACCTGTTAGGCTGGCCTGAGAAACTTTCTGTCTTAATCTTTGAGCACCCAATGTGTTTGAACACCCATTCATTTTTGATTTTGAGCATTCATTCATGATGACCTTTAAGTGTCAGATACATTTCCGTTTTGAACAAAACAAGCTTTTAAAAAATTCTTAAAGAAACCGCTCCTTATCATTTGGGGAAGAGATTGCAAAATTGACCTATCACCTTTCTCCTCCCCTGTGTCTCCCTCTCTGGATCTGCACAATTCCTGCCTTTTTGCCTTGCTGTGGGGAGGCTTGGGTCTCCTGATCTAGATCTTGCCTTCCTCTCATTTCAGCTCTTCTCTCTCCCCTGGCTCCTCTCCCTCAACACGTCACTTGGTTCAGGACCCAGAGGAGACGCTGGGAGTGGGGCCCACAGTCTGATTAAGTAAAGTTAGACATTTCTCTAGATGGCATTCACATTGCATCTCCTTCCCCCCAACTTACATGGTTTACTTTCAGCACTCTGTTGTTTTATGTTTTATCACATTTCCCTTCTGGCATTTTGGGATATTACCTTTGGAAGTTACTTTTTTTTTTTTTTTAAGATTTATTTATTTATTTATTTATTTAAGAGGTGGGGAGGGACAGAGGGACAGAGAATCTTAACTAGACTCCAAGCTGAGCTTAGGGCCCGACGAGGGGCTCAGTCTCACGACCCTGAGATCATGACCTGAGCTGAAATCAGGAGTCGGACACTCAACCAACTGAGCCACCCAGGCGCCCCTCTCCTTCCCTTTGTAACTAAGCTTGTGTTTCTATTTTTCACATACCATTCACTTCTCAGCTCTCTTTGTTTGAACTTTGACCTTCCTCTGCTGACCAGTAGCCAAGAATCATTTTACCATTTTGAGTAAAACTGATTGCTCTGTGCTGTTAGATCTTGCCTATTAAATGTAATTTTCAAAAAGTAACACTTTTCATTAATTCCCGTATCTGCTTAGATCCCCAAATTCAATTTCTCAGAAACATACCTTTTCTGGTGGTCTGATCTCACAGTTCATGCCCTTACATGGTTCCAGGATCACAGAATTATAGCAGTGCGGGGGGGTCTTCTGTATCCTGTGATCTTTTGGGTTGGCGTCGTGGGCTACAGAGAGACACCTGCTGGCTCAGATGTAGAGTTACATTGTCTTGCTATCCTGAAGTTTATCATGTTGTCATTTTTAGGACCTTAAACTTTCATGATGCGCAGGTAAGTTTGTATGTTGGAATGCACTGAGGTCACTCACCTGACCCCTGAAGCATTCTTAGCATCTCCAGCTCCACATCCAAGGAACTGAAGAGTATTCATATCCCATCACCCAGTCAGAAGCTGATACCTAATGGGGAAAAGGGTTCCATGGTAAAACTAGATTCCTTCCCTTCATGTGTTCTTAATGGGACCACAAATTGATAGTTTAGTAAAGCACCCAGTAAGCCGAGATCCATTTAAAACTTTTGAAAATGATAATTCACTCTTCCAAGATAGTTAAGAACTTTTCACACTCGCCCGATTTTTCTGGCCATCTTCCTTTACACCTGTTCTGAGAGGGGAACCTGAAGTGAAAATAGAAACTGTGACTCCTTTTATCAAGGCACCTAGACTGATCATGAAGAGTGGGAGAAGTCACATCAGGTAGCCAAGCACTTCTTCTAAAAGCATGAAGAGAAGAAACAAAAGACCATAAACAATAAGAGAGGAAACGGAGTGTGGTATGGCTTGCGAGTTTTGAACGTCAGTGCTTCAGTCTGGTTATATGGTGGTTGTCCTGAAATAAGGGAAGCGAACTGTGTGGTCCACTGTAAATGCTCGATACATAGCAGCCACTGGTGTTGCCATGTACAGAGCTACTCAGGGGCCCTCTCAGTACGTTCTTTTCCTTGTGCTTCTAATAGTTAGGGTTGGATTTGTTTTGATCCAGTCTGTATTTTTTGTGACCGTTCGTATGGCAAAGAAAACGATGATGTTACCAGCATTGAGTGAGTATTTCCTACGTGCTGAGCGTTGGGTGAGGAGCATGAGGGTAGATAGATATTGCTGTCATCCCAGTCTTATTTTTTTTCTTTAAATTCAGTTAATTAACACATAATTATTACTGGTTTCAGAGGTAGAGGTCAGTGATTCATCAGTTTTGCAAAATACACCATGCTCTTTCCTTAATGCCTGTCATCCAGTTACCCCGTCTCCCTAACCCCCTGTTATCCCAGTTTTATAGAATGTGCACAAGGAAGCTCAGTGAGTCTAGTGTGTGAGAGAACTCAGCTATTTCACCCCCGTCGGGAATGAGCCGTTGCCAGTCCCTGCATCTGGTTGGCTCTGAATAATGTTGCTTACTTAAACCTTTAGAAAAAGCTTTTTGTTTTATATTGTTGATTAGCTGTGATAGCCAGAAAGGAAAATACCACTTACTGAAAGAAAAGGGGTTTTAATAGAATTAAAAAGTATAACTCCGGGGCATCTGGGTGGCTCAGTCTGTTTAGAGTCTGACTCTTGTTTTCAGCTTGGGTCATGGTCTCAGGGTCATGAGCTCAAGCTCGGCGTTGGGCTCCATGCTCAGTGGGGAGTCTGCTCGAGACTCCCCCCCCACACTCTCTCTCTCTGTAATAAATAAATCTTTAAAAAAAAAAATAACCCAGGTTTTTCTAAATTTGGAACATCACTTTAATAGTCCCGATTTTAAAGATTTTTAAGTAAATATTTGCAGTTTACAGTCTACTGTTTAGTTCTCAGAGATAGAATAGTGTAATGTTTTAAAATACTGTAAAATTTTAAAAATTAGAGGTAGCATTCCCTTTTAAAGTCTGTGTAATCAGCATGAGTATCTGAATATATTTCCTGAGTGTCCTGTATTTTTACAAGCACATGGTATATCTTGCTATTGCAAGTAGGAAATTTAAGGCAGACAGATTCCAAAGGATTTCAGTATTTGGGGTATGTCTACATCAATAATTGGAAGAAGATAAATTCAGCACCTCTCATTGAAGGGGCAAATAAATATAAATATCTACAACCAGTTTTCAGTTGACCCCCTTAATGGGAAGAAACAATACCATGGTTAATCATAACTTACTTTCTTGTTTAGTTTTCGCTTTAGGGTTCTTTGTTTTCTGGAGCACAGGGGAGTTGGCATTGGATTTAGAAGTGGCTCAATATGTAATTGTGAAAAAGAGGAATGTCTCTATAATTTAAAATACGTTGCAAATATTGCCACGTGTTTAGAATTAATATATAGGGAGTTTATTACGTTTCATATTCACTTGCCTATTCTTAAAACTATGAATGTCTAGGGCGAAGCAGGAAGTTAGAGAGAGAATCTGTCTTGATAAGCCTTCCTGGCTCCCCTCCCCCACTACTCCCATCTTTTTTTTTTTTTTTTTCTTTTAAGGCAAAATGAGTATAGGATTAAGATCAAAGATGCTGGAAGGGGAAAATACGTTGGAAAATAATTTAAATTTAAGCTTGAGAATTTGGAATTGAAAGGAAGGTTAGAGGCCATTTACCTTAACCTTTTCCATTTACAGATAAGGATAGTGAGTTCCCCGTGGCTTGCCGAGGCCACAGAGCTATTAAGAGGCAAAACTGATCCTACATGGAGATAGTACTTACTCCACCGGAAGTTTTAATGGGATTTTTTTTTTTTTACCTTTATTGAAGTGTAATTGACAAATAATATGGTAAAATAAAGTGTACTTTGACATATATATACTCCGGGTTAAAGAGTTTCTTTCACTTGAATAATTTTCAAAAATGGGTATTAAACCTCAGTCTTCTTTAGTCTTGTTTTTTAACACACTACCTGGAAAGCATGTGTCTTAGCAAAGTGTCCTGGAAAGCAGAGCCTAGTCCTATGCCTGGCACTCTGTTTTTTCCCTCTCTGCTAGACTGGTGGGGTGGGGGTGGGGGGGCAGGGTGGCGGCCTGACGTGTGCACAGATAGGAAAGGAAGAGAGAAGCTGTCCGTGCCTCCGTGAACATGAAGCTTGTGTGGGATAACTTTTCAACCTGGACCTACTTGTTTCCTAACAGTAGCTGCTCTCTGGGAAGTTCCATGTGTTTCTAGCGGTGTGTACCCCTTCACAACCTAGAGAACAACACCCCTAATTCGTTTATTCTCAGGGGGCATCTGGCAGATCCCCTCAGTAAACAAAATGCTCCTGTGCAGAAGGTTATTATCTGTGTTATTTTTTACTGGTATAGAAGCAGTTTTAGTGTTGGCCATTAACTTTTTACATTTGACTCCCCTCCCCCTGCTCCAGAAATCATTCAGCTTCCCAGTTTAGGAAAATCTGATTCCCATGGCCAAGTACTACCCTCATCTGGATGGCTGTCTTCAAAATGAATGCTCTTGGTCCCAAGCAGTGAAACAGGGTAAATGGGCAGCAAAATGAACATCATCACCAAAAAAAAAAGTCCCAGTATGTAATACCACTAGTAAAAAGTGTCATATTTTATCCAAAGCCTTTATCTTTTCTTAGAAACTGTTCAACTGAATTGGTACAACCTTGAATCATCCTTTTTAAGAAAAGAAAAAAAAAAACTATAGAAAATGTATTCTAGTGCCTGTGAAAAGTATTGGTTTTGGACACAATGAATATGTGTTAGAAATAAACAGTAAAATCTGACCTAGAAAAGAAGTAACTTTAAATATATCTAAAAATAACCTAAAAATTATTGTAGTGATAAATAGTAAAATCATATGACATTGACACTGGCCTGTCCACGGTTATTATTCAGTTAGAAATATTTTGACTGAACTCTATGTAATATGTATTTTTTAAAAGTGTTAAACCATTGCCTTACTTTTTTTTTAAGTTTACTTTTTTGTTTTTAAGTAGTCTGTGCACCCAGTGTGGGGCTCAAACTCATGGCCCTGAGATCGAGTCACATGCTCTTCTGACTAAGCCAGCCACGCGCCCGTATCATTGCCTTACTTTAAATAGGCTTCTTGGAGAATATATAGATAAGCAAAGGCTGGGAAAGCATTGTCACAATAAACTTAAGCCTCAGATTTTGTCTTACTTATATGAGTATTACATTACATTTTGAAGGAATCCTGAGTTATTCTCATAGTTTAATTCTCCACATACAGTGCATCATTATGCATTAATTTTTTATCATTTAAGTTTGAAAGATAGTTATGTTTGGCCACAAGGCGCTCTTACAAGGAAAGTTTCACATTACGTGGCCAAGGTGGGGAGGTCAGACCAAGATCTAAACGTGGTTTCCCTTTGGTTCCAGGATTCATTTGCACTGGCCATTTTAATTCAGATGGTATAAGAAGACGAATAGTACTTCCTTCTCCTTTCAGGATGGAGAAGCACGTTGTGTTTGCTCAGCACTCAAACAGTGCTGTGTTAGTTTCTTACTCGTGGACCTGGTAGCTGGGAAAGGTAACCATGCTACCAAGAATAGTGTTGATTTTTACTTATTTTTACTGTCTGTCTAGGCTCTGTCTGTAGGGTTTACTAAATATTCTGAAGGCAAGGGGGGCGGGGGTAGATTGGATGAAAAAGAGAAAGCTTTGGTACATAATTCTTTCATATTTTTCTGAAACACAAGGGTGCACCTGTCACAGTGTATATTATACCTGTGATATCTTTGGATCTTGTTTGAAACCAATGAGGAGAGTAATGCAAGTGGGTGCAAAGAAAGAAGCGCCCCTCCGAGCTCTGTGTAACCCAGACCGACAGTAAACACAAGGGCTGCCAGCTTCTCACTGGTCTCAGGAGCTAAGACATGGAAGATGTGTTGGAAATGACTGGCTAAGTAGGAAAGTTGAAGCACCTGAGAATGAATCCTTTTTAACTTCAAATAAATAAGAGTTCAGTTCATTACCGAAAAGTAGGTATGCACTCAGTTGCATTTTTACATGTCTTCTGGGGAAGGAAAGAAGAGATGGAGTTTGAACTAATGTGCTGGGAAGCGTGTTCGGAATGCATCGGGGATCAGAGTGTGAAGGAGGCTAACTGTGGCATGGACGGCGGGCTTTAACCGCGGGAGAAAGGAGGAGGACAGCACAGCCGAGGCAAGAGTGTCCCTTTGGGGTGTATTTATTTCCTGCTTCCTCCCCAGTGTCACAGACTTCCTCTCAATTAGGGATGACTGGTATGAACTGTTAAGGATCAGATACAATTAAGAGTGAAGGCTCTGGATCCAGACTTCCTGGGTTCAGATGTGGCTCTGCCTCAGAGGCAACCGACTTAATTTCTCAGAGTCTTCATCTGTAAAACATGGATAGTATTAGTCTTTACCTTTGTGGGATTCTTGGGAGGATCAAATGAGTTAATGACATGTAAAGGAGTCAATGAGAACACTTTCAGGTGCATAATAAGCACTCAGCATGTGTTAGCTATTACTATATTATATGGCCCCACTTAATTTTTTTAAATAATTTCGTCCTCTCTCCATAACCTCTGACTAGGGAGAATAGACACTAAACTGACGAATGAGTGAATAAAGATTTGCATGGTATCTTTATAGTTGTTGATTAGTAATGTAAATGCATCTTGCTTTATGGGTCAGTTTCCAAGATGAGGCCATGTAGGCACAGCGCCGGTTAAATTAAATCCGCACATGTATCCTCCCACCTCGTTTCAAACATGATCTTTAATCTTCTTTCCTAATAAACCATTTTCTTCCCTGGGAATCACAGAAAGGATTATGTTTTACATCATGAAAAAGTACACATAACACACACACACATAAAAGAAACAACTGTTCCATAAAATAGTAGTTACACTAAGTGTGAGAAACTCTTGTTTTCTATTTTATTCTATTCTCTTTCGTTTTTATAAAAATGCTGCTTGCAATGCATCGAATTTATTTTACAACCCACCCTACAGTTTGAAAAACACTGCAGTAAGGTCAGTTTGACTTTTGTCCAGAACCAAATGGGAGGGGATACCTTTGATTGTAACCAGTATTCCCTTCCTTTTCTTTCTGTACTTGCCCAGTAATGGAACGGGAATTTACCAGCTTTAGACACACACAGTCACACTCATGCTTACACTCACATTAAAAAATGCAGTCCCATCTATTTAGTAAGGCCGAAGTTTGTGTTGTGATCTAAAAGGCCTTTAAATATTACTGTATTTCAGATTTACTTTTAGCTCATTTGTGATGTTAAAAATGCATGTAACTCAGGGCACTTGCCTGGTTTGGTCTGTGGAGTGTGCAACTCTTGATCTCAGGTCGTGAGTTTGAGCCCCACATTGGGCGTAGAGCTTGCTTAAGAAAAATTGCATGGAGCTCATATCATTTGAAGATAGGGTCCAGTAATCATTTTCAGGAAATAGTTTAAGGTTAGGTATGATAATAGTAACCGATTTTTCAGATCGTGATAACCTAACTTCTATTCCATCCCACCCCTCCCCTATTAAATAAGGAGTTAAGTGTCCCACAGAAAAATGAATTGTTAGAACAGAGAGTTGTTGTTAGCACTAGAGAGTTGTTATACTGTGCTGTCTATAGGCTCGGTTTGTACCTTTTGGCAGCACTGTGTGTTTGGGAGCCTACTGCTTAGAGCCATTCATGCGCTGTGACCATGAAGCTAAGCACATACCACTCACTACCCCATGCTGAGCCTTGACTCTGTTCTCATCGACTGAGTCACCCGCCAGGCCAAATAAATGGCTTCTTTTGAAAGATGGACAAACAAACTCTTACCAGGTTTACCACACAAAGCCTTCTCACATTATAAACACTTGCTTCGCACACATTCTGGTCACCCTTATGACCAGTCGCACGTTGCCCGTGGTCGGCCTCCCAGACTCCCCCGCTCCCTCCCAGGCTCTCCTGGCTCAGCTAAGAGGTCTGATCCAACACTTTTCCGTCTTACTGGGTGGAACTCTATTAAATCCTCTTCTTTGCCCACCCCCTTTTTCAGGTTTTGGTCTTCGTGAATTCCACCCATACATATTACCACTTTTTTTCTATATTTCAAGTAAATCTCTCTTTTTCTAAGCTTTTTTCCTTTCTTCCCTCTGTTCAATTTTGGAGAGCCCCCCAGTGATGCTAGTCACAGCTTTAAGCTCAAGGGTAGGGATATAATCATTTTCAAAGGAAAAGAATGTAGTATATTTGGAAGTAAAATAAGGCATAATAACCAATGTCGTAACTTTTGAGTAATCACGAGGTCATCCTCTCCTGATTAAATTTTTTTACACATTTGCACACAGAAAAATAAAAATCATCCTTAGTTCTATTAGTTTATTCCTTATACAATTACTAGTATCGCAGCACAGTTACAATATACATTTCATGTCAGGTATATAGTACTACAGATACATTCTAAGTGAAATAAGTTTCTGTGGCTTGACCTGGCTACTGTCACGAGCAACATCATTCCTCAGGGAAAAGTAGCTTCACTTCTAAACCACCAACATAGATACATACGGGGGCATAACCAGGTGTTTGAGGACTGTTTGCAGTCCTTATTTCTCTTAACCATGCTTTTGGTTCCTGGAAAGAGGTTGACTATTTTAAAGTCATCTAAGCACTACTAGAGTGCTCCCATAATTATTTTTAATAATAAATTAAAATGAAAATCATGGGAGAATTCACAGTATTTTGAAATGAGAAATCTGGTTAATCATGAATTTTGAAACAAGTCACTTTTATCCCTTCTATATATGTGAATTTTTATGACACTGTCTTGGACATAGAGTTTGCTACTTTAAAAAATTATTTATTTATTTATTTGAGAGAGAGAGAATGAGAGACAGAGAGCATGAGAGGGAGGAGGGTCAGAGGGAGAAGCAGGCTCCCTGCCAAGCAGGGAGCCCAATGTGGGACTCGATCCCGGGACTCCAGGATCATGACCTGAGCCGAAGGCAGTCGCTCAACCAACTGAGCCACCCAGGCGCCCGAGTTTGCTACTTTTAAACGCTATGTTAATTCTGAGGGACAGAACATTGGGGCCTTTCCCTGATTCAAGTTGGTGGTTCCAGGTGACTCAGGACAGCTCCTTCACTCTGGCCGTTGCCTTGCAAGAACACTGGAAATGTGATGTCTTTGCCTGAGGAGACACGTTAACCTTTTTAAATATAACTGGGGAACAGCAGGCAGAAATACTTAGAAAGAAAAGGCTGTTACATTTTCCTGTTAGAAGAATATTAGAGGCATTGGCTCTTCATGAAGGCATTTCAGTCTTTCTTTTGTGTGCTGATCTGGTATTACATTTTTTAAAATAATGATTACCTGGCAACACATTAAATTCATTCCTCCTATTAAACCTCAAGGGAATTTTTTTTTTTTTTTTGGTTTGCGTTTTCGTATATAGTCTGAAACTTACTGTACCATCTGTAGCAAGCTAATGGCCACTGATGAAAGTACAGTCACAGCAGGGGATCTTATATGTCCCAATGATGTGCTTACTCATTTAAAATGCATTATCCTGACAAAATTTTGTGCTTATAAAATGACCTTGGGGGCTCCTGGGTGGCTCAGTCGGTTAGGTGTCCAACTCTTGATTTTGGCTCAGGTCGTGATCTTGGGGTGGTGGGATCGACCCTCCTGTTGGGCTTCATGCTGGGCATGGAGCCTGCTTGAGAGTCTCTCTCTCCCTCTCCCTTTTCCCTCCACTTCCCCCCCCCCAAGAAAAAAGACGTTGAACTTGCAAATATGCTAAGGATATCGTTGCCAAAGAGCTACAAATAGAAACCGTAATTTTTGTGTTAGGATCCACATTAGCCAGATACAAAATAGGATTCCCAAGTTTAATGTAGTGTAAGCAGCATTTGATATATGACTTGACATTTAAGAAATTTTTATGTATGCCCAACTTTGAGACAAAAAGGCATGCATAGAATAAAGTATGAGTTTTAAAAAGTCACCAAGCCCAGATATGAGAAGGGATGAGGTATGAGAAGGTATGAGAAGGGATAAAATAGAGCCCTTGGGGGGCTCCTGGGTGGCTCAGTTGGTTGAGGGTCTGACTCTTGGTTTCGGCTCAGGTCATGATCTCAGGGTCAAGGATTGGGCCCCGACTCATGGTCTGCACTTGGCACAAAGTCTGCTTGTCCCTCTGCCTCTGCTCCTTCCTCCGCTTTCTCTCTCTCCCCACCCCCCCCCCCAGATAAATAAATAAAAAATCTTTTAAAAGAATAGAGCCCTTGGGGCTTGGCAGTGTCGCCTCAGTAACCACCTTGGGGGGTGATGAGTAAGTGGGCCCAAATAAACCCCCAAGGAGGGACTTTCCCCCCTCTAGTCCGTCCCATCAACTGAGGATGCTCCACTTTCATCTGGTGCCCATACTGGACTTTCTCCTAAGATTTCATTTGGGGGAGAAAAATTGGTTCCAGTGCTAACGTATAGTTTGAGAACTGCTGTCCTGACAGATCCAAATTCTCCTGTCAGACAAAATACTTGGAACACCAGATACACTCTACATCAGCTCATGGTAAAAAGTTGAAGGTATGAAGTCAGTTTCCTTACTGGCAGATGTCAGAGTGCCTAGTTGTCCTGAAACACCGAGGGGAGAACTGGAGAGCTTATTTCTAAATGTGCTAGTTGGGGTCCCTCTATCCAGAAAATTTCCTTAGAAACTTTATGTGTATTTGAGGAGAAGGTAAAATCCTTTTTATTAAAGTGAAACGTAATTTTCATACTTGCTGATGATGTTCAAAAAACATTTATTTTACTGTTCATGTTATAATGATGGGGTTTCCCCCCAGCACTTTCGACTGAAGTAATTTAGTCAAAGTAGAGAACAGGTGATTGGAAATTACTGTAAATATTCTGGAAGGTTCCACAATGTTAGGTTGGATAAAGAAGGTACCACAAACAAGAACTATGGAAAGATGGCATCATTTCAAATACATTTCTCAGTTTCTTTTTTAAAAAATCTTTTATGTGGGGGTGCCTGGGTGGCTCAGTCGGTTGAGCGGCTGACTCTTGATTTCGGCTTAGAGCATGATCTTAGGTTGTGGGATCGAGCCCCATGTCAGGCTCCCGATGCTCAGCGAGGAGTCTGCTTGAGTTGTTCTCCCTCTCTGCCTCTCCAACCCACATGCACGAGCATGTGCTCTCTCTCTCACCAAAAAAATAAATAAATATTTTTTAAAAATCCTTTATGTGCAGGGGATGATGGGGGTGGAGGTGGGCACAGGAGGCCAATGTGAAGTCCAGCTTAGGGAATGCATTGCTGGCGTGTCCCTGCTATTAGATGTAGACTCCTGAACATGTGTGTTTGTACACTTCTGAAGAAGTTATTTTTTGGTGAGACTTCTGAGGCAAACAAACTGATAGAAAGTTCTTGATCTGGTACCTGGAACACAGTAAGCAGTCAGTAAACATGAGTGTCCTCTCTCCTTCATTTTCTGCCTCTTGTTTTTAGCAGTGTATTTTTTTTTTCCCCCAGTGGCAGCATCTTTTAATGTAATGTTCATTTCAACCTCAAGTACTGCATTTTTCAGGTTCTGCAGCTCGAGCTTTTCTCTTTTAACGGAGTGATAGAGAGGTGGTGGGGGCCGGAGGACAGGTCACGTGAACCCAGACTGGCTCTCCTTTCCGGGGAGTCAAAGCCACAAATTGTTCTGAGGAGGCTTTAGTGTTCTTACTGCTTCTGACTTCAACAGTAATCAAAGACAAAATAACTGAATAAGAAAGGAAAGTGACAGCAACTATCATCAACTATTCAATTCCATGGACAGGAAGAGTAGTCCTCAAACTTCAAAGTATGTAAGATTAACCTAGACCCCAGTTAACATGCAGATTCCTGAGCTCTACCCCAGAGGTTCTTTTTTTTTTTTTTAAAGATTTATTTATTTATTAGAGGGGGGGCAGGGAGGGGCAGAGGGTGAGAGACGAGTCCAAGCAGACTTTCCACTGAGTGTGGAGCCTGACGGGGCTCAGTCTCAGGACCCTGAAATCATGACCTGAGCCAAAATCAAGAGTCAGATGCTCAACCGACTGAGCCACCCCGGCACCCCTACCCCAGAGATTCTAAGTCCAATCTCAGGTCATTCTAATGCACATGGTCCACAGACTACATGCTGAAAACCCCTAATTCTAGAAAGATGGGTTTATATCATTGCTCTATTATTCTTGGTTTTAATTTCTTATAATTTCTTGGTTGATCATTATTAGTGTAGCACAAAGATTAAATTTCTTAAGAGAATTTTCACTACTTCTTGGCCATTTTGAACCTCCAAACCATGGCTCAGAACTCTTGACTTAAAAATAATGTGCACCATGCCTATACCTATGTATGACTCGTAGGCAGTCATATAACACGAAGAACATTGGCAGTGGTTTGAGATTGATTTGTAAATTGCCAATGTTGACATAATAATTTTTTCTTTCATCGGCATTGCCTAGTGAAGGAGTCTCACCGTGGTTTGTTCTCCCCGTGGTTTCCGTAGTGTTAGAGAGAATGCTACTGAAAAACGAACCCTTTCTAGTTTTGACTCAGTTAGGAACTGTGTGTCTGTAGTCTTTCTGAGATAGGATATAAGAGAGGCATGCCCTGGAGGGGGCAAATCAGACTTCCACACGCGCTCCCTTCTTGCAGCCAATAGCTGGCTCAGAACGTGGATATTACGAGGTGCGGTTTCATTCATCAAGGGGATTTTCAGGCTCCAGCAGCAAATGCTTTGCGTTTTGGGTGATTGCTTGGCTTTGGGCTTAGCGTTGACTCCACCATAGAAACAAGTAAGTGCATCTGGCTGTTAGAAGAATTAATGGTGATTCAGGTAAGGATAAATTGAAGAAATCATTCCTTTCTTTCCTTTGGGTGGATTTGAGATTTTAGAAGAATTAGTCCTCTCTTTGAGGAAGAGCTCAGAAATACTCGTCTTAAGTTTTTCCCCCTCTGAATTGCTTTATAATGTTACTCAGTATATCATCCTTTTAACGTGAAAGCCACCCTTTCAAAATGTAGTTTCATTTTCAGATCTTAAAGTGAGGATTCCGTTTTTCTTTCCGTGCATGAAATTTTTTTAAATGAAATAACGATAGTTGCTAAGATACTAATTACACAAGCTTCCTGGTTTAGAGCTGAAGTCTTATATTTTTAGGAAGTAGCTTTAAAAGTTGGGCAGGGGGGAGATCAGTTTGCATTTGGTTTATGAAACAATGATGTTATATGTGTGTCAGACTTTTCCCTGTACTAAAGGCCAAATTTTGAGATCTGCTGCTTAATCTGTTCTGACATGAGATTCCTCCCCCCACCCTGCCTTTCCTCTCTCCATGTTTTCTGGTGGTGGGATCCGCTCAGCTTCTTTGCTCAGGCATGTGGTTTAGTCTGTGTACATTCAATGCAGTGGCATTTTTCTTGAAAAAGTGACTAAGGCTTCTTGGATGAATTCTCTCTTTGAAAGAGGTGGTAGAATTGCATCAGAAAAGCGTTTACAGTAAATGGCTCTCCCCCTTCCTTTCCTGTAATGACCACATGTGAAAGAACGCATTAATTCTTGTTTTGAGGAAATGAGAATTGTAGAGTTCTATGAAAAACTCCCTTTTTATTATTAATTAACCAGATTTGAATGTTAAAAATTCTAAAATCCGAATCACTTTGTGCCGTGTAAATAAATGTCACAAAGATACAGTTTGTCACTCTATATATAGTTTATATGGAGTAACCAATTATCTTGAATTCAAGAAAAGGGAATAATGATGACTCTGGCTCTAGTTAATGGCATACGCCTAACCTAAATTAATTTCTTCATAGTCATTTTCCATAGTAAATTAATATATTTCTTAAATATATTGCTGATTTGTCCTTCAGGACTTGATTCTATTGTGATAGAACAAGAAAGCTAGAAGCAGTCTCCCATAGCTTATCTAGCCTGGGGTTCTGAGAAACAGGAACAGTACTGCCCCCTAGGGGACATAGTAGGAATGAGATGGTGTTTGGTTCCACAGTGAAGGGCTTTTTTTTTTTTTTAATGAGTGGGAGTCAAAGATTTTAGATGTTCCATGGTGCATAAGACAGAAGGAATTGTCCTGTATGCCACATGACTTTCAACTTCCATTTTGAATATAAAAATCAGTTTATAATTACCTGAGCCTAGACCTAACTCCATTTTACATAAGAACGCAAGATAACTTTTGCATACTTTTAATGTACACAGAATATACTCATTTTCATCCTGTTGTACACCCATACTGCTCCTATTTTGTTTTCCAGTACTTTTAAGATGGAAGGCTTCTGATTTGGCTCCTCATAATCCAAGCTTATTCCTTGTAAGTAAGTTATAAGCATCTTGTCTCATTACAAAGTTAATTGAACCTAAAAATTATTTATGTATTGAATATGCAGTATTTTATTATAAATTGGCTTTCTTTTACTTTCTTCTTTATATTACATTTAGAGTATTATATTGATGTTTTAAAAATAATATGTATCCTAGTTACTATTTACCAATGAATTTTATTTCAGAATAGTAAATAGGGCATTACAGAGTTTTTGGTTCTAAAAGCAGGGCTTTGGGACTAGTGGGGTTTTGAACCAATATTCCATTCCCTCTCTCTACTTTCAGGAAGGACAGTATGCAAGTCACGCAGATGGGAGGGATGTTTATCTTCTCTGTGAAGTTCCCTAGAGAAGATTGCACATGTACCCCATTAATATGTTTTAGTATCTTGAAGTCTTCACATGAAGCTAGTTCTTCGTTAGTAATAACTTTCCAGGAGTCTTCATTATGTCACTGTGAAAATACGACCTATGGTTTCCCTCTTACTGTAGGAAAGGACAGACAGGTATTGAGAGAAGCTCACAAGTCATCCTAGCAGAGGAGTTAAAAACAGACTCAGGTGTTCTTGAACCATGGGTCTTGGTTTTCCTGTCTCCTTACCATGGACATGTTCTCTGCTTGCAATGTTAACTTCTGACTGTGCTGTGAATAGAGCCCATCTTAGGTAAGGTATTGTCAGTGTGGTAGAATTAAATCCTTGCAATCACAGCTGTGAGGTCACGGTTATCCAGGCGCATGCCCACGCTGTTCGCTCAGACTTTGTGGGGCCACGATTTTAATTCGGTAGATCTTTCTCTTGGATTGTTATTTCTTGTGGTATTTTGTTGTGTTGCTTTTCTTGTTAAACGGATGTAATTATTGCTTCTTAAATATTTCTAGGGACACTAACAAAAGCTGTTTCTGAAGTATCTTTGCTCCCTTGAACTTTCTCTTTCTTCCAGGGTCCTTCTGTTGTTTATCTTAGTTTTCCGTTTCCACACTGCGGGCTTTCTTTAGCTGTATTTCTGTTTTTGCCTCTTCATTCGTGTAAAGCTGAGGTGACATGAAGGCTCACTGGGGCTCTGTGCATGTGGGTGCACCTTGCCATGGGCAGCCTCCCATCTGGTGGCATCGAGCCCACCCTCGTGTTGGGATACCACCAAGTGGCCGGGTGCAGAGGGCCTGACTTTGGGGTTCTCAGAACCACACTAACTGTTAGTCCTCACCAGACATTTTGTTTAGTTTCTTTAGAGAATTAATTTTTAATTTTTAGTTTTTGCCTAGGGGCCTGTCAGTTTTGTTTCTGATAAAGACCGGAGTTAACGCATGGAAGGAACAATTGTTGATACTGGACTTTTCCTTTCTGCCATTCTTGTCATTTCTGTCCCACACTGTACTTGCTTTTTCTCAGTCTAGAGCCTCTTTGGGGTTTCACTGGGCAAGTCCGTTATCCCCCTCCTTAGTAACAACCCTCTTAGAGAAATTTTGGGGCTGTAAGCTGCCTCTCCTCAGCTTTACCAGTCAGTACTTCTGGCTTCCAGACATTTGTTGAAATCTCTCAGACCCCTGGTTGGTAGTGTTTTTATTGTTGTGGGTGTATATTCTTTTTTTTAATAACTGCAGTGGGCTCTTTCATGTGCCCTGATCACCACCATTTTGAAATGGCATCTTAGCTTAGGTTACCGTAACAAAGTGCCATAGACTGGGTGGTTTACAGACAACAGAAATGTATTCCTCCTTACTGTTCTGGAGGCTAGTTCATAGACAGCTGTCTTCTTGCTGTGTCCTCATGTGGTGGAAGGGGCAAGGGAGCTCTGGAGTCTCCTTTATAAGCACACTCACCCCATTCTGCAGGGCTTCACCCTCATGGCCTAATCACGTCCCAGAGGCCCCACCTCCTCATACCATCAGATTAGTATTTCAACTTACGGATTTTGGGGTGGACACAAACATTCAGTCCCTAATAAATGGGCAGTTCTTGGATTTGTTGATTTGTCAGAAGTATATCTGAAGAATTAAATCAGCCCGGGGAAAGATGTGATGGGGGCACAAGAACTGCATGGGTATTGGGGGTTTGGGGAGGCTAATCCCGAAAAATTTGGCCGGGAAGGAACAATGAGCTGATGTTATTACACCGATAACGCTTTCCTGCCATGGAGGCAATCACCATTAATCACAGAGTCCTCTCAGGCTCTTCTAGCTTTGTTGCTAGAAGAAAAGATGCATCTTGTAAAACATCCAACTTGGTCATTAAAAAAAATCTATAAATCATAAATTAAGAATCTATAAATATAAATTAAGATCAGTTGTTCCTGATCTTAAGACAAGTATAAATTGTGTGGGTATGCTTACTTTTAAATTTCTTCTCTGCCCTTTGGCATAAGAGTTCCGGAGAGAACCTCCTATTACTTCATTTCCAGAGCTTATATTCCTTAGGGGATAGACCCTCACACTACTTCTCTCCTTTCTTGCAAGAAGCATCTCATATTCTTCCTTCTCATTCCCTTCGTGGAAAAAAAGTTCCAAATTCTTATTGATCATTCCTTTCTTGTATTTGTTGTGTAGTTTCTGAAAATGCACAGTAGATGCGGATGGAAAAAATTAGATGTTAGCTAATTAGTCCTTTAACTTCCCTGACACAAGTGGTATCCATTTGTGTCTTAGAAGAAATTCTGAATTGATATTTCCAGTCTTATCATTCCCTCATTTTACTTGGAAAAAAATAGCCATTTTCTTGTGAAAAATCCCTGGAGATCTTCCCCAGAGGTCTTCCATAATTAGGGACCCCAACATAACTGAACCTAAAGCAGAATCTTCTCATGCCTGCCTGATCTCTGTATAGTACCAGGAGCCCCAAATCTATCTCTAGAATTTGCAAAGTAGTACAGTTGGGTATTAATTATTCTGTGTGTAGTGGCATAGAGGCAACTGAAGATTATAAATATAAAGGTCCTCTGGTGTTTTGACTTCTGTTTCCTTTAAGGTGTTTACCAGCTTAGAGCCTTTTGGACAGTTCTGAATCCAAGAGCAGGCCCTCTGAGGCCATGCCCCTGGAAGCAGATACAGAGAATACCGATATGTCCTGAGCTCCCAGGCAAGCAGGACATGCTTGTAGTTTTATTTCTGGTATTGGCTAGAACGAATATCATCAGCCTGTTGTAGGTACCTTCCTTCCCCAATTCACTTTATTCCATCTATCCCCTATAACCTGCTGGAGGTGAGGAATGTGTTGAATACAGGTTATCAGTTGTATATTGAAAACTGATGAGTCTGAAAAGGACAATCTGTGAGCTTTTAGAACACTCTTGCACTGGTTCTGGAATCTGGAATATTGATTGACTGTTACTGTTGGATGAGAGGAAACCCAGCAAGTTCCTTCTTTTCATTTGGAGACGATACCTTGTACAGGTGGTCCCAAAGAAATGAGATAGCCGTGATAGTTGTCAAACTGGTTGTCTGTTACTGAAAGTAGTTCAGATACGGTTTCCCTTTGGTGGGGCCAAGGGGTGCAAATCAAAACACATTCTTCAGGAGGACTTGGGGATAAGATGACATTTAGGGAGGCCTATCTGCCCTCCCTCCCCCTTTTTTTGAGTGAGAGAGGGAAGTGGTGGTAGAGCAGAGGGAGAGGGAGAGAGAGAGAACCTTAAGCAGGCTCCATGCTGAGTGTGGAGCCCGACACAGGGCTCAATTTCATGACCCCGAGATCATGACCTCAGCTGAAATCAGCAGTTGGATGCTTAACTGACTATGCCAAACAGGTGCCCCCAGCCCTCCTTTTTAATAGATGTAAAATTTACATGTGGTATAACAACTATGTCAAATATACTCATGTAACCAAACCACAGTTAACATATAGAACATTTCCACCATCCAGGTTCTCTCATGCCCCCATCCAGGCACTCTCCATCCCTGGCAAATGCTTTCTGATTTCTGTCACTATAGAATTCTTTTTTCCTGTATTTTTTTTTTAAGATTCTATTTATTTACTTGAGAGAAAGAGAGCAAGTGAGAGAGAGAGGGCATGAGCAGGGGGAGGGGCAGAGGGAGAGGGAGAAGCAGACTCCCCACCAAGCAGGGAGCCCGACGTGGGGCTCGATCCCAGAACCCCAGGACCATGACATGAGCTGAAGGCAGACACCTAACCAACTGAGCCACTCAGGCGCCCCCACTTTTTTCCTGTTCTTGACGATCATATAGACGGGATCATAGAGCATGTACTCTTTCAAGTTTGGCCTCTCACCCCAGTTCTGTGTTGTGTATGAGTGTTCATTCTTCCTTTACTGCTGGGTGGCATTCTGTTACATGAATAGACCTAATTTGTCACTCCATTTTCCTCTTGACAGACATTTGAGTTGCTTTCATCTTTTTGGCTGTTATGGGTGTTAAGCTGCTGTGAGTGCATTCTCTCTCACTCACATCCTGTTTGAGATTTAGGCTTAATTGCTGGGCCGTACCAGATGTGTATGTTTATTTTCATGAGAAACTTCCAAGCAGTTTTCCAAAGTAATTGTACCATTTTACGCCCCAGCCAGGAGTAGATGAGCGTTTCAGGTGCTCCAATTCCTTCTCAGCATTTGTATGTTGTTGGTTTTTCTGATTTTAGCCTTTCTTCTGGATATGAAGTGATTTCTCATTGTGATTTTTAATTTATATTTCCTTGATGACTAACATGTTCTTATTGGACATTTGTAGATCTTCCTTTTTGGAGTATCTGTTTCATATTTTACCCATTTTTAATTTTTGAGGGGGTCATTTTTATACTCACTGAGTCTTATTGTTACTGATTCATAAGAGATTTATATATATATATATATATGGTGATCTTTGTATCTATATAGATACAGATATCTCAGAAAATTGTGATGCAAATATATTCTTCCAGTCTGTGGCTTACCTTTCATTTTCTTAAAAATGTCTTTTGATGAGCAGAAGATTTTTTTTTTTAAGATTTATCTATTTAAGAAAGAGAGAGAGTGCGAGAGCATGGGGGAGGGGCAGAGGGAGAGAAGCAGACTCCCTGCTGAGCAGGGAGCCCAATGCAGGGCTTGATCCCAGGACCCTGAGATCCTGACCTGAGCCAAAATCAAGAGTCGGATGCTTAACCAACTGAGCTACCCAAGTGCCCCTGATGAGCAGATGATTTTAATTCTGAAGTCACATAATTAACCAAAGTTTCCCTCTATATTATCAGTACTTATTGTCTTCTAAGTAATCTGCCTTCCCAAGGTTGTGAAGATATCCTGCTGTGTTTTCTTGTAGAGATCTTATATTTTAAACTTTTGTGCTTTGGTCTATGAACCATCACAGATTAATTTTTGTGTATTGGGTAAGGTAGAGGTGAAGGTTCATTTTTTTTTTCGTGTTTCCCCAGTTCTAGTATGATTTGTTGAGAAGAAATTTCCTTTACTCATTGAATTGTTATGGCACCTTTGTTGAAGTCAGTTGTCCATATATGTGTTGGTCTATTTCAGAGGAAACTGAAGAATGTTTGTTTAGACCACACGTGGCATGCACTTAAGTCTAGGAAATGAGTTCATATTGGTCAACTTTAATAAGCGTCAAGTGGCTGGCTGTCTTGGACTTCTATTTAATGGAACATTTGCGTCAGAATGTCAAAATGACAGATGCTATATGGGGGCCGTTTTTTTGCTTGCTAACCCAGCTGAGGCTGAAGTTCCAGCGTTCCCACATTAAATATAGTGCTCTTATCTGCAAAGATATAATATCATCAAATGTGTGAGATCCAGCCTCAGCCTGCAGGCAACTTCACAGAGAACTAAACAGTAATCGTTCTTATTTGAAAACTGGATATGCATGGATTCAACATGACTGATTTGGAACTCATTATAATTAAGTGTGGGTCAGACTAAAAAATATTACTTAAAAAAAAATATTTTATTAGAGAGAGAGTGAGAGCATGAGCCAGGGGGAGGAGCAGAAGGAGAGGGAGAAGCAGATTCCCCACTGAGCAGGGAACCCGATGTGGGGCTCCGTCCCAGGACTCTGGAGTCATGACCTGAGCTGAAGGCAGATGCTTAACCGACTGAGCCACCCAGGTGCCCCTAAAAAATATTACTCTTAAAAAGGAAATTTTTCATAATGTAAAGAAGCTTGTGAAGAAAAATTTGTTTTAATAACTTGTGCACATTGTATGCAAAAATAGATATGCTGACTTGAAACAAATCTTGCGTATGAGTAGACTCTCTACTTGGAAAGGTTTTTGGTAAACAGTTTTACATAGTATTTTTGCTTGAATATAGTAAAAAACTATTTTCTTTTAAAAGATTCCTTAATTTGAAAACCAAAGGATGAATAGGAAACATACCAGTTATTCTATTAGGAAGGTAAAATAAATGGTGATAGTCTCTTTTTGACACCCTGAATGTTACAATTTTAACTTCGTGTTTTCGTGCTATGGCACTGTGGTGCAGTGGTTGAGCACAGGACTCTGATGCTGGCCTGTCCGGGTTGGGATACCAGCTCTCCTAGTCCCTAACAGGCAAAGGACTTACACCTCTGTGCTTTGCCCTAAAACCCGGAGAATAAGAGTGTTTGAAGGTTTAGAGCTGTGCTGGGTCATAGTAAGCACTATGTAACTTTTGGCCAGTAGTAACATTGTATTACTTTCATAATAAAAACATACGCAAATAGGAAATTTTTTTAGAAAGAAAAACCAGAAAGCAAAAGTATATGACACTATCCTATGATTCAGGTGTCTCTCTATTCACAGGAGACTTCCTAGTTGGTTGAATTGGTCAGATTTTACTTTTAATTCCCATTCTCCCGCAAAAGAGTGTAGAACTAAAGGATTTTCTTTTGAGCTCCATGGGAGATATATGCCCGAAAATACAAGAAGCACTTCATGCTAATTACTAGAATTGCTTTTGTCTCTGTAAAAAGATTTTACAAGGAAAAATACTCTTTTAAGCTCATGTCTTCCTCTCCTGCTTTGCTTAGTTAACTCAAGTAAAAAAATCCACTCACTCGAAATACCTACCACCTTCTCTAGCCTGTGTTTGGACTTGTACAGTTGTACTCAGCTCCTGGCCCATTTTTGCTTTCTCTAGCGATTTCCTGGCCAGAGCCGGAACTAGAGCTGAGTCTGGGAGAAGTGGCTGCAGCAGGCCTTTTTGCCCACTCGTCTTCTCCACACGATTTTGGAAGGAGGGAAGTGTCTGACCCTCACTATAATCCTGTGTGCACATACCCAAAAGCAAAATCCAGGTCAGGCCAAACGCGAAGGTTGCTAATGCACTGTCGATGATGTAATTCCAGGTGAAATACGACGTTTTGGTTACTCATACAAACCAGGTTTGCCCATAGAATGAAGTATGAGCTTTCTACACATTGTCACAGGATGGCCATCATAGTCTATGTGAAGTATTTGTCTTTGTCATACATATGTGGTTAAGGCCTGAGGAAAATTGATATTATTACAGCTGACTTACTGGATCTGACAATATTGAAGATGAGACTTCTCATGAGGTCTGCTCAAAGTCTTCGAGTTTTTGTTTATGTTCTCGGTGTTGTTTGGTAAATGCCACGGATGCACAGAGTACCTGCACAAAGCCTGATTTGACATATGGGAGAAACGCATTCTACGAAGTCACCTTTCCTCCCTGCCATCCCAGCCCTCTCTCATCCCCCAGCAGCTCCTGCACACACTACTTGTTTACTCCTTCGCCCCACTCCCTTTCCTCTGTAGCTGCAATTATGTGTCACAGAGGAAAAAGAAGCCGGAGGCGAGCTCACTCAGGTTCTTGCCCCGTCCATACACTTCATCTGTGCCTGCCTTGTTCTGCTTGTTCAGCAAGCAGAACGTGGAAGAGGAGTCCTTCCTCAGGCCCATGGCCCTGGATCCCAGCCCCAGCCTCCCTCACCTTCTCAGAGATGTTCTCTCTGACTTGATACCTGCCATTTGCTTCTCCTGATGAGGATTTAAACCTATGCATGGCTTACTAACTAAATGCACGCTCGCGCGTGCGCACACACACACACACACACACACAGACCTTCAGTGTTGCCTTGCCTTTTGGTCCTCCCTCCATTCACTTCTGCCAGGGCCAGACTCCTTGGAAGAATTGCCTGTATTTGTTGCCTCCACTTCCTCATTCCTGCCCCCTCCTCGGGCTATTCCAGGCTGGCTTTTGTACCTGTGACCAAACTGATACTCTCTGGCCAAAGCCAGTGGTCGCCTTCCTATCCTGCTGTTGCCACATGGATCAGGTATGTCTGGATTCTTAGCTTCCATGCATGACGTCACAGCAGTGATGTCCTCTCCTCTGGCCTTCTAGACCCTGCCCTGCCCCTTCGGCTTGTTCTCCTCATTCTTCTTTGCAGGTTCTTCCTCTCCATCTCCAAGCTCCATGCTTTGTATTCAGATGCCAACTGGACATTTCCACGTTGATATCTTTTTTTTGATAAAGATTTGATTTATTTACTTGAGAGAGAGAGTGAGCATGATCGGGGGGAGGGGCAGAGGGAGAGGGAGAAGCAGACTTCCTTTGGAGCAGGGAGCCCGATGGGGGGCTTGATCCCAGCACCCTGGGATCATGACCTGAACTGAAGGCAGATGCTTAACCAACTGAGCCACCCAGGCACCTCTCCACTTTGATATGTTGCTAGCACCTCATATCCAGCAGATTCCAAACTGATCCAAGTTACCCAGGCTTGAAACCTGTGACTTACTGACCCTTCTCTCTCCTCCCCTTCCAAATCTACAAAGAAACCAAATCTGGTCTAGTTCTCTGCTTGTTTCCAGTGTGTCCCTGCCGGTTTTCATCACCTACCACAGCTACTGCCTTATTAGCACCCCTCTCCCTGCTGTCGCTGGTCTCCCCCAGCCCGTTCCGTATGCATGCATCTCCCTGACTGCATCCAGAGTGATGCTTCTAAAAAGCATCCACATCGTGTCACTTCTCCACCTGAACTCTTACCCATCTCTGTAATCTCTTGTCCCCAAATCGACTGGGGCCTCTGTGGGGTTTGTGTTCTCACCCCATGCATAAAGAAGTCATCAAAGCACTAGAATTCAGGCAGAGACGTAGAAGAGAGTACGTCCCACCCCACACAGCAGAACTTGACGAAAACTCGCGGTGGATTTCAGTCCCTCCACCCTCCAAAGTTCCTGATGACAGGCTTCCTACCGCTCCTGATCCTCCACCCTTGCCCCACTCTCCTGTCCTTGCCTCCTAGCCCGAGCCTCTCCCCCCTGTAGTTCTCCTGCTCTGTTTGCCCTACTTCTCTTACTCAGAGCAGCTCCTCTCTTTGCTGAATGTTTTGATCTAAGTTGTATCATTTTCTCGTCTTAGATTGGGTTCTTCTCAAAGCAGATTCTGAATAAGTGCTCAGTGGGGTCTGACCCAGCCGTGGGATAGTTCTGTGACCACTCCCTGCCTCAGTTTTCTTACCTTTAAAATCCTGTTCTGTAAGACTGTAGTGAAAGTTAATCTGTTCATGGAAAGTGCCTAAAACTGTCTGACCCATAGTAGTAATCAATCAAGCTTGCTACAATGACATAATAACGTCTGTTATTGAAAGTGTCACTTCTTATAGATTTCCATTCCTAGACCAGATCGGAGCCCCCTCTGTGTGTACCAATAGCCCCCTATGCCTCCTTTAAATCATAATTGCTAGTGTGATGCAGGAAGGGTGTGGACATCCTGCTCACCATCCAGCACCTAGCCCAGTGCCTCGTATATAGTATACAGGATGTACTATGTACTCAATAAATATTTTTTGTTGCTGGAGTGGAGGGGGGTGGAGGGAAGTGGAGGGGATGGAGTGGCTGGGTGATGGTCACTGGGGAGGGTATGTGTTGTGGGGAGTGCTGTGTATTGTGTAAGACTGATGAATTATAAGACCTGTACCCCTGAAAACAAATAATACATTATATGTTAATAATTTTTTTAAAATAAAAAAAAATAAAAAAATATTTTTTGAACAGACTTAATAAAATTACTTACAGAAAGAGCATTCCAATTATGCTATTCTTCTTAGCTTCAATAAAGTGCCCTTTAGAAAATAAGACATAACAGGGGCACCTGGTTGGCGCCATCTGACAGTTGGTTTCAGCTCAGGTCGTGATCTCAGGGTCATGAGATCGAGCCCTGCATTGGGCTCCACGCTCAGCATGGAGTCGGCTTGGGATTCTCTCTCTCCCTCTCCCTCTGCGCTTCCCGCTCTCCCTCTCTCTCTCAAATGAAGAAATAAATCTTTAAAAAAAAAAAAAGACATAACAAGGAAACCGTAACTGTGCTCGAGGGGTTTGTCTTTAAATCCAGCATTACTGAGTGAGCCTGGGCAAGCTCTCTGGGTGTCTGGGTCCCTGGAATAGCTTTACCTGAGGGCCTTTGTTCAACCCCCAAATTCTTCAGTTCTGTGACAGCAGTTTGCAATAAGGATAGAGTACATTTCTAGGATACTCAGAGTTTCCCTCACAGCTGTGTTCTTTCCTGTTAGCTGAAGAGAAGACATCATTATGTTGCTTGGGCTTGCAGGTTCTTTCCTAGTTGTGGGGAATTTTTCAAGCTGGCTATAATGAGAGGGTCTCAAAAAACCACAGAGAGGTCTGGTATGTTCTCTTCAAGTTACACATGATGTCCCTTCTTATTTTCAGTTTTGATCTTCTGTGCTGCTGAGCTGACTTCTGTGATTATGCTTAAAAATCCACTATCAGAAGTAAGGTCTATTTTACTCTGATACTGTGCCGTTGACATGCAAAATCAGAAGCCTTTTTCAGGACTTCGCATTCTAATGCCTTTCTTTCTTTCTTTCTTTCTTTCTTTCTTTCTTTCTTTCTTTCTT